>NC_090927.1:839928975-840248225 GCF_040938575.1 Ambystoma mexicanum
CCGGGGAGTGGGGGAAACAGGAGGGAGACACGGGGCATGAGCGGGGGGTGGGGGGAACAGGAGAAAGGCATGGGGCATGAGCAGGGGTGGTGGGAACAGGAGAGAGACACGGGGCATAAGAGGGGGGTAGGGGGAACAGGAGGGAGACACAGGGCATGAGTGCGGGGTGGGGGGAACAGGAGAGAGACACGGGGCATGAGCAGGGGTGGGGGGAACAGGAGGAAGACATAGGGCATGACCGGGGAGTGGGGGAAACAGGAGGGAGACACGGGGCATGAGTAGGGGGTAGGGGGAACAGGGGAAAGGCATGGGGCATGAGCGGGGGTTGGGGAAACAGGAGGGAGACACGGGGCATGAGCAGGGGGTGGGGGGAACAGGAGAAAGGCATGGGGCATGAGCGGGGGTGGTGGGAACAGGAGAGAGACACGGGGCATGAGCGGGGGGTGGGGGTGAACAGGAGAGAGACAGGGGGCATGAGTGTGGGGATGGGGGAACAGGAGAGAGACACTGGGCATGAGCAGGGGGTGGGGGGAACAGGAGGAAGACGCGGGGCATGGGGAGAACAGGAGGGAGACACGGGGCATGAGCAGGGGGTGGGGGAACAGGAGGGAGACACGGGGCATGAGCGGGGGGTGGGGGAACAGGAGGGAGACACGGGGCATTAGTGGGGGGTGGGGGAAACAGGAGGAAGACATGGGGCATGAGCGGGGGTCAGGGGAACAGGAGAGAGACACGGGACATGAGCAGGGGGTGGTAGGAACAGGAGAGAGACACAGGGCATGGTTGGGTGGGGGGAACAGGAGGAAGACACAGGGCATGAGCAGGGGGTGGGTGGAACAGCAGCGAGACACGGGGCATGAGCAGGGGGTGGGGGGAACAGGAGGGAGACACGCGGCATGAGCGGGGCATGGGGGTAACAGGAGAGAGACACGGGGCATGAGCGGGGGTGGGGGAACAGGAGAGAGACACAGGGCATGAGCGGGGGTGGGGGGAACAGGAGAGATACACTGGGCATGAGCGGAGGTGGGGGGAACAGGAGAGATACACTGGGCATGAGCGGGGGTAGGTGGAACAGGAGGGAGACATGGGGCATGAGCGGGATTGGGGGGAACAGGAGAGAAACACGGGGCATGAGCGGGGGGTGGGGGGACCAGGAGAAAGACACAGGGCATGAGCGGGGGGTAGGTGGATCAGGAGAGAGACACGGGGCATGAGCGGGGGGTGAGAGAAACAGGAGGAAGACACGGGCATGAGTGGGGGGTGGGGGGAACAGGAGAGAGACACGGGGCATGAGCGGGGGTGGGGGAACAAGAGAGAGACACAGGGAATGAGCAGGGGGTGGGGGAACAGGAAAGATACACTGGGCATGAGCGGGAGGTGGGGGGAACAGGAGAGAGACACGGGGCATGAGCAGGGGGTCTGGGGGAACAGGAGAGATACACGGGGCATGAGCGGGGGTCGTGGGAACAGTAGAGAGACACGGGCATGAGCGGGGTGTTGGGGGAACAGGAGAGAGACACGGGGCAGGAGCGGGGGGTGGGGGAAACAGCAGGGAGACACAGGGCATGAGCGGGGAGTGGGGGGAACAGGAGAGAGACACGGGGCATGAGCAGGGGGTGGGGGGAACAGGAGAAATACACGAGGCATGAGCGGAGGTGGTGGGAACAGTAGAGAGACACGGGGCATGAGCGGGGTGGTGGGGGGAACAGGAGAGAGACACAGGGCATGAGCGGGGGGTGGGGGAAACAGCAGGGAGACACAGGGCATGAGCAGGGGGTGGGGGAACAGGAGAGAAACACAGGACATGAGCGGGGGGTGGGGGAACAGGAGACAGACACGGGGCATAAGCGGGGGTGGGGGGTACAGGAGGGAGACACGGGGCATGAGCGGGGGTTGGGGGGAACAGGAGAGAGACACGGGGCATGAGCGGCGGGGGGTGGGGGGAACAGGAGAGAGACACGAGGCATGAGCGGTGGGTGGTGGGAACAGGAGGAAGACATAGGGCATGACCGGGAGGTGGGGGAAACAGGAGGGAGACACGGGGCATGCGTGGGGGGTGGGGGGAACAGGAGAAAGTCATGGGGCATGAGCAGGGGGTGGGGGTAACAGGAGAGTGACACGGGGCATGAGCCGGGGGTGGGGGGAACAGGAGAGAGACACGGGGCATGAGTGGGGGGTGGGGGGTACAGGAGGGAGACACGGGGCATGAGCAGGGGGGTTGGGGGAACAGGAGAGAGACACGGAGTATGAGCGGGGGGTGGGGGGGACAGGAGGAAGGCACAGGGCATGAGCGGGGGGTGGGAGGGACCAGGAGGGAGACACGGGGTATGAGCGGGGGGTGGCGGGAACAGGAGGGAGACATGGGGCAGGAGCGGGGGCTGGGGGGAACCGGAGAGAGACACGGGGCATGAGTAGGGGGTGGGGGGTACAGGAGAGAGACATGGGGCATAAGAAGGGAGTCGGGGAAACAGCAGGGAGACACAGGGCATGAGCGGGTGGGGGGAACAGGAGGAAGACACAGGGCATGAGAGGGGGTAGGGGGAACAGGAGGGAGACACGGGGCATGAGCGGGGGTGGGGGGTACAGGAGGGAGACAAAGGGCATGAGTCGGGTTGGGGAGAACAGGAGGAAGACATGGGGCATGAGCCGGGGGTGAGGGGAACAGGAGAGAGACACAAGGCATGGTTGGGGGTGGGGGGAACAGGAGGAAGACACGGGGCATGAGTGGGGGTTGGGGGGAACAGGAGAGAAACACGGGGCAGGAGCGGGGGGTGGGGGAAACAGCAGGGAGACACAGGGCATGAGCGGGGAGTGGGGGGAACAGGAGAGAGACACGGGGCATGAGCAGGGGGTGGGGGGAACAGGAGAAATACACGAGGCATGAGCGGAGGTGGTGGGAACAGAAGAGAGACAAGGGGCATGAGCGGGGTGGCGGGGGGAACAGGAGAGAGACACAGGGCAAGAGCGGGGGGTGGGGGAAACAGCAGGGAGACACAGGGCATGAGCAGGGGGTGGGGGGAACAGGAGAGAAACACGGGGCATGAGCGGGGGGTGAGGGAACAGGAGAGAGACACGGGGCATAAGCAGGGGTGGGGGGTACAGGAGGGAGACACGGGGCATGAGCGGGGGTTGGGGGGAATAGGAGAGAGACACGGGGCATGAGCGGCGGGGGGTGGGGGGGAACAGGAGAGAGACACGAGGCATGAGTGGTGGGTGGGGGGAACAGGAGGAAGACATAGGGCATGACCGGGAGGTGGGGGAAACAGGAGGGAGACACGGGGCATGCGCGGGGGGTGGGGGGAACAGGAGAAAGACACGGGGCATGAGCAGGGGGTGGGGGTAACAGGAGAGAGACACGGGGCATGAGCCGGGGGTGGGGGGAACAGGAG
The DNA here is from genome assembly GCF_040938575.1 of Ambystoma mexicanum. Lineage (NCBI taxonomy): Eukaryota > Metazoa > Chordata > Amphibia > Caudata > Ambystomatidae > Ambystoma > Ambystoma mexicanum. The sequence continues at coordinate 839,932,365 of NC_090927.1, forward strand.
GGAGACACGGAGCATGAGCAGGGGGGTGGGGGGAACAGGAGAGAGACACGGAGTATGAGCGGGGGGCGGGGGGGACAGGAGGAAGGCACAGGGCATGAGCGGGGGGTGGGAGGGACCAGGAGGGAGACACGGGGTATGAGCGGGGGTGGCGGGAACAGGAGGGAGACATGGGGCAGGAGCAGGGGGGTGGGGGGAACCGGAGAGAGACACGGGGCATGAGTGGGGGGTGGGGGGGAACAGGAGAGAGACACGGGGCATAAGTGGGGGTGGGGGAAACAGCAGGGAGACACAGGGCATGAGCGGGTGGGGGGAACTGGAGGAAGACACAGGGCATGAGAGGGGGTAGGGGGAACAGGAGGGAGACACGGGGCATGAGCGGGGGTGGGGGGTACAGGAGGGAGACAAAGAGCATGAGTCGGGTTGGGGAGAACAGGAGGAAGACATGGGGCATGAGCGGGGGTTGAGGGGAACAGGAGAGAGACACAGGGCATGGTTGGGGGTGGGGGGAACAGGAGGAAGACACGGGGCATGAGTGGGGGTTGGGGGGAACAGGAGAGAGACACGGTGCATGACCGAGGGTGGGGGGAACAGGAGGGAGACACGGGGCATGAGCGGGGGGTTGGGGGGAACAGGAGAGAGACACAGGGCATGAGTGGGGGGTGGGGGGAACAAGAGAGAGACATAGGGCATGAGCGGGGATGGGGGGAACAGGAGAGAGACACGGGCCATGAGCGGGGGCTGGGAGAAACAGGAGGGAGACATGGGGCATGAGTGGGAGTGGGGGGAACATTAGAGAGACACGGGGCATGAGCGGGGGTGGGGGGAACAGGAGGGAGACACGGGGCATGAGCGGGGGTGGGGGGAACAGGAGAGAGACACGGGGCATGAGCGGGGGCTGTGGGGGAACAGGAGAGATACATGGGGCATGAGCGGGTGGGGGAACAGTAGAGAGACACGGGGCATGAGCGGGGTGTGGGGGGTAACAGGAGAGATACATGGGGCATGAGCGGGGGGTGGGGGGAACAGGAGAGAAACACGGGGCATGAGCGGCGGGGGGTGGGGGGGAACAGGAGAGAGACACGGGGCGCAAGCAGGGGGTGGGGGTACAGGAGGGAGACACGGGGCATGAGCGGGGGTTGGGGGGAACAGGAGAGAGACAGGGGGCATGAGCGGCGGGGGGTGGGGGGGAACAGGAGAGAGACACGAGGCATGAGCGGTGGGTGGTGGGAACAGGAGGAAGAAATAGGGCATGACCGGGAGGTGGGGGAAACAGGAGGGAGACACGGGGCATGCGTGGGGGGTGGTGGGAACAGGAGAAAGACACGGGGCATGAGCAGGGGGTGTGGGTAACAGGAGGGAGACACGGGGCATGAGCCGGGTGTGGGGGGAACAGGAGAGAGAAACGGGGCATGAGTGGGGAGTGGGGGGTACAGGAGGGAGACACGGGGCATGAGCAGGGGGGTGGGGGGAACAGGAGAGAGACACGGAGTATGAGGGGGAGGTGGGGGGGACAGGAGGAAGGCACAGGGCATGAGCGGGGGGTGGGAGGGACCAGGAGGGAGACACGGGGTATGAGCGGGGGGTGGCGGGAACAGGAGGGAGACATGGGGCAGGAGCGGGTGTGTGGGGGGAACCGGAGAGAGACACGGGGCATGAGTGGGGGGTGGGGAGTACAGGAGAGAGACATGGGGCATGAGCGGGGGTGGGGGGAATAGTAGAGAGACATGGGGCATGGGCGGGGGGGAACAGGAGAGAGACACAGGGCATAAGCGGGGGGTGGGGGAAACAGCAGGGAGACACAGGGCATGAGCGGGTGGGGGAACAGGAGGAAGACACAGGGCATGAGAGGGGGTAGGGCAAACAGGAGGGAGACACAGGGCATGAGCGGGGGTGGGGGGTACAGGTGGAAGACAAAGGGCATGAGTCGGGTTGGGGAGAACAGGAGGAAGACATGGGGCATGAGCCGGGGGTGAGGGGAACAGGAGAGAGACACAAGGCATGGTTTGGGGTCGGGGGAACAGGAGGAAGACACGGGGCATGAGTGGGGGTTGGGGGGAACAGGAGAGAGACATGGGGCAGGAGCGGGGGGTGGGGGAAACAGCAGGGAGACACAGGGCATGAGCGGGGAGTGGGGGGGACAGGAGAGAGACATGGGGCATGAGCAGGGGGTGGGGGGAACAGGAGAAATACACGAGGCATGAGCGGAGGTGGTGGGAACAGTAGAGAGACACGGGGCATGAGCGGGGTGGCGGGGGGAACAGGAGAGAGACACAGGGCATGAGCGGGGGGTGGGGGAAACAGCAGGGAGACACAGGGCATGAGCAGGGGGTGGGGGGAACAGGAGAGAAACACGGGGCATGAGCGGGGGGTGGGGGAACAGGAGAGAGACACGGGGCATAAGCAGGGGTGGGGGGTACAGGAGGGGGACACGGGGCATGAGCGGGGGTTGGGGGGAATAGGAGAGAGACACGGGGCATGAGCGGCGGGGGGTGGGGGGGAACAGGAGAGAGACACGAGGCATGAGCGGTGGGTGGGGGGAACAGGAGGAAGACATAGGGCATGACCGGATGGTGGGGGAAACAGGAGGGAGACACGGGGCATGCGCAGGGGGTGGGGGGAACAGGAGAAAGACACGAGGCATGAGCAGGGGGAGGGGGTAACAGGAGAGAGACACGGGGCATGAGCCGGGGGTGGGGGAACAGGAGAGAGACATGGGGCATGAGTGGGGGGTGGGGGGTACAGGAGGGAGACACGGGGCATGAGCAGGGGGGTGGGGGGAACAGGAGAGAGACACGGGGACAGGAGGAAGGCACAGGGCATGAGCGGGGGGTGGGAGGGACCAGGAGGGAGACACGGGGTATGAGCGGGGGGTGGCAGGAACAGGAGGGAGACATGGGGCAGGAGCGTGGGGGTGGGGGGTAAAGGAGAGAGACATGGGGCATGAGCGGGAGGGGGTGGAATAGTAGAGAGACATGGGGCATGGGCAGGGGGTGGGGGGAACAGGAGAGAGACACGGGGCATAAGCGGGGGTGGGGGAAACAGCACGGAGACACAGGGCATGAGCGGGTGGGGGGAACAGGAGGAAGACACAGGGCATGAGAGGGGGTAGGGGGAACAGGAGGGAGACACGGGGCATGAGCGGGGGTGGGGGGTACAGGAGGGAGACAAAGGGCATGAGTCGGGTTGGGGAGAACAGGAGGAAGACATGGGGCATGAGCGGGGGTTTGAGGGGAACAGGAGAGAGACACAGGGCATGAGAGGGGGTAGGGGGAACAGGAGGGAGACACGGGGCATGAGTGGGGGGTGGGGGGTACAGGAGAGAGACATGGGGCATGAGTGGGAGGTGGGGGGAATAGTATAGAGACATGGGGCATGGGCAGGGGGTGGGGGGAACAGGAGAGAGACACGGGGCATCAGCGGGGGGTGGGGGAAACAGCAGGGAGACACAGGGCATGAGCGGGTGGGGGAAACAGGAGGAAGACACAGGGCATGAGAGGGGGTAGGGGGAACAGGAGGGAGACACGGGGCATGAGCGGGGGTGGGGGGTACAGGAGGGAGACAAAGGGCATGAGTCGGGTTGGGGAGAACAGGAGGAAGACACGGGGCATGAGCGGGGGTTGAGGGGAACAGGAGAGAGACACAGGGCATGGTTGGGGGTGGGGGGAACAGGAGGAAGACACGGGGCATGAGTGGGGGTTGGGGGGAACAGGAGAGAGACACGGTGCATGACCGAGGGTGGGGGGAACAGGAGGGAGACACGGGGCATGAGCGGGGGGTGGGGGGAACAGGAGAGAGACATAGGGCATGTGCGGGTGGTGAGGGGAACAGGAGAGAGACACGGGGCATGAGCGGGGGTGGGGGAAACAGGAGAGATACACTGGGCATGAGAGGGGGTAGGGGGAACAGGAGGGAGACACGGGGCATGAGCGGGGGGTTGGGGGAACAGGAGAGAGACACAGGGCATGAGTGGGGGGTGGGGGGAACAAGAGAGAGACATAGGGCATGAGCGGGGGTGGGGGAAACAGGAGAGAGACACGGGCCATGAGCGGGGGCTGGGAGAAACAGGAGGGAGACACGGGGCATGAGTGGGAGTGGGGGGAACATTAGAGAGACACGGGGCATGAGCGGGGTTGGGGGGAACAGGAGGGAGACACAGGGCATGAGCGGGGGGTGGGGGGAACAGGAGAGAGACACGGGGCATGAGGAGGGGGGGTGGGGGAACAGGAGAGATACATGGGGCATGAGCGGGTGGGGGAACAGTAGAGAGACACGGGGCATGAGCGGGGGGTGGGGGTAACAGGCGAGATACACGGGGCATGAGCGGGGGGTGGGGGGAACAGGAGAGAAACACGGGGCATCAGCGGAGCATGGGGGAACTTGAGAGAGACACGGGGCACGAGCGGGGGGGAGACACGGGGCATGAGCGGTGGGTGGGGGGAACAGGAGGGAGACACGGGGCATGAGCAGGGGGTGGGGTGGAACAGGAGAGAGACCCGGGCATGAGCAGGGGGTAGGGGGTACAGGAGGGAGACACGGGGCATGAGCGGGGGGTGGGGGAACAGGAGGGAGACACAGGGCATGAGCGAGGTGAGGGGGGAACAGGAGAGAGACATGGGGCATCAGCGGGGGCGGGGGGGAACAGTAGAGAGACATGGGGCATGAGCGGGGGGTTGGGGGAACAGGAGAGAGACACGGGGCATAAGCGGGGGGTGGGGAAAACAGCAGGGAGACACAGGGCATGAGCGGGGGGTGGGGGAACAAGAGAGAGACACGGGGCATGAGCGGGGGTGTGGGTACAGGAGGGAGACACAGGGCATGAGCGGGGAGTGGGGGGAACAGGAGGGAGACACAGGGCATGATTGCGGGGTGGGGGGAACAGGAGAGAGACACGGGGCATGGTTGGGTGGGGGGGAACAGGAGGAAGACACAGGACATGAGCGGGGGTGGGGGGAACAGGAGAGAGACATGGGGCATGAGCGGGGGGTGGGGGGAACAGGAGGGAGACGCGGGGCATGAGCGAGGTGAGGGGGGAACAGGAGAGAGACATGGGGCATCAGCGGGGGCGGGGGGGAACAGTAGAGAGACATGGGGCATGAGTGGGGGGTTGGGGGAACAGGAGAGAGACACGGGGCATAAGCGGGGGGTGGGGAAAACAGCAGGGAGACACAGGGCATGAGCGGGGGGTGGGGGAACAAGAGAGAGACACGGGGCATGAGCGGGGGTGTGGGTACAGGAGGGAGACACAGGGCATGAGCGGGGAGTGGGGGGAACAGGAGGGAGACACAGGGCATGAGTGCGGGGTGGGGGGAACAGGAGAGAGACACGGGGCATGGTTGGGTGGGGGGGAACAGGAGGAAGACACAGGACATGAGCGGGGGTGGGGGGAACAGGAGAGAGACATGGGGCATGAGCGGGGGGTGGAGGGAACAGGAGAGAGACACAGGGCATGAGCGGGGATGGGGGAACAGGAGAGATACACTGGGCATGAGCGGGGGATAGGGGGAACAGGAGGGAGACATGGGGCATGAGCGGGGTGGGGAGAACAGGAGAGAGACACGGGCATGAGCGGGGGATGGAGGGAACAGGAGAGAGACACGGGGCATGAGCGGGGGGTGCGGGGAACAGGAGAGAAACACGGGGCATGAGCGGGGGGTGGGGGGACAGGTGAAAGACACAGGGCATGAGAGGGTTGTGAAGGGAACAGGAGAGAGACACGGGGCATGAGCGGGGGTGAGAGAAACAGGAGGGAGACACGGGGCATGAGCGGAGGGTGGGGGGAACATTAGAGAGACACGGGGTATGAGCGGGGGGTGGGGGGAACAGGAGGGAGACACAGGGCATGAGCGGGGGGTGGGGGGAACAGGAGAGAGACACGGGGCATGAGCAGGAGGTGGTGGGAACAGTAGAGAGACAAGGGGCATGTGCGGGGTGTGGGGGGAACAGGAGAGAGACACGGGGCATGATCGGGGGTGGGGGAAACAGCAGGGAGACACAGGGCATGAGCAGGGGGTGGGGGGAACAGGAGAGAAACACGGGGCATGAGCGGGGGGTGGGGGAACAGGAGAGAGACACGGGGCATAAGAGGGGGTGGGGGGTACAGGCAGGAGACATGGGGCATGAGCGGGGGTGGGGGGAACAGGAGAGAGACACGGGGCATGAGCGGCGGGGGGTGGGGGGAACAGGAGAGAGACACGAGGCATGAGCGGTCGGTGGGGGGAACAGGAGGAAGACATAGGGCATGACCGGGAGGTGGGGGAAACAGGAGGGAGACACGGGGCATGCACGGGGGTGGGGGGAACAGGAGAAAGACACGGGGCATGAGCAGGGGGTGGGGGTAACAGGAGAGAGACACGTGGCATGAGTCGGGGGTGGGGGGAACAGGAGAGAGACACGGGGCATGAGTGGGGGGTGGGGGGTACAGGAGGGAGACACGGGGCATGAGCAGGGGGGTGGGGGGAACAGGAGAGAGAGACGGAGTATGAGCGGGGGGTGGGGAGGGACAGGAGGAAGGCCCGGGGCATGAGCGGGGGGTGGGGGGGACCAGGAGGGAGACACGGGGCATGAGTGGGGGGTGGGGGGTACCGGAGAGAGATATGGGGCATTAGCGGGGGTGGGGGGAATAGTAGAGAGACATGGGGCATGAGCGGGGGGTGGGGGGGAACAGGAGAGAGACACGGGGCATAAGCGGGGGGTGGGGGAAACAGCAGGGAGACACAGGGCATGAGCGAGTGGGGGGAACAGGAGGAAGACACAGGGCATGAGAGGGGGTAGGGGGAACAGGAGGAAGACATGGGGCATGAGCGGGGGGTGAGGGGAACAGGAGAGAGACACAGGGCATGGTTGGGGGTGGGGGGGAACAGGAGGAAGACACAGGGCATGAGTGGGGGGTGGAGGGAACAGGAGAGAGACATAGGGCATGAGCGGGGGTGGGGGGAACAGGAGAGAGACATGGGCCATGAGCGGGGGCTGGGAGAAACAGGAGGGAGACACGGGGCATGAGCGGGGGGTGGGGGAACATTAGAGAGCACGGGGCATGAGCGGGGGGTGGGGGGAACAGGAGGGAGACACGGGGCATGAGCGGGGTTGTGGGGGAAGAGGAGAGAGACATGGGGCATGAGCTGGGTGGGGGAACAGTAGAGAGACACGGGGCATGAGTGGGGGGTGGGGGGTAACAGGAGAGATACACAGGGGATGAGCGGGGGGTGGGGGGAACCGGAGAGAAACACGGGGCATGAGCGGAGCATGGGGGAACATGAGAGAGACACGGGGCACGAGCAGGGGGTGGGGGGTACAGGAGGGAGACACGGGGCATGAGCGGTGGGTGGGGGGAACAGGAGGGAGACACAGGGCATGAGCGGGGGGTGGGGGGGAGCAGGAGAGGGACACGGGCATGAGCGGGGGGTGGGGAGTACAGGAGGGAGACACGGGGCATGAGCGGGGGGTGGGGGTAACAGGAGGGAGACACGGGGCATGAGCGGGGTGAGGGGGGAACAGTAGAGAGACACGGGGCATGAACGGGGGTGGGGGGAACAGCAGGGAGAAACAGGGCATGAGCGGGGGGTGGGGGAACAGGAGAGAGACACAGGGCGTGAGCGGGGGTGGGGGGTACAGGAGGGAGACACAGGGCATGAGCGGGGGTAGGGGGAACAGGAGGGAGACACAGGGCATGAGTGCAGGGTGAGGGGAACAGGAGAGAGACATGGGGCATGAGCGGGGGTGGGGGAAACAGCAGGAAGACATAGGGCATGACCGGGGAGTGGGGGAAAGAGGAGGGAGACACGGGGCATGAACGGGGGGTGGGGGGGAACAGGAGAAAGGCATGGGGCATGAGCGGAGGGTGGGGGAACAGGAGAGAGACACGGGGGTGGGGGAACAGGAGAGAGACACGGGGCATGAGCAGGGGGATGGGAACAGGAGAGAGACACGGGGCATGAGTGGGGGGTGGGGGTGAACAGGAGAGAGACACGGGGCATGAGTGTGGGGTTGGGGTACAGGAGGGAGACACGGGGCATGAGCGGGGGATGGGGGAACAGGAGAGAGACACGGGCCATGAGTGAGGGGTGGGGGGAACAAGAGAGAGACACGGGACATGAGCGGGGGGTTGGGGGAACTGGAGGGAGACACGGGGCATGAGCAGGGGGTGGGGGGGAACAGGAGAGAGACACGGGGCATGAGCAGGGGGTGGGGGGAACAGGAGGGAGACACAGGGCATGAGCGGGGGGTGGGGGTTACAAGAGGAAAACACAGGGCATGAGCGGGGAGTGGGGGGGAACAGAAGAGAGACACGGGACATGAGCAGGGGGTGGGGGGAACAGGAGGGAGACACGTGGCATGAGCGGGGGGTGGGGGTAACAGGAGACAGACACAGGGCATGAGCGGGGGTGGGGGGACCAGGAGGGAGACAAAGGGCATGATTGGGTTTGGGGAGAACAGGAGGAAGACACGGGGCATGAGCGGGGGGTGGGGGGAACAGGAGAGAGACACGGGGCATGAGCTGGTGGTAGGGGGAACAGGAGAGAGACACGGGGCATGAGCAGGGGGTGGGGGGGAACAGGAGGGAGACACGGGGCATGAGCGGGGGGTGGGGGTAACAAGAGGAAAATACAGGGCATGAGCACGGGGTGTGGGGAAACAGGAGAGAGACATGGGGCATGAGCAGGGGGTGGGGGTGACAAGAGGAAAACACAGAGCATGAGCGGGGGGTGGGGGGAACAGGAGAGAGACAGAGGGCATGAGCAGGGGGTGAGGGAACTGGGCGAAGACATGGGGCATGACCGAGGGCTGGGGGGAACAGGAGGGAGACACGGGGCATGTGCAGGTGGTGGGGGGAACAGGAGAAAGACACGGGGCATGAGCGGGGAGTGGGGGAACAGGAGAGAGACACAGGGCATGAGTGGCGGGCAACAGGAGAGAGACATGGGGCATGAGCGGGGGATGTGGGTACAGGAGGGAGACACGGGGCATGAGCGGGGGGTGGAGGGAACAGGAGAGAGACACGGGGCATGAGCAGGGAGTGGGGGGAACAGGAGAAAGACATGGGGCATGAGCGGGGGGTGGGGGGAACAGGAGAGAGACACGGGGCATGAGTGGGGGGTGGGGGGGCAACAGGAGAGAGACACGGGGCATGAGCGGGGGGTGGGGGTACAGGAGGGAGACACGGGGCATGAGCGGGGGTGTAGGGAACAGGAGAGAGACACGGGGCATGAGCAGGTGGTGGGGGGAACAGGAGAAAGACACGGGGCATGAGCGGGGAGTTGGGGGAACAGGAGAGAGACACAGGGCATGAGTGGGGGGTGGGGGGCAACAGGAGAGAGACACGGGGCATGAGCGGGGGGTGGGGGTACAGGAGGGAGAGAAGGGGCATGAGCGGGGGTGGAGGGAACAGGAGAGAGACACGGGGCATGAGCAGGGGGTGGGTGGGACAGGAGAAAGACATGGGGCATAAGCAGGGTGTGGGGGGAACAGGAGAGAGACACGGGGCATGAGCGGGGGATGGGGGTGAACAGGAGAGAGACATGGGGCATGAGTGGGGGGTGGGGGGTACAGGAGGGAGACACGGGCCATGAGCAGGGGGTGGGGGGAACAGGAGGGAGACACGGGGCATGAGCGGGGGGTGGGGGGAACAGGAGAGAGATATGGGGCATGAGCAGGGGGTGGGGGAACAGGAGGGAGACACAGGACATGAGTGCGGGGTGGGGGAACACGAGAGAGACATGGGGCATCAGCGGGGGGGTGGGGGGAACAGGAGGAAGACATAGGGCATGTCCGGGGAGTGGGAGAAACAGGAGGGAGACACGGGGCATGAGCAGGGGGTTGGGGGAACAGGAGAAAGACAAGGGGCATGAGCAGGGGGTGGGGGGAACAGGAGAGAGACAAGGGGCATGAGCGGGGGGTGGGGGTGAACAGGAGAGAGACACAGGGCATGAGTGGGGGGTGGGGGTACAGGAGGGAGACATGGGGCATGAGCAGGGGGTGGGGGAACTGGAGAGAGACACGGGGCATGAGAGGGGGTGGGGGAACAGGAGGAAGACACGGGGCAAGAGCAGGGGGGTTGGGGAACAGGAGGGAGACCCGGGGCATGAGCAGGGGGTGGGGGGAACAGGAGGGAGACACGTGGCATGAGCGGGGGGTGGGGGTAACAGGAGAGAGACACAGGGCATGAGCGGGGGGTGGGGGGAACAGGAGTGAGACAAAGGGCATGAGTGGGGTTGGGGAGAACAGGAGGAATACATGGGGCATGAGCGGGGTTGGGGGGAACAGGAGAGAGAGACGGGGCATGAGCGGGGGGCCGGGGGAACAGAAGAAATACACTGGGCATGGTTGGGGGTGGGGGGGAACAGGAGGAAGACAAGGGCCATGAGTGAGGGGTGGGGGAACAGGAGAGAGACACGGGACATGAGTGGGGAGTGGGGGGAACAGGAGGGAAGACATGGGGCATGACCGGGGGCTGGGGGGAACACAAGGGAGACACGGGGCATGAGCAGGTGGTGGGGGGAACAGGAGAAAGACACGGGGCATGAGCGGGGAGTGGGGGGAACAGGAGAGAGACACAGGGCATGAGTGGGGGGTGGGGGGCAACAGGAGAGAGACACGGGGCATGAGCGGGGGGTGGGGGTACAGGAGGGAGACACGGGGCATGAGCGGGGGTGGAGGGAGCAGGAGAGAGACACGGGGCATGAGCAGGGGGTGGAGGGAACAGGAGAAAGACATGGGGCATAAGCGGGGTGTGGGGGGAACAGGAGAGAGACACGAGGCATGAGCGGGGGGTGGAGGTGAACAGGAGAGAGACATGGGGTATGAGTGGGGTGTGGGGGGTACAGGAGGGAGACACGGGCCATGAGCAGGGGGTGGGGGGAACAGGAGGGAGACACGGGGCATGAGCGGGGGGTGGGGGGAACAGGAGAGAGATACGGGGCATGAGCGGGGGGTGGGGGAACAGTAGGGAGACACAGGACATGAGTGCAGGGTGGGGGAACACGAGAAAGACATGGGGCATGAGCGGGGGGTGGGGGGAACAGGAGGAAGACATAGGGTATGTCCGGGGAGTGGGGGAAACAGGAGGGAGACACGGGGCATGAGCAGGGGGTTGGGGGAACAGGAGAAAGACAAGGGGCATGAGCAGGGGGTGGGGGGAACAGGAGAGAGACAAGGGGCATGAGCGGGGGGTGGGGTGAAATTGACCATACAATACAGTCAAAGCAGTATTAACTTCTTGGATTTAAATCTCTTTATTGAAAACAATAAAATACATACAACTCTCTACATAAAAGAAACAGCAGTTAATAGCATTTTACATGCTGCTAGCAATAATCCAAGTCATATAACCAAAAATAGCCCATATGGAGAAATACTAAGGATCAAACGCAATTGCACAAGGACTCAAGATTTTGAAAACCATGCAAGAGAAAGCATTAGGAAGTTCCGCAACAGAGGCTACAATTACAAACATCTCATTCAGAGTTATCAGAAAACCAATTTGAAAACAAGAACAGATCTACTTAAAAATAATCTGAGGAAAAAGCAAACAGGAGAAACTATAAGATTCATCACTACATACAACAGTCAAAATAAAATTCTGAACAATATTCTTAAGAAAAATTGGAATATATTGCAAACTCACAAAGACCTGGAAGCACTTCTAGACTCACAACCAAGCATCACCTACCGAAGGGCTAAAAATTTCAAGAATATACTCAGTCCATGTCATTTTGTTTCAGAAAAAAACAGTATGACCTCATCACAACAAATGTGGTTGAAAAAAGCCTGGTGACAGGACACTACAAATGTGGATCCTGCAATCAATGCCAATTCTCAGACAACAAGAGAACAGAATGTTCACTGCCCAATGGACAAACAAAGAAAATACAACAGTTTATAAATTGCAACAGCAAATTGGTGGTATATGCAATACAATGCATTTGTAAAAAACTATATATTGGCAGCACCAAGCGCATGCTCAGAACCAGAATCAGTGAACATATTAGATCAATAAAAAATGAAACACCGGAAACACCTCTGGCTTTTCATTTTAAAAAGCATCATACACCTGCCGACATTGGAAAACTTAAATATTATGGCATCGAAAAAATTGCCATTCCACCAAGAGGCGGAAATGTTAAAAAAATATTAAGAAAAAGAGAGACTTTTTGGATTTGTCACCTTGACACATGTCATACAGGTCTCAATAAAGACCAAGAAATGCACCACTTCCTATGATGAAACATATGAATAAACTAAGCCATTGGGCCATGAAAAAGTTAAGCTAATAGGCACATCAATAGTCTGGCAAGAGAAAGGATACACAGAAAATCAAGTAAACGCTCATTTCAATAAGACATCAAGAAATGCCTGCATAAAAGAAAAAACAATCAACAAATTTTTACAATATGGAAACAATGGGAATGCTTTATATAAATTGCGAGGAATTGATAAAAAGTCACAAGATAAGAAAAACAACAAGTTCAACGAAAAAATAAGGATTGGTAAAAACACGTGAAATATGACCAAAATACCACTACAAAGGACATATATTGCCATCTACATTACATAATTTCGAATTATTGGAATACATGTCCATTCAAAAATGAATAAACAAAACTTCAATCAGTGAAGTCTCAGAATACGAGCAATAAAGAGTGAACAATTTGCCCAAACCAAAATGGCGTACATTACGAACAAGCGTCACGTGATCGCAAACGTTGGAGACACGTGACACATAACACGGTCATGAAAACTAAACCAATGGAAGCGCGATAACAAGCAGGGAAACAGAAGAAACGAAAGCGGACCAGCAGACGGAGAAGCACGGAAATCACCTTAAAACAACGGTAAGCAAACGGGACCGCTCGAGTACTTGATAGTGATCGTGCAATATCAAAAAGCTGATGCCAAATATCTGCACACAGCCATTAACTTTCAACAGCTAAAGCATAGTTTTTATCGCATTTCCCATCCAGAAACATTGCGATACAATTGGAATCGAGGGAAACATTTCAGAAATGGAGACCTGAATAATGGACACCCCATAGAAGCAATGAGGTAAATACCAGAGCAAATTCATAATGGAGTGATAAATATATGAGAGTATAGCAAACGTTTAAGGATAACGGTGAGATAGGAAGGTTTACTCAAGAAACGAGACATTTTTTGTAACTATGTCAGTTTAAAAACCTAATGTCAAATGAATCTAGGACAAATACCAAGTTGTTTTGAACTATTTGCTTGGCAACAGTTCTAAGTACAGAGCATTTTTAAAGTAAATACAATAGTGACGCAGGCTTTTCTTTTTCAGACAAACTATAACACAGACGCAACAGAACACGTGTTACAGTGATTTCCGACGCATAGAAGTATCTACCTAATCAAATACCCATATAAGGATAAAATACTCACAGCAATCCAACATTTAATTAAAAAAGGAATAAGGATAAACAACGAAGCAAAGTTAATAAATTCGAAGCACCACAAATTGCAAAATAATCCTCCTGAAGAACCGTCTGACAAACAGACGGGGAAACACGTGTCGAGGACTCAAAGGACACAAATAAAGTGTGGATCCCAAGAGAGGACCTTGAGCACAAAATTTAACTGAGTATATCAAGCAGATACTCAGGACATATTCTACTTTGAGGACATCAAGGGGATATCAAGGGAATAATCCAATCCTAAAGCTAACATTTAGGATTCAATTACTTTAAAAACAAGGACAAATATAAAGAAAGAAGATGCAAACAATTAGCACACAATAAATTGTAAGACAATCATTACAGTGTTAAATTCTGTGCACAACTGCAAGAGAATTATTGCAGCAACTAACAATATGAATGTTAAACAATAAAGGCGCCATTTCAAAGAACACAGTACTGTTTTCTCATTTTTTCAACTATTTAACCCTTGGACAGCCTAAGGGTAACTGTATCTTTGATTTAGAGCAGCCGTCTAATCATAAAAAGCAAGAATTCTTACAAATTTCTTCAATTACTACCATATATATTAACAACATTGGGCACCTGTAGCTGCCTAAAGGCTGATTTTTTTATAATTGTTCTGTGTTTACATGTGAATGTGTCGTGACTGTGGTCATCATTGACTCTGCATTGTTGTGTCTGTCTTCATGGGAATTGCATGGCCATGTGTGTGAGTGTGGATGTTGCTGGTTGAACAATGGGCACGTCATGTTACTGTAAATGTTGTGTATGCCACGCATGCTTTGACACTGTACACTGATGTTGATGTTCTGTGTCGCTTTTCCCACAGATGCTGCAGCTGGAGAAAAGAGCAGAAATTGTGCTGTGGTGTGTGAATGCGGGGACAATTCCACCAGACAAAGGTGCAGACCCCAGCCACTCCCCTGTGACAGCTTATCTTCGGTAGGCGAAGTGGCTGATTGAGCACCAGGACCATTGGGCGTGACTGTTGAGGGTAAGTCCCAGGAGGTGAAGGAGGCAGGGGACTTCTCAGCAGCAGTGGGACAGGGTGATGCCACACAGTGGCCATCAATGGGGGAAGCCACCCTGGAGTCATCCAGGTTGACAGTTGTGGAGGCAGAGGTGGTGGCCCATGCAGCCCAGCCGATGGGGTGAGGTGGGGGTGTCGAGAAGGGTGTTCATGATTCAACCCTGTACCAGGGGTATGAGGCTGTGCAGGCCACAGTGGAGGTGCCTGTACAAAATCTTGTCCATGGGCCAGTGGAGCCAGCAGTGGGCACCTTCCGGGATGCCTCCACCCAGATCAGCATCCCCATTCCAGCTGATGTGTCCATCAGAGATCATGTGGTGCTGCTACTGACTGCTCTCACGAGGCGGACCACAATCATTCGTGATGATGGACAGGCTACTCGTGGTATGCTTTCGCATCATCACAATGAGCTGTGCCACCTCATGGCTTTGCTGGCAACAGCTCTGTTCTCTTGTGGGCTCCATGGGCTATTCTCTGCCACAAAACCCCTCATTGGCTTCCTCCTCTGTGCACCGGTCATCCTCCAGGGTGCCTTCCAGGCCAGATACTTGCACACCACCCGGTGCACCAGTCCCATCCTCGTCTGGCGGAGCTAACCTCTCTGCCTGATGTGGGAGTCGACTAACATCAGCTGAGGTGGTCACAGTGCCTACCCAGGCACTAACACGTCCACAGATAATGGAGTGTCAGCAGGCACCTCAGGGAAGTGCAGGTGCAGTATGCCTCTGACAAATGTCATCACGTCGGAGGGCATACCAACACAACTTGCACTGGTCACGGCATCAGCAGATGGCAACTGTGAGGAAGCAGACTTCACGGCCATTTCTTATGTGTTCCGGCGATATGAGACGCAGCTGCTTGCAGAGAGGCAACAGGCACGGGAGGCGCAGGTGATGGTGGCCAGGACTGAGGTGTCACTGTGTCAGGCATGGAGATGAGCTGCCATCCTGGAGGTGGCTTGCAGATCGGCACAGGATACAGAGCATCAGTTGTTGCCCACCCTCCAGGCAACAATGGAGACCCACCTGAGGGAGGAGAACGTGGCCTGTGACTCAGCCCTGGTGGACATGTTGTCGGAAATTGGAGAGGAGGAATAGCCTGCTGCCTTTGTATATAGTTCTTTAGGTATAGGTTTACTTTCTGTTTTATTCTTTTCACCCGGCCATCAAAGACATTCTTTCCCAGTTTTTCATGCATATAGTTGTTTAGGAATAGGGTTCTTTTCTGTTTTTTTTTCTTTTCACCCGGACTTCAAAGACAATGCTTCCCTGTTTTTCATGTATATAGCTATGTTCAATAGAGGTTTTCAATGAATACATTCCATGCTTCTTGCAGTTCATTTGTCTGTCGGCACATTTAATTGTTTAAATTTCACCCAGTGCATCTCTTCATTGCAGGTAATGTGTATTGTGGTGTGACTGTGTGTGTCATATTGATGCTGTGATGTTTGCACGTGGAGGGATGCACATGTGCCTGACATGTGTGGGTGAGGCCATTAGACGACTGAAGTCTTCACTGGATGATTTTCATTTTCCATTATGTGTACAGCATCACTGCATGTTTGGCGTCAGTATATCAGTGTGGTTGGCGTGGAGGCATCTGTTGTGTGTGTGTTGATGTCCACACGCGTATGGTTGCTGTGATGTGTAGATTTCGTATGAATTCTTTTATTGACTCTCATTGGGGATAGATTGACACCTGTTCATATGTATTTGCATGTTTTTGCATTGTTTTCATTTCAGGTCCACTATTGCTCATGTATCCCCTTTGCACATACTCTATTCACTGTAGTGTGCATTTACCATAGTGAGTGCTGCAGTGGGCTCACTGTGGATAGGTGGCTTGGACACATCACTTGTGCATTTGTTGTATCATTGATATGTTACTCCGATGTCATACTCACACACCCACCAACATCTGCAGTCACACACTGCCTGCTCTCGTTTCACGCTCCACCTCTGCCTCTGGAATGCTGTTGTGTCCCATGTTTGCAGTTTCTGTGTGGCAGCACACATTTCCTGTCTCACTGAGTCATGCAGTCTCTGACTGATCTTCCATCACCTGCTACTTGTCCACAAGCTGTAATGCACCTAGTCATTATTCATGGATATGCCCAATGCTTGCTTCTGTCCTCTACACACATTCACTTTCTGGGAAGCCTTTATAATGACCCATGACCAATATGCACATGCCACTTTGCATTGCATTCACACGTGGATGGGGAGGCCACATTGTTGTTGGTCAAATATTGGGCTATCCATTTGAGGTGCTGTAGATTCAGGTCTGCCAGGGAGAGAGAGGAGATGCTCTGGTCCAGTATCGCTCATCAGTGCTACCAGTTGACCATGTTGGTGGCGGACATGTTGGAGGTCTGCTTCATGGTGGGGGCAGACCACAGAGGTTCAGGTGAGTTGCAGCTATAAATTGGACTGGTAGGGGGTCAGACTGTCAGGAGGCTTCCTGGGGGTATTTCCAGAGATCAGGGGGGCTGGTGGGTGGTGTATGGGCTTGAGGGGGCTGCCTGAAGGTAGGGGTGGAGGTGAGAGGGGATAATGGGTGGTATCTGGGCTTGAGGAGGCTGCCTGGGGGTATTGGCAGAGTTGAGGGGGCTGATGGGTGGTGTCTGGGCTTGAGGGGGTTCTTTGGGGGTATTGGGGGAGGTGAGGGGGCTTTGTGGGTGGTGTCTGGGCTTGAGGGGGCTGCATGGGAGTATTGGCAGTGGTGAGGGGAACTGGTGGGAGGTGAATGGACTTGAGGGGCTGCTGTGCAATACGTGTATATGCCAGATGTCTGGGTGCCTTGGGAGAAGGGGGACGGGTTGCAGGAGTGCAGCCATTACTTAGGGGGCACCTTGCGCTATTTCTCAGGAGTGCAGCTATTATTTACGGGGAGATCATGCAGTTTTACACGGGTGCAGCTTGGAATTCTGAGGGTGCTCACACAGTGTCACAGGGGTGCAGCCTTGAATTATGAGGGAGTTTGGATGGTTTCACAGGGGTGCAGCCTTAACGTACAAAGGAGCTTGCGTGTTTCACAAGGGTGCAGCCTTGACTTATGATGGCCTGCGTGCAGTGTCGCCGGACTGCTGGATACTGGGTCAGAGGTGGACACGGAGGTTTGCGCAATGGTTAGTCTATGGCTATGGTTTTGGTTTGTGTGGGGACGTGTTGTAGGTGTTCCCCATACAACTCTGTTTTCTTTGCAGGTCGGGTAGCTTTGCGATTTGTATTCCATGAATATGCGGACCACGCATTGAAGACTTTGCACGTAGGGTCGCTCAGTGTTGGTTTCGGCTCAGTGACTTTGCGGGATCAATGCAGACTTTTCTGTGAATCAGGCCCTTAATGTGTCGGCAGATTATGCGACTGCATTTCCAGTTGTCATCTTTCTGCCGCCCCAATACTCTCTGTCTTCTCTGTACCAATGGTGTTGGAGATATTCTGGGGGCTGTGCCACCAAATGCGCCAATGCCAACCATACATTAATCATTTGATCATGATGTGTCACTCTTGGAGCCTTGCATTAGTAGAGGCCTCCTAAACAAATAATACAATCAGAGATTTCCAATGCCCAATTATGTTTTTACATTAAAAATGGATTCCAGTGTAAGAGGTTTGATCCGAGTACAGAGGGGCTGGAGATTGTAAACATACAAGGAACTTTGCCCCAAATAATACCAATGTTTTTCTTAAGGGAAAGGCACTTTAAAGGTTTATAATAAACACTTTCCCAAAGACAACGATAGTGGACATGTGCCCGTTCAAGCCTTCTCAGAACCAAATCATTTGATAATTTAGATATTTGTAGATTCACATGTTCGAGAATTTTACATGGCACGTGGATCTTCGTGGTTGTAATGTTGCAGTGATCTAGAATGTAAATGTCTCCCTAGTAGGTCATAAAACCTATGCCACGATTTAACTCCATTCGTTTGTACTTTATTAATTTAAAATATCTAAACTACCATTAATATTAGTCTTGTTTGTTTTCATATTTGTTGGGTTCTTACTTTCAAGGAGTCGGGCCATCACGTGCTCTTGCTTGCGCCTCCTTACATTGTTTCCTCTCCTTGCTTTTCCTTCCCCTTCCTTTCACCTTTTCTTTTCCTTACTTTTCCTTTCCTCTTTCCTTTTCCCTCATCGCCTTTCCTTTCCTTTGCTCCCCTTAACTCAACCTCCCTGTGCATGCCCTACCTTCTGCTCAGAACCGTGCACAGGGTATTCCAGGGTGAAGTCATCATTAGTTGGTCAGTGTGGAAGCCAGGAGCAGGCTGCGTCCTCCGCTCATCCTGGGGCATTTACATGTTGGTGATGCATTGCACCAAACACACATGTTCGTTAAATGGAAACACAGGGATAACACACACTGCTGTATGTTGCATTCATCCTGCCTCAGTTCTAGAACAAAACTGTGTGCTTATGGAAATGTCTCTTTTCTGAATGTCTTTTTTTCTGGTTATGTAGAAGCAGCAGTGTTTGAAGGAATCTTTACCAATGTATCCTTGAGCTGATGCATGTCTTATCTCTTCCACTTGGTGTTCCCCTTTTGCTTTTTGTGCATTCGCTGATTTGCAATTGTAGATTTCCCATGAATATGCATCAGGCAACTCAGACTGCTTTGAGTATGTGTTTGTGCATACTAGGCGTGTTTGCATCCTTTGCGAATGTGTCTGTTTTAGCAGGGTGATCCAGGTTTCTCATGTTCTTATGTGCAAAGAGTTTTCTTTGTATAGTTTCTGTTTTTAATATTTTATTCCTAATGAGAATGCGTTGCTATTACTTTGCATCTTTTGTTCAACATTCTTAATTACATGTACTCACCAATGTTCTAGAACCTACCTTCAACATAAATGTTTGTTTTCAATGGGCTTTATTCCCTTTTTTCTTGATCAGCCGTTCATTTTGTCCATCACGAAGATGATTCACTCACAAGTAGTTGAACAATGACACACCCTCCGCTTTCACCCTCTGCACCCTTTGGGCACGACTTGACAATTTTAAGACCACTCTGGTGATGACGGGCACAGTACACATCCTATTAACAGAATTTAACATGAAATCATTCAACAAGCACACTTATCCAATATATTGTCTGAAAAAAAACCACTCAAAATAAACCCAGAAAAAATGTAACCAGAAAACAATATCATGTAAACGTTTGCCCACGAAAAGAAACACAGTATATAGAACATACAAATAGAGTTACAGGAAAGAACTAATAATAGAAATACAAAATCACAGGAATAACTATCATTAAATCATGTTGATGTCGATGGAATATGATAAACGCCGGGATATGTTTCAACACAATTCCATCGCTTATCATTTCCTCCATGCTTTCATGTTTTTCCAGTATAGCAAAATGAAAAGAACATAGCCATACCTGCAACACTGATCATTCATATGTAAAACCTGGTTTTCATATCAAAGGCATTGACGTAAATCCAAACAAAATGAGAAAATAAGGTAATTTCTGTGAAGTATTTACTGCGTTGCCACCCATAGCTAACTCAAAATACACGAAGAAAGCATTTTTGAACAAGTGCCAACTTCGTTCTCACAATGCTAATGCAAGGGCAGCATTCAAATTGGAATTTTTTGGGCATTTGCAAACCACCTTCATTCTCCATGAATTGTTCAGCTCTTTGGATAAAAGAGCTATACAAATACAATAAAATAAACAGATAAATGAGTATGTTGAAATGTTCTTTCTGTGGAAAACAGGGAATTGTTGGTCCCTGATACTTTTTTATAAAGTTGTATTGGTTTCCTGCCAACATACATAGAAAGCAAAAAGAAACATTTAACAGTTGTGTTAATCCAAATTACACACAATCCTCCTATATCTTCAACCTAATTTAAAAAGCAATTCTCCACAGATAAAATCAAAAGAAAACACAACCTCCAAAACAAAAAACCAGGGCAGCTTTCTCTCAAAAAAAAATCAAAAGAAAAAGAGTGGGATTCCAATCGTGTCCTTTCAGCAAGTTCCACATACAATTTTCCCCTCAATTCCTAGAAGTAAATCAACAAATGTCAACACTCCCAATACCAAACCCACCCTTTCCCACAGTAGCATCAGGTCCCACCATTCTTTGGCTGATAGAGATCGTATTTTATTAATATTTCCCCCCAGATACAGGGTTCTGAGTTCAGTAAGTGCCCTACATTTAGTCACCAAATGTAAAAGTGATTCCACCTGGTCTTTATGTTCGTAGTATCTGCAATTGGCATTTTCCGCCCCTATCTGATGTCTCTTTAAATATACCTCACGTGTGGGAATGATATTTAGATGACATCTCAGAACGAGGTCTCTGTAAAAAGCTGAGGAGAATTTCCGGAGATACTTTGGCAGGTCATTCAGACCCTTCTTCTCCTTCCACCACCTATACTTTGACGACTCTTTTTTTCTCGACTCACTGGTTTGAATCCAGTCCGCTCTCTCCAAAATTCCCTTCACTTTAAGGGGGTTCATCATGAATAACTCAGTCTCTACTTCATGGTGATGTAGCACCTTTGCTATCTTAAAGATCCACTCTTTTATGACTTTTTCGTCTTGCTGATCCTGGATTCTTAACATAGCAAACGGGAGGGGTCCGTTGGTTGCCATACATTTACGATATTTCCATAGTACTATGGAAATCGTAGATGGTAACCGTAATTTAAGTCGTATGATGTCAACCGGCAGAGACTTCGGTAGTCTCAACATTCTACGCCAGATGTACCCTTCCATAAGGGGCCACACCTTCCATTCAAGGTTTAAGAGCGCCTTTGCCCCATATGTTAAAACTTGAACGACCTTCTGTCTGTAGAAAGTAAATACCGGGCCAAGCAAAAAGGCACTATAACGCTTGTGGATAGCTATTCCTTGGTTCCTTCGTTTTTAAAAAATTTCTCTCAGCAGGCTAAAATGACCACTTTCATTTACGTTTTTGTTGATTACCATTCCCAAGTAGACAATTAATTCCACAATTTCTAAAGGGCACTCTTCAACTTTCCACACAAAGGGCTCCCTTCTTTTTTTACCAGCAGATGACTTAATCAGAACCTGTCATTTCTTTACATTCATTTTCATCATTCCATTAGTGCCCAGTTATTGATTAAATGCAGTGATTCAGCGCTGGAGGCCATTTGGTCCAGAAATATAATATCATCGGCTTATAGTAGCCAGGGGACCTCACAATTATTCAGCTTGGGCGGAAATGCTCGGATATTCCTCTGTGAGTTCCCCAAATCTAATAAGTATAAACTGAACAGTAGTGGGTACAACCCTGTGTAAGCCCGCACAGGGTCCAGATCTTTCTTTACATTTTCCCCTCAGTTCCTAGCCCAATCTGAATTGGTGTCGCAGTATAAAGGGCTTGGATGGCCTCCAATATGTCTGTTGGACATTTCCATCTTTTCAATTTTTCCCATATGCGGTTTCGACCTACTACACCATCAAAGGCCTGGTACTGGTCTAAAAAGGCCATAAAGATAGATGATGTTTTCCCAATTGCTCTGTGCTTTAATGCATCTACAATGAACAAGTTTAAGGATGTCCCCACGCCCTTTATAAAGCCCGCTTACCTGGGATCAAGTATTTAATTTCTAGTTGCCCAAGCATTCAGGTCACGAAGGACTACAGACGCGAAAGGTTTGCCAAGGGAATCCAGAAGGGCAATAGGTCGAAAGTTCTTCGGATCACCCTATCGCCCTTCTTAAATATTAGTACAACCCAGGCCTCTCTCCACGACTTGGGGACCTGCTTATTTATCATTACTTGTTTGAACAGAGTCACCATCAGCTGCGCCCAACTTTCTGCATTCAATTTCAAGGTAGAATTGGATAGACCATCCAGGCCAGCCGCTCGAGATAAGCTAAGCGTAGATATCTTAGTTCTTGCCTATAGCACGTCAAATTGAAAGGCCCAACTCTTTGTCCCTGGGAAGACCTTACTGGAACTCCTCTCTTCCCCTTTTGTTAAGAGTGTTGTCTAATGGTTCACCCATCACTCCTCCGTAACACTACCCATCATGTGAGATTTCCTAATATTTCCACCATTGTTAATCAGCTCCCACATATGACTTGTGTTATTCCCACAGACAGCTTTGAGCATCTTTTTCCCATCGTTCTGTAATCTTGAAGCTTTGGATTCTTTTACCCTGTCTGCGTTTCTTTATTCAATCATGCATATTCGGGGCATTTTCCCACCTCATCCTCTTTACCTCCATCCTACAGGCCCTACATGCTCTCACTAGGTCTATATCATAAGCATGTCTCGGGGTTTGTGTGGTTTTTCCTCCTATATCTTGAGCTTTTTTGAAATCACTCAACACCCAATCCTATTCTACCATCTTACTATCCTCAGCTATGCCTTACGCAAACCGTGTTGGTAAATTAGGGATTTATTTCTTTGGGTATCTTCAGTCTATTTTTCCCCCCAACTTAACTCTACAGGAGGAATTATTTTATGTTCATACTTTAAGGGTGGCACTTGGAGAGTGATTGACAACATATTATGGTCACTATATGGCAAAACCATCACCTCAAACCTTTTCCCCAACATTAGCCCAAACTAAGCAATAGTCCAAGCAAGCCATCTTAGCTCCATTGCCCCATGTGGCAGCTCCTGGCCGATCCCCCTCTGTTTGCCCATTTAGCATCCACAGTTCTTGCAGCCTAGTTTCATTTAACCAGTTTCTTGCAACACCCTCTAGTTGTGCAACAAAAGTATCTGCGGCTTTACCCAATCTGTTAAGGGTTCATCCACCCTGGCCATAATTATCTCAACAAACTCACCAACTTGCAGTTTGTTAACACCACGATAGGCATTTAGTAAAAGTAGATTCGATTCCCCCTCTGAGTGCTGCATACATATTATCAATATTTGCACAAAAGGGTTGGGAATCGAATGCTTATGAACTGAAAAGCCCAGGTCCACTTTGATTAGCGTTAACAGACCAGAGAAGGGGCAACCTAACCTCCCCTTTCTGGGAGGATTGAGAAAGGTTTCATAACCATCACATACGGGTTTATCCCTTAACAATGTCTCCTGGAGACAAAGAACGTCATATCCTCCCAACATCTTCCCCTCTTCCGTAAACATCAATTTAAAACCCCTACTGTTCCAAGACCGTATTTGCAGGGTTCACCTGGGCAATCTTCAGCAGTGTTTGTCATACTTGATTTGGCCAGCGTACCGGCTAGCCAACTCCAGTCCGATGTATCCTCCTGAGTCTGGTGAGAAAGGTCTCGATTAAAATTAGGGGCTTTTTTTTTTCGAAATGCAGTTCTCAATTGTACATTTCCCCAAAGGCATGGTTTCCCTTAGTGTTGTCGAGTTTGATGGTAATGATGGAGCCCCTGCTATTTGTTCTCTTGCCACAGTCGTTGGTATCTTAAGCAGAATACATTTGTCCCTTTTCATTTTCTGGCCAGTCTTTTTAGGCTGTTGATCTTCACTGTGATCACTATGGTCATGGTAGCAACTTATTTCTGTGTTCCAGCAGGGCGTCCTTAATTGATTGGGATTCTAGGTGGAGGATAACCCAATCGCAACATTCTTCCATCAAACATTCTACAACTCGGATGTCATTTGTTGTTATGTATCTCAACACAGGAATACATTGTAGGAGCTTCATCACGTTCCCTCTATTCAATGATAGAGTTTCACAACCCGATAATATTCTTTTCAAGTAAACTTTCGGCACCCCCTCTGCCCTTCATGTAGTAGTTGAAATGATATATTGATGTATTTCTACCCTTTGTTGATCATTTTTACTCATTTTGGGAGTCACTTTGTCGGGGCTTGAGGGTTGTCAGAACCAGACAGGCCTATCATATCCACTGCAAGTCGTTTTGCTTCCAAAGTTTGAAAACCAAACAAAGTAGATCTTCCTGCAACTTTCCTAGCAGGATTCTCCACTACTTCTGCTCTCTTTACCACTGAATTCCATGTTGGGGGAGCGCATTGTTTCTCGATTTCGATCCAATCCGATTCACTCTGGTTATTCCATCTATCATCCTCCTTATTGTCCATAATCTCAATGAGATCACTCAGACACGTATTTGACAAGTCACTCTCCCCAGACCTGTTATGCAAACTGTGATCCAAATTATATAGTTGATTAGCAGACAGGGTTGTAACTGCTTTAGGTATCACCAATTCAATGCAAGGTCTCTAAGTAGTTTGAGTAACATCTTTTCAGAATCGTAATTTGAATATTACGTAAAAATGCTCTGGTCCCATTTCGTTTTCTTTTTGGAGCCTGTTTTAAGTTTTTCAATCTTTTCTTTTTTTTCCCCCTGAAGAACATGATTCTTTCTTTTTTCGGCCACCCTCTTGCACTTCAGTCAAATGAATTGGCTTGAATACAGCAAAAGTATTTGCCTTATCAAGTATAACTTCTGTTGTTTTATTGACAATGGCCAGAGCTTCATCAACATCTTTAGATGTATTGATCTCCTCCGGATCTGTTTCTCGCTGACCTGCCGGGCTTTTCATTTTTTTAGCCAGGACTGGGGGCCGGAGTGATTTAAAGTGAGATCTCATCCACTTTCCGTCTTCAATAATGGCCTCCATCAATACGGTTTTGTCGACTGTCTCCCTTCTGGCTAGATCACATAGCCGTAGCTACCACTGGTTAGAAGTTTCTGTTTCAATATTGAGTCTTTTTTCCTGTGTTTTCATAAAGGCTTCTAGATTTGTCAACTTTGTATAAATCATAGTAAACAGGCTTGCTTGGTCTTGTAGGGAGGAGTTTATCATTTCGTAAAGTTTACAAAACAGCGACAATGACGGCGCCAGCGTGGCCATCATTGTATTTTGAATATGGGCTATATCATCTTTGAAGGACATTCCCCCTTGATGATGCCCACTCCCCACTTCGCTGTAGTCATTCAGCATACCTGAGTCTGTTGAAGATGAGGTATGTCTTGGTTCGGAGGTCTCTTCCTTGTGGTTCTCCTCCCCCCCTGTGATTTCACCCCTTACACGCGCATCCTGCAATGTTGAGTGAGTTAAGTTTGCTTTTCAGAACTGCTCTGCAGTAATTAGTCGATCCTGGGCCTCATAACAAGACCTTCGTTCCTACTTTTGGGAGCACTTGTCCTGGTTCCTCCCGACATTTAAACAACACACTGTATGGTAGGAGACTTCCAAATGGTGGCTTCACCCTCACTATGGGTCTGGTTGTCTCTTAGAGCATCAAGTGTATCCTTAATAGCTGAAAGCCTTTGTCTCCTTGTTGTGTTAATTTTCTCCGTCAGTATCGACAAGTCAGCTGCAAGCTGTGCAGCCAAATCAGAGTTTCTGACCTGCAGCTGTTTCCCTGATGGGGTCAAAAGTGTGGATATTTCCCTTTGGGCAACCTGCCTGTTCACCTCTCTTTCCTCCTTGGACGATACCTTTCTTAAAAGTAGGATGGTTTATTTATTTTTCCAACCAGGCCCTGCACTGTCAGATGACACTACAGTGCTCTCCTCCACGTTAAAACCATCCATAACCTGACCCAAACACAGCGTAATTCCTGGCAGCAATCCTTTCATCGCCTCTATTAACAGGGAAGTTACTGCCGAATTCATTAGCCAGCCGTCGCCATTCTCCGAGCTCTGCACGGCCTGTTCTTTCCCACCCGCGATAGTCCCCGCTTCAGCCCCTCCACTATAGGCATTAGATGCCAGGTCGGGAAGGTCAGTGGTCTGTGGCCCCTTACATTATTGCAAATATTCAACGATTCAGAGGCTACGTCATCCCAGATGCTATAATCGCCGGGGACTTAAGCAGCGCCAGAGTTTGGGGGTTAAGTTTGTCAGCAGCAACATCAGAGTTCAGTTGGAGTTGCGCGCTCGGGACGGGGATGAAGACAGCATTGCCCGGAGTAACAGGGGCTGCATGCAGTCTCACCTGAAGTCTGGTTCGGGCACCAGTCTGATTATTGGAGTCCAACATCATCTTCCAAAAATTAAATGGGCAGCGGGGGACATGAGCAAAGAGCTCACATCCGCAAACACCAGCAAGCACACCTTTGCACCGCTTCAGGGGTGGGGGGGGGTGCTTATGAGGCTTTGTGACTTGGTTGTAGAACATCGTTCTCCTACTACCATTAAAGGTACCGCAAAGCAGCAAAACATTACGCCAGCACCAGCAAACACCCCTTTGCACCGCTTCGTGGGGGGAGGTGCTTATGAGGCATTGTGACTGGTTGTAGAACATCGTTCTCCTTCTACCATCAAAGGTACAGCACAGGAGCAAAATGTTACGCCAGCACCAGCACTTTGCACCGCTTCCCTGGTACCTTATTACATAGTATGTGATGGAAATAATGTTCATGATTGCAAATCAAAATCCTTTGTAAGATTCGGTTGGGCTCTTGTCCTCGTGCACTGCATGGGGTTTTTCTGTATGTCTGTTACTGTTGTGGCATCCTTGGCAACAGGTGTTGTGGCATGCCGGAAGTCAATGATATTATCCATGCCTTACACAGTGACATAGTTGTTTTTGTGCCTTATCGTAGAATTAAATCAGAAATACAAAAAAATCAAATATAATTCAACATTGATAACTGAGACTAGAAAACACATTGTCCTATGAATGGTCGTTTTCGTAAAAGTTGTATGGAAGTCACATTAAGGGATTGCAAAAAATAAGCATACAAAAAGGCCTTGACATTGGGCGTAGCCTACACGGCACGTCGATTAGTAATTGAAACCGTGGACTGTTAGGAGGTGTTCATGGCTGGTGTGAAGTAGTGAGAGTTAAAATGAATATGCAGACCTATCTGGTCTTTCGGGCCCGTGCATGTTCCAGTAGCGGTGTTCCAAGATATGGAGTTTGGTTAAATAGTCTCTTGAGTATTCCTTTTGTAGTCTACAAGATGGAGCAGCTATGTTGAGATCAGTGAGAGAACTAAGACTAGCAAGGACACTTACGAAATGCACGCTATGATTATAAGGTGACGTGCGTGTCCAGAATGGCCTTCTTAGAGCAATATTGCTGACCGGTGAGAGCATCCTCTCTGGAGGGTTTATTGGGGCAGGTGGCACTTACCAGATTATCAGACACTCCAATTCAGACTCACCAATGTCAGTATTAGCCATAATATTCAAGAATATTACAATAACAAGCATTATTACGAATGCGCCAGCAAGAAAAATGGATCTGGACATTTTGAAAGATAGAAAGAAAATGGAGAAATTTCAGTTCAATAGAACCTTCCCAGGATGTTAAAACAATTTCAAAATGTTACCAAATTTGGAATAGTTTTACAAACTTGAGGAATGATTGGTATAGTTCTCAAGGTCCTATGAACCTAGAAGAGAAAGCAACAATCAGTCCAGATCAGCAGTGCAAGTTTGATTGAAAGGCAATGTGAAATATTTGTCCACAGGCAATTGCAGAAATAGGATACATTTGAGAAACCATATGCCCTACAATACCTTAGAGATTAATAGGTCTTAACTAAAAAAAAAGCAGATACTTAGAACATTTTTGAGGTCTAGGTCTGAATTTCTTCTAAGTGAGAATGTAGGTTCTTAGCAGAACCAACCAGAATTTCATTCTGGCCAGGAAGAAGTGATGGCTGGATTTCAGGCGTGGAGGCTGCAGTTGGGCAACCACAGCATGGAAATGGATCTTATGCTGTTAGGTATTATTGTGGAGGAAAAATAGAAACTACCTTGAAATTACTAAATATTGCATGTTGGTGCTGTTGGATTTCATGCATTCTCCTGTATGTGCATGTTGCTAATACCCTCTCCCTACTCAGGGTTGCCTGAGCAGCGAGTGCCACAAAGCCTATCAGCTGGGAGAGGTATTTTACCATCTCACAAGAATGGTCACAGAAAGCAACTTCTTTTTAAGTAATATAAATTACCACATATCTCTTCTTCAACACATTATCAGTGGGCTTCTGGCAAACGGACTGTGCCTGTAGACTGCACAGGGAGAGCTTCAATATACAGGTACATTGCCTGAAAGTAGACCCCAGGTTTGAGTGGACCGTCCCACCAGATCTAGGATCCCATCTTGCCTTGACAGGCTGGACAGGAGGGGATAAGAACACCCCCCATATTCATGTCAGATTAAGTCAAGTTACACAGCATATTGGCGGGACATCGATTGGCTGACCAGATACTATTTCCAGATGCTTGGGAGTGGCTACTGTGTAGATATGTAATTTAAAAGATGATAACATCTTTGCCCTCATCCCCTCGTACTAAAAGGCTCATGAACTCCTTTGGCTGCCCCTCACTCCCAGAATTACCCAGAGTCACTGCCCACACACCTTTGTAAAGTGAATAAAACAGAGCATGCGTTGAAGCACCAAACCAACGTTTAATTCAGATTACTATGTTGTATACTTGTAACTTAAAACTTAAAAGGGAAATTACTGGCACCGGATACAGTGGATAGGCATGTTTAACCCTGAAATAGTATGAATTATGTGTCAGGTGCTGTTTCATTTACATGATCTGCAGTCTCTCACCATGAGCTGTTAGCATATATGTTGAGCTGCACTTTGGGCCTGATTGTCTTGCCTTCCTTCGTGTTTGCGGGCCCATCCATTGTGACTTGCTTGGAAATAGATTGTTGAGTGGAAAACCTGTCGCAACTAACTTTGGGGAAGACGTCCAAATTGCATCTCCCCACCTAATCAGTGATACTACCACAGATGAATGGGACAGCAGACAGACCTTGCAAGCCCTGGAAGGTTGGCAGAAACATGGGATGCCAGGATGGATATTGTCATCAAGGTGGTAAAGCCAGTCAAGATGAATTGTCAGGCAGACGTTGGTGACAGGATCTCAGAAGATGTGATGATATGATATGATATGGCATTTATAACGCGCCTATACACACATGTTTCAAGGCGCAACGAGGCAAGAGAAAGGAAACAGAGGGAGGACAGAGACAACGATCTTACTAGGCCAAGTGCCATTGAGATCGTGCAAGTGCAGGGGAGTGGGATGCAAATGGAACCATAGAGCCAGAAGGCAAGAGATGGCTGGTGAGCAAACTGACAGCAGGGAAGGAGGCCCCCCGGAAATGCACGCAAAGAGGGTCATTGCAAACAGAGTTGGGCGTAAGCAGAAGCGGCGGAGTTTAGAAAATGTGCACCCCCAAACCCTTTCCTTGTTCTGCTGCCATTGTATTGGAAAGGGGGCTTACCTAGGGTCTCTATGATGCCATAGTTTCAAAGAAGACCCCCCATTAGTGCACATGCCCCAACACATGCCAGAGGTACCCAGTGCCTGAGCTGATCCAGGAAAATGGTGGGTCCCAATTCTAGGCCTTACACAAGAGATGCTGCTGGCCTGGCCCCATGCTCATGCGGTTATTCCACCAGC
Source organism: Ambystoma mexicanum (assembly GCF_040938575.1). Taxonomy (NCBI): domain Eukaryota; kingdom Metazoa; phylum Chordata; class Amphibia; order Caudata; family Ambystomatidae; genus Ambystoma; species Ambystoma mexicanum. The sequence goes on from NC_090927.1 coordinate 839,962,151, forward strand.
ATGGGGCGTGCAAGTATCAGTGCTGATTATCAGGGATCACACTGGCTGTAGCACTATGTTCTGAACCTATGCCAAATGGTTTCATGGTCACTTAGTGTGGCCAGGAGAAGCTGAAAGTCTTGTTAGGAGACCTGAACCTAATAGTTTATATCACATGAGCATTGGTCTGTTATTACGTTTAAGAAGGAATCTTCTGAACCAGTTCAAGGGTTCAAACTCAACACAAACACAAACGAGGGTTGGATGAAAGGAAGAACCCTTTCATGGAATTACACACTTCCCACTAGTTTATCTAATCCCAAGACAATGTTATGCCATTTAAAAACTCTCTCTCTCTCTCTCTCTCTCTCTCTCTCAGTGGAGACGAGGCCCACTCCCCTTGGAGTCCCCAACCTCCATTTCCTTCTTCCCTCCCTTCTCCCGCCTCCTGACCGGCCCCTGACCCTATGATTGGCCACCCGATTGGCCCCTCCTCCCCATATCTTGAATCCTGCCAGGGCAGCCCCCTGGCTGGCAGCCCCTGTGGTGAAGGGCCCCAAGGCGAAGGGTGGCTCCGACATTGGTGGCTCCAAGATGTGTCTACAGGTGTCCGCAGGTAAAGCCAGTGAAGCCAGCAGTCAACAGACACCAACAAAAACTGTGAGTGTGCCACGGGTGGGGAGTAGAGCAATCACTCTACTCCAGAAAACCCCTGCCACTCTATCTTACCTCCCAATAACATAGACTGCCATAGACTCACACCAGATTATACTCAGAAAGATTTGTGACCACCAGACTGAACCTATTCATGACAGGATTGTAGAAGTTGCCTTGCATTACATACTAACATACTTGTCAAGGTAAACAAGCGCTGCACTCAGGTGAAACCTGAAGACTAGCATATGCCACACTTAGAATTGTGAACATTAGCCTGCGTCGCATCTAGATAGGATTTTGATTGAAGGATAGCATGTCGACGCTTAGGTGAAACCTGAATGTTAGCATGCCCACACTTAGATACAATTGTGAATATTAGCATACCCACACTTAGACAGAATTGTGAATATTAGCATGTCCACACTTAGATAGAATTGTGAATATTAGCCTGCGTTGCTTCTAGATAGGACTTTGAATGTTAGCATGCCCGCACTTAGGTGAAACCTGAATGTTAGCATGTCCGCACTTAGATAGAATTGTGAATGTTTGCATGTCCACACTTAGACAAAATTGTGAATATTAGCATGTCCACACTTAGATAGAATTGTGAATATTAGCCTGCGTTGCATCTAGATAGGATTTTGATTGAAGGATAGCATGTCGACGCTTAGGTGAAACCTGAATGTTAGCATGCCCACACTTAGATACAATTGTGAATATTAGCATACCCACACTTAGACAGAATTGTGAATATTAGCATGTCCACACTTAGATAGAATTGTGAATATTAGCCTGCGTTGCTTCTAGATAGGACTTTGAATGTTAGCATGCCCGCACTTAGGTGAAACCTGAATGTTAGCATGTCCGCACTTAGATAGAATTGTGAATGTTTGCATGTCCACACTTAGACAAAATTGTGAATATTACCATGTCCACACTTAGATAGAATTGTGAATATTAGCCTGCGTTGCATCTAGATAGGATTTTGAATGTTAGCATGCCCGCACTTAGGTGAAACCGGAATGTTAGCATGCCTGCACTTAGAGAGAATTGTGAATATTAGCATGTCCAGACTTAGATAGAATTGTGAATATTAGCCTGCATCACATCTAGATAGGATTTAGAATGTTAGCATGCTCGCACTTAGGTGAAACCTGAATGTTAGCATTCCCTCACTTAGAGTTGTGAATATTAGCCTGCGTCGCATCTAGATAGGACTTTGAATGTTAGCATGCCCGCACCTAGGTGAAACCTGAAGACTAGCATATGCCACACTTAATATTGTGAACATTAGCCTGCGTCGCATCTAGATAGGATTTTGATTGAAGGATAGCATGCTCGCGCTTAGATGAAACTTGAATGTTAGCATCTGCCACATTTACAATTGTGAACATTAGCCTGCGTCGCATCTATATAAGATTGTGAATGTTAGCATGCCCACACCTAGACAGATTTCTAAACACTAGCCTGCGCCACATCTGGATGGGACTGTGAATGTTGGCATGCCTACACCTGGATGGAGTTTTAGACATTAGCCTGCACTGCATCTAGATAGGATTGTGAAGGCCAACAAGTGCCACACTTAGACAAAACTGGGAATGATAGCATGCTAAAGGTCAGGTAACCCACTAACCAATATAAGCTCAAACTCTGCATACTTATCTCACTCAAAAAACTCACACTACCATCTCTCGCACAACAAGCCACACGCACTTCACAACACTGCAACAACACATAAGCCGGAGCAACAGCACACGTGGACTGACACCGATCCAATACCCGCACCAAAGCTCAGCACCCGGTGTATACCGAGTTGAAGCTGCCAAAAGAACACCACTCCTCTCACTATCCTACTCCCTCTTAACCATACTAATCCATCCCACCTTATCGTTTACAGATCCGCCAGAGCGTCTGGGGACCAATTCCGTTGGTGACAGTGCACGGTACAAATACCTTTAACATTTAACCTTTAACCATGCTTTCTTGGTGAGACGGTCAGATATACACGTTAAAGAAACATCCTGTCAACTTGTCTGCTGGGGGCCCCCATACACACATCCTTTTTACAATGGATAATAGAACAAGCCAATTTCTCTTCTGGCCCATTTCGTTTAAAACTAGAGCTGCCAGATATCTCAGCCCTGGGAGTTTAGGCTGTAGATGTATATACAGGTCAGTTACCAACAGGCTATTCATATGTGTTGCCCATTAGCCCCGCGTCATTGAGAACATCCTAACCTGGAACCTACGCGCTAAAAAAAACAATGTTTCATTTGATTTGGATGCACTACATCTAGTGCATCTAAAAATACCAATGTTATACAATAGATTCTCTGCCCATTTAACGACAATTCGACTGGAGTCCGCCGTGTGCTGTGGTATTAAATTAATGTAACATCCGCGTTGCGGTTTCCCAAGAAGTAGGTAACCCTGACATGTTCCAAACCTGCAACTCAGTAGTGAGCTTTCCTCAGGAGTAAAATATATGGCATGGTATTGTTTATTTATATAGCGCCTAGCACGTGTTTCAAAGCACTCAATATGCAGAGCATGCACTACGTATTTCAATGCAACGATGTGCTATGTATGGAGACATGTGCTTCAGTGTTGCCCACAGTAATGATTTCTAAATCTGTGTAACAAACTGTGAAAAAAGAGCGGGAAATGGGTCAGGGTAAGAGTTATTATTTGCATGTCCTAATCTATGGCTATTAAATCAAAAGAGTACCTGTGGGCTCCTGTTTACTGGGGTGCAGTTTCACTGAACAGGGGCAAGCATCCTCCCAAGAACTACAGAGAGGAGAGATTGCAGACCAAGGTTAGGTGATACGTGTAAAAACAAATGGGATGGGCTGAGTCAAAGGACCCAAGTGTAAGTTCCCATCATCTATCTCATCATTTATTTATTTATGTTGGCATTCGTAATGCGCTCCGAATGCAGAGGCATCTGGGTGGTGGTTACAGTAAGCATAGCTTGCTGATAAGAATACAGACAGTGTGGTTACATTGTTAGATATAAAAGAATAGTAATTCAGCCAGCAAAGTCCAATCAGCGTACACAAAAGACTGATGTAGGTCACATGGGGATAAGCAGAGTCAATGGCTTTGTGAGAAGAGCCACGTTTTATAGCTTTTACTGAAGGTCCAGAATGAGGGTTCAGACCTTAGCGGTAAGGGAAGTGCATTCCAGTGTTTGGCGGCCACAGTAGGGATGCTGAGGCCCCCTGCTTTTGGTAGTCGGAACCTAGGTGTAGATAGGTGGTGTGAACCGGGTAGGTCTGGTAGATTGAAGTTTGGTGAATTTTCGTGTTAGGTATTTAGGTGCAGTGTTTGAGAGGTATTTGTGAGTTATAGTAAGTGTTTTGAATAGAATCCATTCTCAAACAGGCAGCCAGTGTATATTTCTTACGGTTGAGGGAATATGGTCTCCTTTAGGAATCTTTAGAGCTGCTCTTAGCGCATTATTGTGTACGACCTGAAGTTTTTTAATGTTATGGGAGGCAGTTCCAGCCAAGAAGGCGTTACAATAGTCTAGTCTGTAGACTATAAGGGTTCTAGCAGTAGTGATGCAGCTGTCCACAGATAGGAAAGGCCTACAGGCATTGATACATTTTGTGGTGTATGCTGCAGAGGAGGAGATGGAGTTTACTTGCCTGTTAGTGAAAGAGAGGAGTGGAGATACACCTCCAGAGTTTTCACTTATTTGGAAACTGGTATGGTGATTCCGTCAATGTTAAATGACTTGTATGCTCCATCCCGCTTATTTAGTAGTGACTGTGAGCCAATCAGGAACAGCTCTGTCTTATCATTGTTGAGGCATAGGTGTAGGGCCATTCAAGTTTCAATAGTTTGGTAGATCGAATTCAGCGTATTGGCTTCCTTGTCATAAGTGCCTGCGATAGGAAGGAGGATCTAGGTAGTGTCTGCATAGCTAGTGTAAGAGATACCCAGGGTGTCAAGGAGGTTGAAAAGCAGTTTAGTGACAAATTATATAGTGTGAGTGATACACATGAGCCTTGAGGGACTACACAGGTGACTGGGGCTGGGCGTGTCAGAGGCAGAGGTTATTAGATTCCCAATGTTTTTGTATCTGGAGGTAAGCTCTGTCCAGTATTTTAAGTAGAAATGGGACTGTGGTAATTAGGTGATAGTGGGGATGTTTCGGTCCAATGGACTTTTCTTAAGGAGGGGTAGGACCCAGGCCTCTTTTAGATTCAGTGGCATTTTGCCGGTAGAGAAGGAGGTATTGATGAGTTAGGATATGAGAGGCACAGGTTCTGATGCGCAGTCTATAATGATTGAAGCAGGACAGGTGTCCCTTTGGCATCTGGAAGGTTTCAGACCTCTGAAAATGTTGGTTACCTCTACTTCAGTGACAGGTGGGTGGGGGGGGGTGACATTTTAGTGTCTGATGCAGTTTCAGAGTTAATTACTTTCTTTTTCTTTTCTAAGATTTTATCTTGGAGTGTTGAGATTTTGTTCATCAGGGAATTAAGTATGTTAATGCATCAGGTACAATCCTGGGTGTAGTTATCAGATTTGGGTGCTGGCCATTCTAGTTCTCGCAGGATGCCAAAGAGCTCTCTTGTACCTGAGTTGGCTTTAGCAATTTGGTTGTTATAAGCCAAGCTTTTTGTTTGGAGAATGTATTCTTTGTAGGTTTTGGATGGAGTAATAAAGAAATATTTGTTTGGTGTGGATGGGGCCTTTTCCAGGCAGACTCTGCTGCTCGTGTAGAAGAGTGGAGGGATTTGAGGGTAGGGGTAAACCCAGTGTTGAGGTGGGCCATTGGCTTAGGTTTAGATTTGCTCAGTGGTGCAACCTCATCAATGGCAAGCACAATTGATTGGTTTTAAAGATCCACCATGTTAGTGGGGTCTTTTGTCGGTGCTTGGAAGGATGTCAGAGTCTTCAGCAATGGAAGGATGCAGGCTGCAGAGATATTTCGGACATCTCTAGTGAGGGTGGGCAATGAGGGTATCATTGAGGTAGTAGGTTGTTTATAGGAGGGGATGATGAAGGATATAACATTATGGTCTGTTAGGGAAGATTTCCATCTATGGGTAATTTTGCCTCCACTTGTGAACCCCCAAATGTTTGCTTTTGTCTGTCCATCCTAGGCTGACTTTTACCAGTGGAGCCCAGTCTTCTGCTGTACTCCACTGGGCTTTTGCTCATCTTTTTACGGGGAAACTGACATGCCTTTCAGACTGTCAGTACTGGGAGGCTTTTTTTCCCTTAGGCTTTCACTTTGTTTCTATTTCTTAGCAACATTTTATCAGTGCACAATGTACCTTCCAGTACAGTGCGCTGTGGTCTCTTTTTTATTTTTAAGGCCCTAGACACCCTCAAAGTGTGCCCGGGACAGAGCTGGTGGCAGCAGTTACGTTTAAATCATTTTTGACTCTTTTCTATGGTCCAAAACGCATTTACCGCATTTGGCCCAGGACAGTGGACAGTGTGTAAAATGGTCTTGCCACAAAATCCTTTGTTCTGTCCTTTGGCCATTTTGCCCCTTTGCCTTCGCCAGGTTGAGTAGACCCGGGATATTCCTTATTTGGACATGCAGACCCCTGTGCAAAACTGGAGCTTTTGCAGGCTTCTGCATGCCTTGTGTGTGTGCCCGCCAGGATATGGGCTGGAACTGTCTAGTTCCAATACACTTCCTGGGTGCCAGGATGTCTGGTGTGTTCGGATGACTGGGACCACTGTGGTCTGTGATTGGTCCACGTGTGCGATGGTTGAATGTGAGCAGATCTCCTATTGGTTTCTGTTTGCTTTGGCTCAAAGGAGATTCTGGATAAGAGAAGGCAATCTAAACCTAGTCCAAGTCGATCTTCTGACTTCACACCAAACGTAGTAAAGGAGCCAAGTATACTGAACCGAAGAAGCAGTTCCATGGAACTGCTGGTGACCCGCTGGAAGGTCTGGTACCCTGACCCTGCTGCTGTCCCGTAAGAGCCCCAGTTTCTCATCGATCACAAAAGGCCTCCAGGGGGTGCTTTAACCCATTGGAGTAGTGGGACTAACTACTCTCGACACCTACTGCTTAACCTGCAAATGAGCCCCTTCGGAAGTGTTCCTGGATCGCCAGGTTAACTGACAAGCTCATGCGAGACCTTTGCCTAAGAAACGCTGCCGTCTCGAGTTTTGCCCTGAGACTTTGGGAACCATAAGTGATTGGAAGAAGACACTCATCCATGAGGTTTTGTACACCTAACATTCCTATGTCTGGAATTAGAAGAGTCCACCTGAACCAGAGCCTATGTAGTACCCATGTCGCCTTCTGTGGTGATGAGCTTTGTGGGTACCTTGCTGCTGTGCCCCAAGATGAGCTGCAGTGCAACTGGCCCGATTCCTTCAAGAGAAGCAGAGAAATCGTCACTGTCCCGCCACAGTCTGAGGTCCCGGAACGGAGGCTGAGGTCCCAGAACGCAGCACCTGAAAGCTGGCGAGACGCGCAACTGATAGATTGGAACCTGCAAGCGAACTGGACTTGGCTGGCACAGTTTGGTCCAGAGTGCGTCAAGGGTCGGTGAGTACTTGCATCACTTACCAGTGGCCCCTGGTGCATCCATAGACTTTACGCACGAGTGTCCCCTGAGGGCCGCTCTTCTTTTGTTAGGGCAGCCTGTGCTACCATCCTATTCCCGATTGCTGAAAATGGCTCTGCTTTCTTGTGGAGACCCTCCTTGAATAGTGGAACTTTATTCTTCATCACCTCACCCACCTTCCTGAGCCACTACAGCCCCTTGAAAAGGCCCGTCTTGTACTTAACCGCACGATCGAGTGCCCCGGCACTGAATGTACTTTTGAGCACAGGGCTCCACACTTCATAGGGACTGGACGGCCTATTAGTTAGGGTTTGAATTGTTGAAGGACTGCCTAAAGTATATTTGCACTATATGACTCCTTTCTGTTTCAGGTTGTGGATCTCTACTTGTTCAATATTACTTTAGACTAATAGTTTACTGTATATATGTTTACTAGTATAGTGCTCGCTTTAATCTGTGTAAGACCATGGAAGTGACTTCTCTGCGAACGCAGATGGGAATTGAAAAATCAGAGAAATCTTGCAGTTTTTGTGGTAAAAAAGATGTATGTGAAACTCTTGCTCATCTGTATACAGCCTGCACAGCTCTAACGTAGGAACAATCATTGTACTTTGAGAGCTTCCTGGCGAAATTCCGGGTTATGACCCCAGAAAGATGGTGGCGGTACCTATTGAATGGATCTCAAACTAATCTGATAATAGCTGTGGTGAAATTTTTCAAAAACTGTTTAGGTGCTAGACTAGAGATAGCACAACAGGATGGTATGGCCGGAACCTTTAGGTTATGACATGTGGTTGCTTAATGACGAACTTGATAAAACAGAGTTTTAGAAGTTTTGCTAAAAAGTTTGTGCAAACTAATGTTGCAAATAAAAAAATATATAGAGAGTGTTGTGTTAACATTGTTAATATTGCTTTGGCTTCACTTGTGTTTGAGTTAAAAGCCCTTTAATAACTGTATATGTATTTCTGATATATACAACTGACTAAGAGTAATTTGTGGTGTTGTTTGCTGTGTGTGCTCATTGTGGACGTTCGTTCACCCTCACCCCCCCTGAGACCTAGTCTTGACCGCTGCCAATGCTACCTTGATTGGTTAGGCTTGTCCAGAAGTTTACCCTGTTCCAAGAAACTAGGCTGGCCTTCTGAACCTCTGCCCTCCAGGTCAGAGTTCAGGAATCCATCTTAACATGGTCTGACCAATGGCAAGGCACATTGGACAAGATAGAGATGTCACAGTTAAAATCAGCATGTCAGTCAAGGATGCAACCTTTGCCATGGGTTGGGATTGTAATGTGTTGCGTGAAACCCAGAGCATTAATGGAGTTAACTAAGGCCATGGCGTTATGAGCTAGCGGACCATTGAAGCCTACATTTACATCCCCTAACAGGGCGATTCTGCAGGATGGTTTGGCATCCAGGGAGAGGAGATGGGAGATGTCCTCCTCAAAGGAAAGTAAAGGGTCTGGTGGTCTGTAGATTAGGTGAAGGGTTATTGTGGCAGTGTGAGGAAGGGTCAATTTGATTGTCACCAATTCCCCTGAGCAAACAGCCTGGTTGTTTATTTCTCTGATGGGTAGTGATTTCTTGGCAATGATGGCCACTCTGCCCCATTTGCTATCTGATCTATATTTCCTGCAGATAGTGTAGTTGTCCAGGATGGAGAGGGAGGGACCTGCTGCCGCATGGAGCCAGGTGTCCATGATGGCTAGTACGTCCAGATTGTTTTTTCATATCAGGTCTGTAATGTCAAGGATGTGGGCCAGTAGCGATCTATCATTGGCTAGAGCTCCTTTGAGCAGTGGTTGGGCCAGAGTTGCAGTGTTGGGTACTAGGGTTGAGGATAAGATAGAGTTGTGTGCTGGTAGGGTTGATCCTAGGGATGGTGTGCGTGGACTATTGTCTAAGCTTGGTAAACTGATGGAGAGTTGTGCCAAGGTGTTAGGGTGGTTAGGCCCATTGACTTCATGAGGTAGGTTTGCGGTGCTTCAGTGGATTCCCTTTGGTGGATGTGTCCGGGCAGCCCTGCTTATTTGCTTTAGTAGTGTGCGGGTCATGGAGGTGCAGCCCTTTCCCTGCAGTTGAGTGCGTGCAGATCGGGAGGTTTACATTAGCAAGAGGCAGGATGGGCCTAATCATGATATCAGCAGCAGGCAAATTAGAAGCAATGGGCCTAGTCATCATATCAGCAGCAGGCAAATCAGAAGCAATGGGCCTAGTCTTCATATCAGCAGCAGACAAATCAAAGGCATTGGGTACGTGAACGTTTGCAAGAGGCAGGATGGGCCTAATAAAAGCATCCGCAACAGGCAAATCTGTGCAATTATGCAGGTATACATACGTTGAATGCGGCTCCAGACAGTCATGGATAATCCTGAGCACAGTTGGCTGGTCAGAGAACATCTCTGTGCTAACAGTTATCTGGTACAGAGCATCGTTGGAACTGGATGCAGCTGATCGGAGTGCACAGAGGCAGGAGTTGGTGCGTTGTTGAGTATGTTCAGAGTGAAGCGAAAGGTGGAAGGAGGTGCTCCCTGAGCAGATTCGGGCATTCCCTATGTGGGATGTCAGAGGAATGGAGTGGTGAGGTGTGTGGCATTTTGTGCGAACACTGGCACCTGAGTTAGCCACAGCAAGGATTCATTGCACACTGAGCATAAGTGGCGGTCAAAGTGAGTGGAGAGCACCTAGTTGTTTTTAAGATGTCGGCAGAGTTTTTGTAAGGGATCAGAGTTGCGTGATGTAGGAAGACTGTTGGGGGGATGGAATCGTGTTCCCGCAGGCATTGAGAAATGCGTAGAAGTAGAGAGTGATTAGGGTTGCATGGCGGAGCGTATTTTGGTAACGGGATGGGGTGCAGGCAGCTTCCAGAGGCCTGACAGGGCGAGACAGGGGTCCTCTGAGGTGGACTTATCTGTAGGCTTTTGCTGGGGGCCAGCATCGCCTACCGGCTCCCATTTATCTCGAGAGTATAGCTCGGGGCAACCTTGGAAGCAAGACGACACAGAGCACCACACGTTCGATCCCCCTGTCCACGCTTAGAAACCTCTGGGTATTTAGCACGCTCTAAGTAACCTATCATATCATATCACGACCCATTAGCATTTCTTTATTAGCCAGAAAATCGGAGCGCACTGATGACAGGGTCATTGGAGAAGGCATTTTGGGTGCCAGTGTCTCCCAGAAAGCGGTGGCCATCTTAGAAAAGCATCTTGCCGTATTTGGAATCAAATTATTTATCTATTGGGCATCATCTTTGGGCATCAGATCATGAAATTTCAGCAGAGCCATGATTACATCGTCATTGCTTACTTGGTTATGCAATACCAGCGGCTGATCCAGCGCAGCTCGATGAGTGCTTCAGCCTTCCTTATGATTTCATTGTTTTCAAGCTGATGGAACCTCTCATGCGTCCGCCCAGCGTGAGGTGAGACTATCAATGTGGGTAAATCTAGGAAGTCAATCACAGTGAGAGTCAGATCTTGGATTATTAGGGTATGACAGCGCCAGACTCTGGGACACGCTCACTCGTTCACTTCAAAGCAAAGTGCCCACTTGAAGTCGAGGTATTTGGTTATTGTATCATGTGGATGGTGCAGCGAGCCCAGATACCTGATGTGTGTTTGCTGGAAACATCTGTTGGGAAATGTAACTATGCTGTCTAAAGGATATGAAAGACTGACCTCGAGAGCCGTACTGCAGAGGTGGTGTGGGGAATGCTTTAGCCAAGAGTCAAAGAGGATCATTGTAAATGCACACAGCTCTGTAATTTTTGTCATTTGCACGGCAGAGTTTAAATGTAGATTGTATAAAGGCAGCATACACATGTGTACGCCACCCTTTTGCATTCGTGCAAATTGAGTAAACATTGCCTACCATGTAGGGCAGGCAGCGTGTACAAAGGATTCCTATGGAGTCAACCTGCTTTTAAAAGCAGGTTGACTCCAGAGGAATCCCCATAATTTGCGCGAGCATGAAAGTGCCTGCTGGTACAAATTGGTGGAGTATTTGTATGTTAGAGACGAAGGGTGTGGCAGGGGTAACTTACAATCTGTCTCTCCTCTCTGCCATACTAATGATTGAAAATGAGGTGAAACGTGGGAACCTGAAATCGAAACATAAAAGTCGTACGCATTGCTTTTATGCTTTTAAGTCGCGTTCCACTTTCGGCAAAATGAGCTCCAAAGAATCTCAGGTATCTCAAACCCAGAGGAACCACAATAGATATTTAAAAGGTTTCTGGTGCTGCTCAATGTTTTAGTATAAATGTTGATCAGAGAGTTCAGAGAGCTATCTACACTTTTCTTTTCAGCTAGGGTCACCCCCTTTTCTTTCTTGACCTCCTCTCTTTGGTGTCACTATCAAGAAACACTTCATATTGTAAACACAAACCTACATTTTGTATTTGAATCAATCACGAAATATTGATTTGTCTGAAGTCTTTGGGGAATACTGCAACCTTTAATGCTACTGTCCAAAACACTTTTCTGTCCTCCACATTATTTCTATTTATTTTCAATGTGTGAGGAAAACTAAAATTAAGGAGTTTAGTATTAGAAAATACCAAGTGTGGGGTCTTCAATGTGCTGATTGGAAAAATGATCAGCAACCCTCCACAGTAAAAACCATTCATTTTTGGATGTGAGAGAGAGAGAGTGATGCATGTAAAAAGCTTATATGTATTGCATTTATTTAGCAAGCAGGGTGTAATTTCTCACATATACTATGTGCATTGGTTGCAATGCACAGAACAAACAGAGGAAGTCCTTGAACCGGGTGCCGTTATAATAGAGCGGTTGAAATATTATTGGAAGAACCAAGAGATGATAGGGTGGTAAAGTGGGACATATACCAGAGATTCAAAGGAAAGCAGATATAGATATGGTGTAGAAAAAGGTGTAGAGTCTGAGTAAGTCATTTTTATACCTATACACAGAAGCAGCAGGAGAGTGTGGCTTGGTCCGAAGGGGTGGGCTGGGGACAGTTAGTGATCTGTGCTAAGGGGTGGGAGTACCTCTTCTCTGGGTAACAGGTGGAGTATAAGTCAGGTCTTAAATACTTCCAATCTTAGGCCATCTTTTATAGTAGTGGAGAATGCACTTCAGTAGAGCGAGCTATCAGTAAAAATTAGTGAAAGATGGAGGCGGCTCAGAGGGAAGTGCGGTCAGAGAGCTTGGAGAGCGTGGCGGATCAAAAAATAGGAGTGGGGCAATATATTTAGAGAGAGAGAGAGACAGACAGAGAGAGAGCCTGTCAGCGAGGTAGGGATGGAGAAGACTGTGGATTGATTTATAGGCAAGGAGTAGTAATTTGATGAGAGAGTAGTTTTGCATTAGAAATAATCCCACAAGGTGATGTGGCGAACTGGGAAGAATCTTGCACATCATAAAAGGGTGCGAGTAGCAAAGGTGAACACTTTGTTTGGAGAAGAGTAGAAGTACATAGGAGACCAAAGAGTAGGTTTGAACAGTGATCTAATTTGCTAAGGATGAGAGTAGAAATGATAGTTTTTGTTGAGTGGTGAGTGGGGTGGGGCAGAATTCCCCATTGTTGGGAAAGGTAATCCTGGCAGCAGCAGTAGTAGTGGTCGTTATGCATTTCTGAAGCCTTTGGTTGCTGTTGAAGGAGAAGACCATGATGTTACAGGCCATTGGAGATGGGGTGTGAAGGTCAGGCAGGGAGGAGATGGGGCTGGGCAGACTGGGGTTGGCAATAGATGCAAGGAGATCAGTACTTTTCATCTTGGAAGAGTTAAGCTTTAGGCAGCAAATCACCAACCAGTGAGAGTAACTGTGAGACTGCCTACTGCCAATGGTGTGGTCTGAAATGGCAGTAAGGAAGGTTGGGAAGGAAAACCAGATCTGGGTTTCAACCAGAAAGACATGATGGTGATATTCGAAGGATAAAATGTTTGCACAGGGAGGAGATGTATAGAGTGAAGAGAAGTGGACTAAAAGCAGAGCCTTTGGGGACACCATATTCATACTATTATGAAATTAAGAAACAGTGAAAAACATACTCTAAAACTTCTTACCTCATGTGGAATATATTTTGAAAAAAGAAAGTACTTTGTTTACAATTCCCTGTGTTATAAATTCATAGCAAATTCTACCCATTACATGAGTCATACCTTACATCTACTAAATGTAAATAAGCATTGCTCAATGACAATCCAACATAAATGATACATCTTTGTTTGCTCAGGGGGTCATTCAATTTGCGACAGTACTAATATTTTAAATAATCAATATATAGCTCAAGGGTGATATAAATGCTTTTATTCAATTCTCTTGCACCTTCATTTTGTTCTATTTCAGTTTCATATTCAAATATGCAGTTTGATAGCTGCTTTAGGGCCTCATTACACGGTAGGCGGTAACCATGGCGCTGTTAGCGCCATGGTTGCCGCCGGTATTTTACTGTGTCCGCCTTGGTGGATGGCAGAATTACCGCCCTACTCCAAGGTGAGTGGGGGCGGTAATTCCCCATTCACCAAGGCACTTCCCCATTCCCATTTTTGCCCCCATAGGGCATAATGGGAATGGGGAAGGCGCTAATTACAGTACCACAAATTGCGGTGCCGTAATTAGCACCAAGGTCCCTTTGCGGCACCCTACTTTAACGGCTGGTAAAACCAGCCGTTAAGGTCGGGTCCTGCAAAGGGAACACGTAGTAAGGCGGTAAGGGTTTACCGGTACCGGTGCCCTTACCGTTACCGGTAAACCCTTACTGCCTACTGTGTAATGAGGCCCTTAATCTGATCTTAACTTCAATTCTAATTATATTCAAATGTGGTACAAATCTTTAGATGGTAATTATATCCAATATACTCCAGTATGGTATCTGGTACAGGTCTTCACCACAGTACTCATTACTTTCAGAATGTTGCAATTCTTGAAATTATGTTAGTCTTGTCCTAATTGTTCTCAACCTCTACACGTGTTTCACCACTGTGTCTCCAGTGGATCTTCAGGAGGTTATATCATTGGCCCTCATTACGAGTCAGGCGGTGGACCATGGTGCTCTTAGCACCATGGTCCTATTAGCACCATGGTCCAGGCCGGACTCCGGCATGGTGGATGGCGGAATTACCGCCCCATTCCAAGGTGAGTGGGGCGGTAATTCCCCATTTACCATTTGCCCTTCCCCATTCCCATTTTTGCCCCATAGGGCATAATGGGAATGGGGAAAGGCGCTAAGTACGGTGCCGCAAATTGCGGCACCGTACTTAGCACAAAGGTCACTTTGCGGCATGGGTTTTAACGCCTGCAAAAAGCAGGCGTTAAAACCCGGGACCTCTTAATCAGGCGTTAAGGGTTTAACGGCGCCGACGGCGCCGTTAAACCCTTAACGCCTGACTTGTTATGAGGGCCATTATCTGATTTTAAGTTTCCTTATTATCCAATATCTGATAAGTCTTATTTGGTTAGGTTTTAAAGTTTCTATGGAACAAACATCAAAATAAATGTTTTAGTTACAGAATCTCTATTCTGTGATTGTGGGTCTGCGTAATCTGACTTCCATGTATAACACATCAAATCAATTTGGGGGTCACCAGGGGTCGCAACTGTGACCCCCGAGGTTTCCCTTGCTACTCCTGTGGTCTCCCTTGCTACCCCTAAAACAAAACAACAAAATTGTTTATTTTTTATTTTTTTTACATTGCAGCTCTTGGGCTATGTCCAGTGCCATGTGGCTCTTTGTTTCTGGAGTGGCAGGAATGTATGTTGAAGCTGCTTAAAAAACAGAGGGTTCCACAAGTGTAACACTGTGAGCAGTGACCCTAAATAAGAAAGAATAGGAATAACACATCATTTCTCATTTTGGAATTCTATGCAATAATTGCTAGAATCATTAAAGTGGTGAAAGGTCACGTTCTATTGCTTCCCGTGATGTCACTTTGGGATGGGGTCAAATTACATCACTTTCTGGGATGTCAACAGAGGTCAATGGTCATGTGATGTCACTTTCGCTACCCCTGGCATTTTTCTGAAATTACGTCCCTGATTAAATGTACTATTTGTTATGGATATCCCTTAAACCCGACTTATATTGAGGTTAGGGATGCATATAATCACACCCTATCACATTCAGAACATATAACTTACCTCTGGTGGATGATACAGGATCCGGTTGTCCTCCTAATGAAACGCCAAAAATTATAACACAAAGAAACTGCATTGAGAAAAAGCAGTGGCAAAGCCATTAGGACTAGCGTTTTCATTTCAGAGATTAAGGGCCTCATTCCGAGTTGGGCGGTAAGGGTTAACGGTCACCGGTAAGGAGACCAGTGCCGTTAAACCCTTAGCGCCCAATTGCGAGGTCCCTTAGCGGGACCCGCAAAGGCCGTGTGGTCTGACCACACGTCCTTTGCGGGTCCCGCTAAGGTACCAGGGCTCTAATAACAGGCCTGTAATTTACGGGCCCGTATTTAGCGCCTTCCCCATTCATGTTGAGCCCTATGGGGGCTCAAATAGGAATGGGGAATGGTTGGCACAGGTCGAAATGTACCGGTAAGTCCCCATTCACCCAGACCAGACACGGACCCGGGTTTGGAGGCAGCCATGGTGCAAATAGCACCATGGCTGCCTCCAAACTCGGAATGAGGCCTGAAGACTTATTTTGGCCGGTGGTTAGTGCAGGTCACAGGTTCCAGTGAACCCCACTGATTAACAGCGAAGAAAAAGTACATAATTTCAAATTAAGGTGCAAAGTGTGCATACCACCGATGGGCAATATTTTCTCCTATCTTGCGCCTACTTATATAAATGTTCAATGAGTTTATCATTGTAGTGATTTCATTATACAGTTTTAGAGAAACATATCAGCTATGTGTTTTTACACTTTTATGTATTCGTAGCTTTGATATGGGCAAATGTAAAACCATTAAGTGCCCAATAATCTATTACACAGTGTGACTATGGAACCAGTGACAGTGCACAGAAAATTGTGGTCTTCCAAGAGGATTACTGAAATGAGGTGGCAGTCACCAAACACAGATTTGGACGCCATTTACCCAAAAACCACTTAGTACATGCTAAGTAGTTAATGCGAGCCAGAACATTGTGCAGGTAAAATATACTGCACAGGGGGCCGATTCATAGAAACAAAAGAACCCAGAAACATGCAGCGCAAATGAGTTGCGCCAGGAATGCCCTCAACATGTCGCCATGGCAAACAGAACATAGCGCTGTCAAACAACTTTTGCATCTGACCCATGGGAAAAAAGCAATCAATGATTAATTACCAGCAATCAAAATTACTTCCACACCTCTCCTGCGACTGACAAGTCCTCGTCCCAGTGCCCCCACTAACCGCGCCCCAGTGCCCAAAAATCAAGGTAGAACCCACACTCAAACAAACTGCACTCCAGCCCCCTACATTAAGGCAGCACCCATGCACCCCCACTAAACTGTGCCATGGCCCCCTACATTAAGGCAGCATCCATGTACCCCCACTAAACTGCACCTGGCCCCCTAAAAAAAGTCACCACCAATGTACCCCTACTGAATGGTGCCCCGGGCCCTACAATAAGGCAGCCCCCACAAGACCACCCTTGTGCAGTACCCCTGCTAAACTGCACCCTGGCCCCTTACATTAAGGCAGCACCCACATACTGACACTAAACTGTGCCCCAGGCCCCCTACATTAAGGCAGAACTCACACATCCACCCTCATCCCAGTACTCCCACTAAACTGCGCCCCGGCCCCATACATTAAGGCAGCACCCATGTAACCCCACTAAACTGTGCCCTGGTCCCCTACATTAAAGCAGCACCCATAGGTTTGCTCTCATCCCAGTACCCCCACTAAACTGTGCCCTGGCCCCCTACATTAAAGCAGCACCCACAAGTCTGCCCTCGTCCTAGTACCCCCACTAAACTGCAACCTGGCCCCCTACACTAAGGCAGCACCCACAAGTCTGCCCTTATTCCAGTGCCTCCACTACACTGCAACCCCAAATCTGCATCACTCTATGCCCACTCCTCACCCACACAGTACTTGACCGAATAAGGTGCCACAACAAAATAAAGCACCCCAAATAAACATCACCCCAATGCCCACACATACGCATTCAGTGCACAGTACTGACACCAGGAGTTGGATGAAATTTGAAATGTCTGACAGAACATAGAACATCCATTCAACCACCATGATGAATCTCAAGTGGATCCTAATAGACCACATACACTCCCATGTAATTTGACTGCAACTCTTGCCTGAGAACAGCTCACTAGATGCCCCTGCACCCCCTTGCACATCAGCACACAACAATCGGACCCCCACAGATGCTCTAATCCTGTTGGCTGCTGAACAGACAAAACAGTATGCTGGCACACATCCATGATCTGTAGGCAAAAGGGTACAGACAATCACATACCCAAAAGTGATGGATACCCACATCCATTAACTGTTCCTACAAGGTGACAAACAAGCTTGTGGGCCCTGTTCAGTGCGATGAGGTCACCAGCCTTACAATCGGTGTAACACCAACACTTGCCAGTTATGCTTCATGAACACCCATGGCCTGGTTCACTGTGGAGCACTTACCTTCTTCAACTCCTCTGGCTTTTGTCTTCCATGAACTACACCTGGCAGACATCCTCCTCCAACATGAACACTTGGAAGCAGTGCTGGTGAATGCAGGACAGTCAGCCCATCCATGGCATTCCCTTGGATCACGCTCATCTGCACAACAGCAGCCAACCAAATCATCACAGCAGCTACACCTTTGTCCCTTGAGGTTCAGGTGACATAGTCCACATGTGAGGTGTGTAGCCCAGTCAATCATAGTGAGACCACATCCCTTCTCCTTATCCCAAATGCCAATAGGCAATACCTGGTTATGAAGTGTGAGCACATCCGCATGGACAAACAAGTGCCAAAGGGCCACCCAAACTGCTGTGGTATCATGAAGGAACACAACGTCCAAGAAACAGAAATCCTGAGAAGTGAATGGCCAGAGGTGAAGGAGCTGCCAACAGATACCTCAGACACCCACACTCTGTATAACATCTGGCCAGACACCTACACAAATGAGTACCCATTCTCAATAAGAAACCCAAACGTCATCATGAAACATACCTCTCATCTCCAGATTTCTCCCTGCATTGCCACCATTAGAAACACAATTCAAAACATACTCAACCAACATTAATAAACCAACAGCAAACCTATGATGCTCCTGCACAATGAATGGCTTCAGACAACCATCCCTTGCCACCGCCACACTTGCAATGCTCTCTTCCCTACTTGTGAAACACATGTCCACATGGCATATGGGCAAGTCAATGAAAGTAATGCACCATGCCTACCTCAAACAACTCCCAACATGACCGAACAGCCATGAAAACATGTAGAAAGAAAGTGCCATGCCAACCACAGCATACATGTTAGATATACCAGCACACACCATGTACAGTAATTACTAACATGCCAGTACTGCAAAGTACAGAAGTAGCCAAGCAATAGATGTGAATAGCAAAGAAGTCAAACACGTGCAACTCCAAACATGTCACCTCCCCACATCTAACATTGTACACATATGTGCATTGGCCATGAAGCCATCAAACCAAACATCACACTCACATGAAGCATGCACATATGTCCTCCAGCAAATAGGCCAGTATCAACATGACCCACAGAGTGTGCCCTAAACAGACATGACAGCCATAGGACATACCTAGTTAAAGTTCATGTACAAACAAAAGCCGCACATGGGCAAAGAGATGGCAATTAAACTGTATTGAGGTAAAACTATGTACAAGAATGCAAACAAATAGTCACTGAAAAAATAAATATAACAAAAGGAAACCTACAACTAGTGAACTACATAAAGGAGTCAGCAGGTTAGTCCCTGCCTGTCTCTGACAACGCCTCAGGCAAGGCCAATTCGCCATCCACTTGCACATCCTGCATGGTTGCCTCCATTGTTTCCTGGAGGTCTTGCAGGGCCTCCATCATCCCACCCTTGAGCTCCTTCCGCTGCCCTGCAAGAATCCTCCAGGATGGCAGCCTTGGTCGGCCCCAACCTCTCCTCAACCCCGCTCCTGGCTATTGCCACATCATGTGCCAGCTGCCTCTCTTCCTTCTGCTGCCTCATAAAATACACCTGGGTCAACACCAGAGCCTGCAGGTGCTGTCGTGCCTATTATCTAACTAATAGCATGCATGTGACTCATTGCCTCCTCTTAGTAGCAATGACCTCCGAGATGTGCCTCCTCAGTGTCAACATACCCTGCAGCATGGCAATGTGTCTGCGGCGCAGGTACTCCCTCCGACTGGTTGACAGTCTGTGTCGGGGGAGTACAGCACCTACACTGCCCTAAAGTACCTGTTGTTTCTTCACAGCCTGTTCCCCTGTAGGTTGCTGGGCAGGCTCAGTGACCACCTCATCTGCCATGGAATGGACTTCCTCCTCCACCAGGGACACAGGCACATCCAGCCTGGCCATTGGTGGAACAGGGACACAGGAGACCATAGTGGTACATGGCATGAGGCCTCAGTTGGCAATGACAGGGGCACAGAAGAGGAGGCAGCGAAGGGGTCCATTGTAGTGGCCTGTCCAGAGAGGCCACTGTTAAGCAGTGCTGCTGCCATCTTATGAGATGCTTGCACAGACACGTATAGATGCCTGCTACCTCAAGCCACTCATCAGCACCATGATACCCCTGGGTGACCGGATCGCTTTACACATTTCCAGAACATATTATAACATCAGCAGTGGCAGCACTGCAACCCGGATAGCCACATTGGCTGGAAGTATGGCCTCTGTCTGAGTAGAGGCATCAGTGAAGGTGGATAGTGCTGCAGCAGATAGCCCTGGGACAGGAGGTTGTGCTGATATCTCCATGGTGGACTACACAGCCTCCTGTCTCGCGGCCAGGTGTGCATCCTTCACATCCCCCTTGGCACCCCCACCTGACACTGTGGGCAGGCATGCAGTTACCACCTCTTCCTTCTCCTCCTCCATCAACCAAGATACCTCCAATGAGGTCTCCATGGCTTGGGGCCCCTGTGTGGAAATTTCACCACCACTCTGTTCCACAGCTGGCAAGTTGTCCACTACAATGATGGAATCCTGTAACTTCCCCTCAGCAGCATTGTCAGATGTATGGGATTCTTCCCCAGGAAGATTACCCTCAGAAGAGGTGGACACAACTAGGCATGCACGGTGACTACGATTGTGTCTGCATGCCTTGTCCTTGGGTTGCAGCTGCATACCACTACAGCTTGTACCCTCTTTGCGCTCCACAGCAACTGTGGAAAAGGGAACAAAGAACATAGGAATCAATCATACGTGCCAATGCATATGTTCTCTCCTCAATAGTATTAGTGGCATGCTGTCAGCATGAGTCAACAAGCAACTGCCTTACAAACACAGGCTCATGCTCTGAAATCAGAATGAATCCAGTCTCACAAGTGAAAGCAAAATGACAAGTCACAATGTTGATGTGCGGCAACATACACATGACAACAACTTATTTCACATTGCAATACCAATGAAGCAGTGATCCAAGTGTATCCTGCAAGCAGGGCCATGGAAAGGGAACCTGGCCTCATGTATACATAGCATCATAGACACATCACCATCCAACCACATCTAGCAACATGCCATTACCACACATCCATGCACATGTGTCTGTCTCAGCTGCTGAATGGTGATGATGCAGTTATCATACACCATTGAATAATCAATAGACGAGGTGTTCATGAACACACCTCACATGCCTGCAACATCTCAATCTGGCAACTGTTTGTGTCTGAAGCCTTGCTGCCAGCATCTCACATCAAATGCATACAAGTATGCTTTGTCACCAAAATTCGACAGAGCTCATCCCTACACCTGAACACTTCACAGATGTGTGTCATCACATACTCCCAGCATCAGCATGAGTCTGCATGCCAGTTAAAAATGGTCTAACATAAATGCTGTGAAAAGAACTGACTTTCTCAATTCATGCATACCCATGCAGGCCATAAACTCTGTGAGTACTCATGAGCAGCTCGGATCCATGCCTGCAGCTCAAGGACCTAGTCATGGACAGCTGGGTTTATCCTCTCTAGGACCCGGAGATGAAGGGGTGGCACCCGATGGCCACCTGCAGAGTTCACCTCCACAGAAGCACATTCCTCAAGGGCTGCCATGCCTCTCTCTGGCTCCTGAGGTCATCCCAGCACTTCTTAACGTGGTCCACTGTACGGACTGCCACCCCCTCTGCGTTGATAGCAGCTGTGATGTCCATCCAGATCTTCTGACGTCCACAAGTCCGAATCTACTTCTGCAGATAGAAGAGGGCATCATAATGGGCCCAGGACTGCTCACTCAGGCTGCCAACTTGTGCAACAGTGAAGGTAACTTCCCTCAGCCTTGCCTTGGGGGTGTTTTTCGATGTTCCGGACATGGTGCACTTGAGGCTGGTGGGGTGAAGCTTGGCCCTGAAGACCCGTGCTGCGGAGCTTTGGTGGTAGTTTTGAGATGTGGAAGTCCTGATATGGCAAATTAGGTGGTGACAGCCTGATAGAAGAGCTGCAGGAGAGCAGGCTAGGGGGGGAATACAAGGTACTCTAAGGCAGTGCTAGTGGTCAGCAGCCAGTGACACACTAGCAGGCAGCAGGAGATGTTGAGGTTTGTAGGCAAAATGTGGCTTGAGGAGGCAAGATATGGCACAAAGCAGGAGCAACACTAAGGAACAAGTGTCTTCCATTCATGCATGAGGCAGCAGTGTGAAAATCAGAGGAAGGGTCCTATGCATGTAAATTCCATGCTGCAGTGCGAATATGCACATAAGCCTGTAAATAATGTTCCCTGCTGTGTGCAGAGGCGGCGATTTTTAGGGGGTACAATGAGGATATTGAGGCAGTGATAAATAGGGTGTATCATAAAGATTTCCTGGCGTGCACACAGATTTTGTGCCTGTATTTGCGGTTACCTTGCCATGAACACTGTTTGCATAATGAGTGGGAGGGCTCCATTGAAAGGATGAGGACGGGCAGAAAAAGGTTCCATCTAATGAACATGGTGGTGAGCTCACAGATGCCCCTGCACCACCAAAAGCCACTAAGGCTAAAAGGGGCCAGCCTGCAGAGCTTGAACAGGCAGCACCCCACAAAGAGGCACAGGTGAAGGAGAAGGGGCCACCAAGAAGAGGCACTTTTCAGATGAGGAGCTAACAATCCTCACGGATTACGTTGATGAACTCCAGATCGACTTTTACCGTTCGACTGGCAGTAACGTGCCTGTGACTCAATGGTGTAGGATGTAGCAGGAGGTCACAGACTTAATAAATGCCTGTGGGTAGAGGTGTACCTCAGAAGAGGTCCACAAGATGATGGGTGACCTCATGTGGCAGACCAGTGAGGTGAATGGTAGTAATATGGCCTCTACACAGGCTACTGGAGGTGGATTACCACTTGCTGAGTAGCTTACTACATTTCAAGATGTTGCCAGTGGCCTCATAAGCACTGAGCAGGGGGTTGGCATTGGAGGCATGGCCAACTATGCAGCCATATCAGATGAGTGGCATGTGTGCATGATCTGTATCCTTACCTAAACACATGATATGATATCACATGTAGTAATACACCTGGTAGTGGTCCCTCTCTCCCCTCCATGAGTGCCACAGTGATGTATCCATGGGCATGCCCATTAAATGTTTTGCATCCTAGAAGGTGGATGCTTGCACTATGTCCATGGTTGACATTGATCTTACAGCACACATTACTGTATACAGAATTCTTTAGCAATGCCAGTACACCTATATGTGCCGATGGCCTGCAAGACGCATGTCATTGTAACTCACAGAGTCATGCTTGTGGATAGTGCATTGTGAACACAAATTTTTACTCACATGGAATGACACTAAGCTATGGGCAATATCAGAGCCATCCTTTCACTGGCCCTCGTGGCCAGTGGGCATGAATGAGCGACAATGTCCGTGAAAAATTGCATGTGGGTGTGTTCCATACAAAAGTGACAGTGGTTATCTCAAACATGTTTGAGTGATGATCATTCCACATTTGGAGTGTCAATTATTCAGTGGTTATGCAAGTGCACACTGGCCATTTCCATGTTGCACTCTCCTCACACATAGTAAAGATGCATGTACGTGTGTTCAGCAACAGAATGTAGTAATGGGTTTGATGGGGATTCTGGCAACACAAATGCCTGCATGCATGTTTGGACAGCAGGAGAAAATGTGATACTGCCACATTCTTCAAGTAGGCATAGATGAAGTTGAGTAGGGGCTCAGCAATTTAGCAAGCAACTACATCCATCCACTGTTGGACCTTCCGCTCTCATACATGTATGCATAGATGTATGGTCGCCTACTCCTCCAATCCGTGTCCTGATGCAGGACTAATATGCACCGACATGATTGCACAGAGCATTGAATCTTAGTCACTTGTGTCTTTCTGAATGACCAGTTTCAATAGCTGATGTATGTGTGGCTGTCCCTATTGTGTCGGTATGCAACATGCATGTCTAGCTGGGTAGGTATCTTGTCTGCCTTTGTACAGGTGAAGACGCAGTGGATGAGGCAGAGGAGAAGGAGAAGGAGCAGGAAGACAGGCAAAACCATACACCAGTGCAGCTGGGGTGCAGTGCCTCGTGAGAATACCCTTGTGTTGCAGGCCATTATCAGCAGGCTTGCTTGCCGACTCAACTTACGGAGAAGCTGCTGAATCTGATGTGGAAGGCATACTGAAGGACATGGTGGAGGGTCAGAATCTCCATCCACCCATGCTGGAGGGTACACCAATGAGTAGTCTCGAGGCCCCAGAGCTCCTTGAGTTCCTTGAAGCTGCTGAGTTGGAGGATGAGAGTACGGAGACACTGGGCCTGGCAGTGGGAAGCCCTGTGTCAATGGAGGGTTCAGTATCTGCAAGATTGCCTTTGCTCATCATGGAACCAGCAGCGGGGGCTGGTGTCAGTCGAAGGATTGTAGACAACAAAACCAATGACAGTGCGCTCACTTGGTATGCCCCACTCAATTAGTAGACATCTGCCTGCCGGACACTCAGTGTGGGAGGAGGAGTTGCTCCATGCAAGCGCCCAACAAGGCGAGGTCCTGTAGGAGATGGCCAGTTACATCCATTGCCTTGCAGAAAATGTCATGTACTCAAATGCTGCACACACGGCCAAACTCTGCCTTTTGCGGCAGGAGAGGAGAGAGAACAGCAACAACTGAAGTAGGCAATTCCTGATGATGGTTCGGCTTTGAGGCAATCCCTGAATCAAGAGACCACCAGTGGCAGGAGATGTACACCTTGAGGGAAACACTGCATGTGGAGATGTTGGCATCAAGGGAATGCCAACACTGAGATGTGGAATCCCAGAGCAAATAACTGCAGGCGGCGGTGTTGGCTTTAAAGGAAACCCGCCATCAAGACACGGAATCCCACAGTAAATGCCTGCAGGCCGAGATGTTGACCTTAAACAAATCCCACCATCAAGACAGATTCCTTGAAGCAATCTCTGCATGATGAAATGTTTGCTGCAAGGGACATCCATCGCCAAGAGATGGATTCCTTGAGACAATCTCTCAACATGCACTTGGAGATGTCAAGGGTCAGCATGCATGATGACTCTTGGGCCACTCGAGACATCAATCACCAGGACCTTGGGACCCTCATGCATGCACCCCTCTCATGAGCGGCCATAGCCAATGAGGACCAGGTTTTGGTGTTGCGTGGTCAGAGTGCACCAACCCATGATCCACCACAGGATGAGGGTTGCAGTTGAACCACACACGTGATGCCATTGACAATGGGCCTCATTACAAGTTTGGCGGTTGCCTTGCCGGTAAAACCGGCAGGCTGTCGCCAAACTTGCGCTTTTTTCCGGCACCTGTAAATGGGCAATTACCGGGTCATTATGGCCCTGCTGGACCAGTAATTGCCCATTCGCGGGCACCAGAAAAAAATGCTGCCCATTCCCATTTGAGCCCCATAGGGCTCAATGGGAATGGGGAGGTTGGATGCACCGGCACCATTCAGAATGGTACCGGTGCATCTGACATGCTCTGTTCGTGGGTGCCGGTCTGCCTGCCAGGTCAGACCTGGCAGGCAGAGAGGCACCCGCGAGCAGCACTCGTAGTTTGCCGGTCCGGTTGCAATGGTGCCGGTAGTTTACCGGCACTGTTACTACCAGACCGGAAAACTTGTAATGAGGCCCAATGTCCCCAAACACCCCCATCCTCTTGCCACCTCCACCCCTTCTTCATGCACACTGGTGGTCCATAAGCCCATGGAGGGAGCTTGCAGTTTAAAAATGTTTTATTTTTCTATCCCCCCTGGCCCCCTGTTTCCGGGTGGACAGGTATTTCATACTATTTTTTCTGCTCCATTCTTTTTTGTCCTCATCCAGGTTGGACTGTGTTATTCTTTTTTGTCCTCATGTCAGGGCCATTGTGCTCTAGAGGGCAACTACTCAGGGTAGTGGGCACATATTCGAGCTGGGGGACTGGGCATGTGGCCAAGCTCAGTGGAGTCAACTTAAGGGCTGATGGAATAGCATATTCCTCATGTGGCATTACATTTGCACTCCTGTCATGTTAGCCTTGCATGCCATCTCCTGACATGTGTCATGTCGAGTAGCCACTCCGTGATCTGGGTGGACTGACATATAGGGAAGTCTTGTGATTTCATGGTATGCCTCTGCACCGTGGGCCTCTTTTGTGTGGTATTTTATCTCATGGAAAAAGGGATGTGCTTGTTGAATTGTGATATGGGTCTGCTCTGGGAATTGTCTCGAGGGTCTCTTTTTGGTTCCCAGTCCACCCCTGTCCAAGATTCATGGGCATGCAAAACACCTGAATCGCACTTTCCACATAGATGGATGATCCAGTTGACAAGTATGCATGTGGTTGATGTGTGAAGCAAGCAGTGCATTTCTGGTGAAGTGAGGGTGTGGGAGGCCTAGATGTCTTTCTCATGTGTCATGTGTAATGTTGCTGCTGTGCTCCTATTGATATGATCAAGGGCTGTTAATGGTGAGGGAGGTGTTACCTTCTATTCTTTTTTTTATGTTTGTGTATCCTGCGCGTGGATAGATAGTGTCAGGGAGATTTTATGTGGGACAGGGGACATGTTGAGGGTATGGGAGACATGCAGAAGCACATACCTAGCAGGGGAGAGTGGTGATGAGCAGGGTCAGCTGCAATGTTGCAGAGGCATTCAGCTTCATGATCTCAGTCAGGTGAGACATTGTTTTCCACTTAATGCATGGGACTCAGGGTTACACATGTGATGGAGCCATCAGGCCAGGGTCTGTCTTTACATTTTTTGGTATTTGGGGCATGTGTCATGGACACTTTTCTGCCACCTTGACATGAGTATCAACGTTGTTTGTGCACTTCATGTCAAAGATATCCATGAGGTTGCAGTGTACTTTAGTTGTTATGGGGCACACATGGTTTGGCAATCCAAGAGGCACATTCTCAGGGTGTTGTTATGGGCAAGCTGGATTGGCCCGATTGCATCATTGAAGGCCATCAGGGATGTGACTTTATTGGGTGTGTTCCACGGGAGTCGAGAAATAGATTTGTACTACATGGTTGCATCTGTCCTGTGCCTGTGCCCTTTGGCCTGCTAAGGGAGTGGGTGGTACATGTGGCTGAGGTTGGAAGCCATCCTGCACCTCTACTGCTATGGCACGATGGGGGGGCAATATTGTTCAGGACACAACAGGCCACAATGATTTTGCATACTACAGGGGCTGCATATAGTAATATGCAACCTGCGTGGTCAAGGGAGCAGAAGCGTGACTTGAACACTCTGAATGGGCACTCTACTATGCCCCAAGTGACAATGTGTTCTGCGTTGTAGTGCGCATTACCTGGGGTGTATGGATTCATGATGGGAGTCAACCGGAACAGTGACAGGGGATAGGCACTGCCCCCTCCAAAGGAGTAAATGGTTATTATTTGCATGCATTGTGATTTTTTGTGTTACTGTGTGTTATGTGACTGCTTGTGTGTGCTGGTGATAGTTGATACTCACCCACAAGTCAGGTGTTTCCAAATGTTCCAGATGCCAGGGCATGTTATATCCTCCTGGGAAATTGGCATTGACATGCATGATGTGTCCCTTGGCATTACATATGGACGAATGGCCTGTACATTGAGGGAATGCAAATATTTCCTGTTGTGATAGATGCGCTCTGTCTCTCAGGGTTTGGGGGGTGGTTGCAGCACTACATGGGTGCAGTCGATGACTCCCAGGACGACACCACCAGCATCCTGGTGTAGCTAAGGAACAGAGAACAGCCAAAACCTTTGGAATGAGATGACACACTATGTGCAGCAATTCTCAATGTTCTTCAGTCACACACCATTGCAACTATCTGTCCTAACATGACTACAGGCAACAGTTGAAGCTTTGACTCCTTTTGGATCTGTCCTCAGCTTTTGATACTGTTGACCATTTGAAACTGCAGGATTGAATGGTCCATCTAGATTTTTGGAACACTATTAAATTGGCTTTGTTCCTATCTGACAGAACAAACTCAGACCATGGCCTTTGTTCTCTTTGTATCTCCTGACCTTTCTTTGGCATGTTGAGTCGGGCTGGGCTCTGCTTTGTCTCCAATTCTGTTTATTTCATTTGTCATAGAAAATGAGTTCCTGCATCACCAAGAGGCATGCTTTTCTTTCAAAGCATGCTAGTCAGTGTTCAAGATGACCTGCAGGAGATTTCCAATGCTGGGGACACTGCAGACCTGGTCCTAATAGACCTGTCCACAGCTTTCGGTACTGTTGACCATTTCAAACTGCAGGAGTGACCGGTCGATCTAGGTTTTCAGAACACTGTATTAATTTTGCTTTGTTCATATCTGACTGATCAAGCTCAGACATGGCCGTTGGCATCTTTGGATCGCATGACCTTTCCTTGATATGTTGAGTTGGGCACAGTACTGCTTTATCTCAACTTCTATTGAATGTATACGTAGCCCTGCTCAAAGCACTGATTTGTATGTGTTCATTTGGTTTCCGGTTCAACACTTATGCTGACAATTTGCAAATTTCTAAAAGCTTGAAAAACATCAGTGGTGACAAGGCTGAGGCTTAAATCCTGTTTGAACAGGGTGGACTGATGGATGTAGTTCAACTGTTTTAAGTTGAACGACAATACGACTGACCTTTTTGAATTAATGACTCTTCAAGTTTGTGGACCCAAGACCAAAGAATGTTTTGCTCCAGTGGAAGTCTTGAAAACTCTAGGTATCAAAATGGATTAGTCTCTTTCCCTGTCAGACCAAATTGAATCTGTGGGCAAGGTCGGTTTCTGCCAATCTTATGAAAGCTGTCAAATATTTATCTTTCAATGCCAGAAAGATAATGGTGAGTGGCCTCATTTCTTCGAGTCTTGGCTATTGTAACATCATCTGAAGAAGCACTTTTTCAAACTGCACGAAATTCAAAACAAAGCTTCTAAGTGTGGCGCTGCCCCGTGTGGGACGCGCATGCGGCGGCGTGATGTTGCACGCCGCCGCGTGATGCATAAATAAACGGGGCGTTCCCGGCCGCCGCAGAGCGACCGGGAAGCCCGAACTGAAAGGACGTGTGAGCTGTGTGGTCCTTTTAGGGTGGGGGCTTGCGGGCACGCATGGGGCCAAGGACGAACCCCCAACAGTGGCGACGAGTGTTAACGGATGCCCGGGCCCGGCGGTGAAGGCATTCTGGAATTTTTCTTTAAAACGGCACATTCGGATGTTTCGTTTCACGCCGTGGTTGCGAATCGTACATGCGGCTGGCGGCCATTTTGTCTCTGAGGCCGTGGAACTTCATCAGGCTCCGGTTTGGAGGGTGAAGGTGATCCAGGTCTAATTTTTTGATATTCTGCTTGCAGGCAGACTAACCTGCACGCCCATGCCTGGTTTGTGAATTTTACTCCAGTTTTGGGACTCCTACGTCGAGTGAAAGCCATGGGAAGGACTAACATGGCAGGGCCTGTCTAGTCCACTCCACAGTTGTAGCTTAATTTTTGGAACATCCACACCCCTGTGGACTGCGGCAAGGTGAGAAACACAGCGTTTTTCTTTGTCCCCTTCATCATCAGGATGCTGTGGCTTCTTCTTTGTCCCCTTCATCATCACGAGGATGGCTGCAGTGGGTGTCTTCTTCTCCTCCATGGGTCTTGTGGCTGG
This sequence comes from Ambystoma mexicanum, assembly GCF_040938575.1. NCBI lineage: Eukaryota > Metazoa > Chordata > Amphibia > Caudata > Ambystomatidae > Ambystoma > Ambystoma mexicanum. The sequence continues at coordinate 839,991,490 of NC_090927.1, forward strand.
AAGCTGTCACAGGTGAGCGAGGGACAAGTCAGCAGCGCCTCTCCCCCAGGTTGGACTGTTGCTGTGCCTGGAAGAGGGGGGGAGGCTTTGTCTGCATGGTGGTGGTGGGTGGTTGAGTTGCGGCCCTCAGGACACTAGGTGGGGGTGCCTGTGCACTCAAGCCCATGAGTGACATTGATGATCAGGAGGGTGAGGCCGCCATAGCTGCACAGCTTCCTCAGGAAGGTGGCCAAGCATCACAACATCAGCAGGCTTTGCAGCGGTCAGTGCTTTCAGTTCAACAACCAGCGGTGGCTCTACAGCTGCCCCCGCAAGTAGGTGTTCAGGCTCCTGTACCCCAGGTGCTGCTGGTGGCACAGCCAGGTCCTCAGCAAGGACTCCCCGTCATGGCTCAGGCACGAGCCCAGGCTGCCCTGCAGCCCATCCCCGAATTTGATGCATCGGGCCCACCTTCCAGCATGGGGCCCCGGTGGAGGAGGTGGGTTGGCCGCCTTGACATGTATTTCAGGGCTGCTCAGGTGACGGACGACGACAGCATGGTGGCCACTATGCTGTACTCGGCGGGGCCTGCGGTCCAGGACATTTTTGAGTCACTTATTCCGGTGGACCAATCCTATGATGCGGCCAAGGCACACTTTCTGCCCCTTGCCAACGTGGACTATGAGAGATTTGTTATGCTGTCGGCCAAACAAAAGGACGATGAGACACTGGACACCTTTTATGGTCGCCTGCATCGCCTCTCCCTGGGTTGTGCATGGGGGGACGCGGAGGACATGATGCGCACGATGCTGATTCAGGCGTGTTCCTCCGGCAAGCGCAGGAGGCAGGTCCTGAGAGAGCCGGGCATCACTCTGCCCCGCATATTGTAACTGGGCCGATGTCATGAGGTGGCAGAGGCTCGCGCAAGCAAGATGGAGGTGGGGTCCCGCTCAATAAAGTCAGAGGAGGTGTGTGCTGTGTGGCGAGGCGGCAGAGGAATGAGAAGGCCTGGCGGAGGACCCCGGGACAGAGCAGGAAGATCAGGGGAGTCGTGCCAGAAGTGTGGCTATGGCATTCCCCACCCGACGGAGTGCCCGGCAGCGGGAAGAACATGTGGCAGGTGCGGCCTGCCTGACCACTTCTCTAGAGTGTGCAAGGCGGCCCTGCCCGTGATGGTACCGAGAGGTCCGGCCTGGGCGTGGACTCCGCGCCAGAGCCGACCACCAAATGTGGCCCAGGTAGAGCAAGGTGAAGAGGAGGCCCAGGTGGATGAGGCAGATGAGGAAGAGGAAGAGAACATCTTCTTTGTTTCGAGTGTGGAAGTCCTGAAGGGGAAGAGCAGGAGGCAGCCGAGGTGTGTGGTGGAGATTAACCACTCTCCGGTCCCGGTGCTGGTGGACACGGGGGCTTCGGTCAATGTAATGGCTAGGGGACACTATGACGCCCTTGGCCCACCCCCGGACTTGACTACGCCGAGAGCCCGCATATTCGCTTTTGGAGGACTACAACCAATACCGCTGGACGGTGCCTTCGTGGCAAGTGTGGAGCATGAGGGCTCCCGGATCAGGGCTCGGTTCTATGTGACCCCTGTGAGTAACAACACTCTCCTAAGCTGTGCTGCTGCCGAGGCTCTCGGAATTGTCAGTTTCGCGTACTCGGTGTACTTGGAAGACATCAATGACCTCCTTGATAAGTACGCTGCCCTCTTCAACGGCATTAGAAAGATGACCGGTGACCCGGTCAGGCTGCACATTGATGACTCCGTACAGCCCATTGCCCTAAAGCACCGCAGGGTACTGTTCCATCTGAGGGAGCAGGCGGACAAGGAGTTAGACAACCTGGTGAGTCTGGACATTATCGAGAAAGTCGAGGGCCCGACGCCCTGGGTGTCCCCTATTGTGGTGGCTAGAAAACCTAAACAACCTGACTCTGTCCGGATTTGTGTGGACATGAGGCTGCCCAACAAGGCCATTAAGAGGGAGCGGCATCTCACCCCTACCATCGATGACATTATCGCTGAAGTACAAGGGGCCCGTTTCTTCTCCAAGTTAGACCTTCGAGCAGGATATCGTCAGGTTGTCCTCCACCCTGAGTCCCGGTACATAACAACGTTTACCACCCACCGTGGGCTATACAGGTACAAGAGGTTGAGTTTTGGGGTGTCATCGGCTGCAGAAGTATTTCACAACATTATACGGGGCGCCCTAGCAGATCTGGAGGGTGTCCTTAATATCAGCGATGATATTTTGGTGTTCGCTAGGACAGAGGTGGACCATCTGAGGAGGCTTGGAAAGACCTTTGAGAGGCTGCAGTCACTGGGCCTCACCCTTCATAGGGATAAATGTGAGTTCCTGCGCCCCTCCATTGAATTCTTCGGGTTCGTGTTCAAGGAGGGGGGGGTGTCGCCCGATCAGAGGAAGGTCCAGGACATTAAGAAGGCGCAGCCCCCCGAGTCGGTGTCCAACGTGAGGAGCTTCCTTGGTATGGTGACATACTGTGGGCGCTTCATTCAAAATCTCGCTTCAAGGTCCGAGCCGCTCAGGGCGTTGACGAAGAAGGAGTCTGGCAGTGGGGCCCACTTGAGCAGTCGGCCTTTGAGGACATTAAGAGCGCCTTAACAGCAGAGGACACCATGGCATTTTTCGACCCGGCGCTGGCGTCCGAGATCATTGTGGACGCTAGTCCATTCGGCCTGGGGGCTGTACTGACTCAGGTGGACCGGGACGGGAGCGTCCGCCCAGTGGCATACGCCAGCAAGGCGCTCTCGGAAACGGAGCAACCATACTCCCAGATTGAGCGGGAGGCACTGGCGGTCCTCTGGGGTTGCAGACATTTTCGACTCTATGTCTTGGGGCGTCCAGTGACCGTGGTAACAGACCACAAGCCATTGCTTCCCATTCTGGCTGGGTCATCCTCGAAGCCCCCGGCTAGGATTGAGAGGTGGATGCTTGCCGTGCTTGAGTATGGAGTTACCCTGGTGTATCGGCCAAGGGCCAATAACGCAGCGGACTACCTCTCCCGGCATCCTGGAGTGCGCAGGGGAGAGGAGTACGACACCTGTGCTGAGGAGGCCGACGACCACGTTCGAATGGTGGTGGAGGGGGCCACGCTGAATGCAATGCCCCTATCGGAGCTGGAGGCTGCCGCGGCCGAGGATGAGTGCTTCCAGATCCTAAAGCACTCAATGCAGCACGGCTCCTGGAAGTCCATCTTGGAGGCTCTGGCAGGGCGGACCCAGGAGGCCAGGACAAGGCTCGAGCAATTGTGGAAGGTCAAGGATGAGCTGTCCTTCTCGGAATCGGGTCTCCTGCTCTGAGGTGATCGCATAGTGGTCCCCCAATCCAAGATAACGGAGATAATCACCTTGGCCCACCATGGACATCAGGGCACCGCCAAGAGCAAGGCGAGACTGCGGCTGAAGGTCTGGTTCCCGGAACTGGAGAGAAGGGTGGATGACTTTGTTGCGGCCTGTGTGTGGTGCCAGGCGGCTTCTCCTGTGCAACGAGAGCCGGCCATTGAGGCGATGCCCCGGGGGACCCGGCCCTGGGAGGTCGTCCATGCGGACTTTGGGTCGACGTCCGTAGGCACCCATTTTCTCGTAATCGTTGATGAGTACTCACGATACCCGGAGGTGGAGTTTGTGGAGTCGGTGGCCTTCGAGCACGTGGTCGTGGCCGCGGAGAAGGTGTTTGCGGCCCATGGTTTCCCCATCACTCTGTGCTCGGACAATGGGTCGCCATTCCAAAGTGAGTGGTTCTCAGAGTTCATGGAGAGCTGCGGGATTCAGCACAGGAAGATATCCCCGCTGTGGCCCCGAGCTAATGGTGATGCTGAAAGACTGATGCGGACACTCAATAAGACCTTCAGGATTGCCCAGGGACAAGGGCAGCCACTCCAACGAGCCCTATACCAATTCCTGCGGGTGTACTGCACCACCCCACATGCCTCCACGGGGGTAGCCCCGGCGGAGGCTCTGTTCAGGCGATGTCCCCGGGGCCTACTGCCCGAGGTCCGGGAGAAGGAGCCGGGAGTAATTGACAACCAGCAGGTTGAGACCGACAGGCGGGTCAGGATTGACCAGGAGAACTTGCGAAGGGGTCTTCACCCCCCAGCAGCTGGAACCGGGAGACGAGGTGCTCATTCGCAACCGACACCTCCATGGGAAGCTCTCGCTCCCCTATGAGCCGGAGCCATTGGACGTGGTAGCCGTAAAGGGGTCCATGGTGATGGCCTCGGATGGAAGATCTGCCGTCACCCGAAACGTCAGTTTCTTTAAGAAGCTGGGTTATCCACGAACTGAACCACCACTGGACCACCATGTGGCGGAGGTGCCGGAGGACGCCGGAGTTCCCTTGGGCACACCGCATTCCCCTGTCCGGGGAACTGCTGCGGAAGGACTTCCTGTGCCGGAGGTAAGCGGAAGGTGCCCTCAGAGGGCTGAGCGAGGGAAACCCGCTTACCTCAGCGAATACGTGCTGGGACATGTGGACAGTCTGCCCGAATAAATGGACCCAGGCGGCTGACATTGAAGGGGCGTGGGCGTAAAATGTTGCTGTTATTGTGTTGTGTGGTTTGTAGTGTTTAGCAATAAAAGCAGTTGTGTGTCCTCCCGCAAAAGGAGGAGTGTGGCGCTGCCCCATGTGGGACGCGCACGCGGCAGCGTGACGTTGCACGCCGCCACGTGCTGCATAAATAAACGGGGCGTTCCCGGCCGCCGCAGAGCGACCGGGAAGCCCGAAGTGAAAGGACGTGTGAGCTGGGTGGTCCTTTCAGGGTGGGGGCTTGCGGGCACGCATGGGGCCAAGGACGAACCCCCAACACTAAGTAATCTTGGGTCATGAGATAATCTCTCACCAGCTGTCTTTGAATTGCATTGGCTGCCTGTGAAGATTTTAATTTTGATTAAGTCGCTATACTTGGAAGACGAAGCAAAAACTTGATTCATAGCTGTGTCCTCCCCAGCTATGGGATTAATTCTTCAAAGGAACAATTGCAAACTCCCTATAGTAAGTTGGGTACTCACTGGCAGAAGGATATATTCATACCAAATGGCCACAATATGGTCTTCCTTCACACCTCCTCAGATCTCATTAGTTTTCATAAGAAATTGAAACCCTGGTTGTGCTCACTTTAATTGTTTATCTTACATTAGCAGTCTCTGTGATTATCACAGTTTCACATATTTAGTAGCAAGATCCTACAATGGGATTTACAAATGTTCATTATAATGAAGATAGAAAACGCCACATGTGAGGGTATTAGCTGCATGAAAAAAAACATCCCAAGACAACTTGGGATGTCTTGGCATGACCTGTGTAATGACTGAAGTGACGGACTCTTCTGCTATAGATGGCAGACCCAGTTCATCTCTATTCAGGGAACCTTAATGGTTATTAGATACCTGTATCCAGCTATCCTCATACAAGCAAGTAATTGGGTCTGTCTGTTGTGTATTACACGTTTGTTGGTTGCCATTGGCTGTCTCGTCCGTGCCATTTTGCGCCTGTATTCCCGATGTATTCCCTTCATTACTCTATCCTGTCATTCTCTGCAGCATCCTCAGCCAGTGTGACCATTATCTTGAACTCCAGTGTAAATTATGTAAAAGATGCTCCACCCCTCACACATTCCATCTCCTGTTCCGCACAACGTCCCATCCCATCATGCACCACCATCACCATTATTGCCACTTATACCAGCAACTTTGTCACCTAAATCTGGGTGTCCAAGCTCTCCGGCACACAATGCTCTCTCACCCATCACAGTACCAACCCATTGTTCCAAATGGAGACTCAATAGTGTGCCACACTCCTCGTTTCACTCCTACGGCCACAGTCCCGAGTGGACCTGCTTTTCCACTGTCTATCAAGGTCAACATCCACCGTGGGGCATGGTCCCAAGTTGCAGATACACCAGCAGCATGTATCTCCAGTGCTGCTTGGCAGAACCTCCCTCTATGTTATGACTCTGCTCTTGGACATCCTGGGCATTCATTCTGGCGAGCAAGCGCTGTGGTCTTTGATTCTGTGTTGATGAAAAAGAAGGGACACATTGTAAAGGGCTGACATTACAGGCAAAGGACTGTAGCATCTCACCTACAAGGGGCAATATATTGAAGTGGCAGTGGTAATACATCAGCTCCCACACAAAACATACTCTCTAGGTTTAAAGTGTGCCAAAAAAAGTCCATCAGATGAAGACAAGCCTGTGGACATGTCCTGCAATACTAGAACATGTCGATGTATTCGACAAATGAATGGCTCATTCTAACTTGCTGATTATAGTGCAAAGTGCACTGGCACACGAATGCATATACATGCAAGGATGGGTCAGTCCATGAAGCATACGAAGTCATAATGAATGACATATCTGACAACACCATCCCCCTCACCCTTTCTCTTTCCACACATGGCAGTACTGTTGAAATGACATGCTTGCATCTGGAGTACCTGCAATCCTGTGGAAGACACATGCATTGAAACGTACCATGTTCACCAGTCTTTGTGTATCAGGCAATAGTGTATGCATGAATGTATATGTATGTATTTATGTACATATGTGTGTATGTGTGTATGTGTGTATGTATGGGATAGACACATCGGTATCTTAGAAGAAATGGAGCGCTGTACATACATGAGGTTACAGGGAGGGTGTTGGGGGGGGGGGTGGCAGAGGTAGCTGAAGTGGGAGCAAAGAGTAGCCCCAGAAGGGAAGGAGTAGTATTAGGTGGGGACATCAGTGATTGGGTGGATGTGCATTGACGAGCAGATTTGGCAGATGTGTGTTGTAATAATGGCACTAAGAGTATGTGGTTGGTGTATTTATTTTGCTGATAATACAAAACTGTTGCAATGTTAATAGTTATTTATTTTAACATCTTCAACGTACTTTGTGGCTACATGTTTAAAAGGAACAGTCCTCACTGAATGAGTTGCACATACGTTTGCGTTGTTCTGATCGACTTATGCAAAACATGTTCCTAGAGAACATGCATTTTATGGCACACAATGGACACCAGGTCCCCCTTTTTGCTGCCTCCCCATTCATAATACAGATATGTCTCTTAGCTTACAATTCTGTATTTCCTTTGTATGTTATGTTGGCTTTCAGAAAACCAAAGAATTGTCCATTGTGCACAACGTAAAGCATCACAAGTCAAAAAGGTCCCTGGTCAATCATGTATTGGGCGATAACAATTAGCTGGCGTTAGTTAATTGAGATGCCACACAAGCACATGTACATCCAAAACCCATGTTAAAGCAGATACGTGTCCATTTGTCAGCATATATAAGACCCCAAATATTTATGCAGTGTTAGTCAGTGTAAAATATCCCCGTTTTATCTCTTACATTGAAAGGGTCTGACACCTCAAGTCTGTGTTTAGGGGTGTCTTTTCCTTTTTGTAAATTAATTTTCACTAAATAATTGGAAATGCATTAGCATATTTCACACATTATTCTGCATAACATTTCGCATTGGTTGTCTGGCTAAAAAGGGACTTTTTGATTACAAACTACAGCAGGGAAAATATGTGAACTGCTTTATAGACAACACAAGTTACTTTCGTCAGACGTGGCCACCCCTTCATTTGTTTGGGAAACGTGGGTGGTTAATGGCGTAGCACTACAGTGTTCATTGGTCCAGCTCATTGGAGTAATCCTGGCCCACATCCAGTAGTGTAGCCAATATTCTAGCCCAGGGCAGACCTGTGCTGCCTACAGGTGCTCCTAGGGCAGTGGTCCCCACAAACCAAGGGAGATATTTTGTTTTAACAGAGCCAACAATTGCATGTGCTTTGCCACCCATTGAATGACAGGACGGCATCTGGTAGTGAAATGATAAACAGCCCCTCAGATGGCTGTGTCTGTTGCGTAACAGAAATATATTGGGCTTATAATGTGCCGATGTATTGATGAGATGATGATTTAGGTACTTTGCATACCAATTGAACTCTTGTATGTTTCATTTGAATTATGCCTGAGTTATACTGTTTGAAGCACAACAAGGTCCATGAAACATCTAGTATTATGAATCTGTTGAGGGTGAAAGCGTAAACTGGAAATGTTGGGACAGTTCATACAAACTGCACAATTCACAGTGCTATTTAGCACATACTTGGTCTCGATTACACAAAGAGCTCACTAAGAATGATAGATGTCTCTGTCCATAACTTAAATCCCAGGATGTGAGGGCAGCAGAGATTTGAGCTGGGTCACAATACACTCTCCACCTTCCTTAATCAGGTAGTGACTGATTCCACACAAAAAAGTGATAGACAGGAAAGTAAGTGATTGGAAAAATGCACATTTTCATTTGAGATTTTGAGACAGATACTTGGAGAACCAAATTTGCTCATTGACTTGTATTTCTCTAAGTAATATTTCAGAAAGGTTAAAAAGGGAGAAAGTTCACATTGTAAATCTACCCACCAAATAATTGTGTATATATATTCGGCATGTATATGCATTCTCACCTCCGACATTATACAGTACAACACGGCATAGTGGAGTGACCTGCTACAGTATACAGTGCTCAACTTACTCTTAATTCTCCTCTTTTGTGGGTGCACTTTCCAACTGAGGTTCTAGTTAATAGTAGACCGATTATGGAAAATTCCAAGAGTTACATTCCCTCACTGGATTTCTGCAATAGAATACCCAGTACCAGAATTCTACCTTGGTGTGGTGCTTGTCTCTCGGCTGAGGAATTTAGTCATTGACTGTACAACAGGTGAAGTAGCTCTTGTGTTACAATATACACTGAATAAATGTACAGTTTTCTGAATAATGGGGTCCTTTATATGTGGTAGGGTGGGGAGAGGCGTATACACAAGGCATGCTAAAGTCAGAAGTCAATTGTTTTACTAGAGTTCAGTCTTAAGTTCAGCAATCAAAGCAAGGTGCCTTTGTTAGGGTCTATTGGCATTTTCAACCCAGATAGACATAAGGCAGTAATATGCAAGGTTGTGAAGTGAGGTGATATGGGGCACTCTACAGGAGGTTAACATCTTTCTGTCAGTGTGGCATCCTCACCCCAGAGCAACCTAAACATTTAGAAAAGTGGAAAAAACTATACAATGGATGTCAAAATTGCAACCATTAGAATAATTAGAACATTCCCTAGTGTAAACTGTTAAGCAAATGTTAAGGGAGTTTACATGACCCTAACTCAACCCAAAAGTAAGGAAATTAAAAATAGGTAACGCAGACTGTTTGTAAAGAGAGACCAACGGTGCAAATAGATATAAGGTGACTGTATTTTTCTCGAGGTGTTTTGATGACCGACAGCATAACTGCCTCAGCCATTCAGCAAACCCATTTAATATAAGGCGTGTTTAGTTATGATTTATTACAGTATCAAAAAACATGCAGTCATACAGTACAGTTTTGCATGTTACAACATAGATACCCTTTGCCCTTATAGTGTTTGCTGGCCGGTTTTACTTGTGCAGCTGGCTATAGGGAATTCATTAGTCCTGTTGATTTAGAAACACAGACGCCTATTGCCCTGCAAGCCAATCCAATTTTAATGATCAATTCCTTTATTCTGACAATATGACCAGACGTGTGTACTGTAGACAGAACAGCAAGTGTCACCTTACTGTCTATACATTTTTGGATAAGGGGGTAATGTTGCAGGGGCTCTGACTGTACTGTACTGTTCTCTAGTTTTAGTTGTGGGAGTGTTTTGCACTTCTTTTAACTCAGTACATTTCCTTACTGCAACTCCCATCCTATTGGCATTACTTGTTTTTATGTCCGGTCCGCCCATGAAAGACACTCAATTTTGATAAGCGATTCCCTTATTCTGTAACTGCTCACTAAATGTTTGACTACAACCTGCCACCAGCCCTGATCAGTACAGTCAATGGGGAGGGGTGATGGGAGTTGATGGTAGTTTCAATCTGAAACCTCTCGATAGTCGCAAGTTGCAGACAATGGGCCTCATTCCGACCCTGGCGTTAGCCAAGGCGCTATTAGCGCCTTGGTTGACGCCGTTATCTTTCCGACTCCGCCATGATGAATGGCGTAATTACCGCCCCATTCCAAGGTTGGCGGGGTCGGTAATTCCCCATTCACCATGGGCCCTTCCCCATTCCCATTTTTGCCCCATAGGGCTCAATGGGAATGGGGAAGGTGCTAATTACGGCACCGTAAATTACGGTGCCGTAATTAGCTCCAAGGTCCCTTTGCGGGTTGGTTTTTTAACGCCTGCAAAAAGCAGGTGTTAAGTTCCAACCCGCAAAGGGAACTCGGAATAGGGCGGTAAGGGTTTAATGGCACCGGTCTCGTTACCGGTGACCGTTAACCCTTACCGCCCGACTCGGAATGAGGCCCAATGTCCTAATTTCTCTTGATTTGAGTACCCCAACATATCAATATATTCCATTATATTTATTAATGTTTAGTAATGTCAGGAGAATGGACCTCTTTTGATTCCATGTTCGGCCATGAGCCGCACTCATTTCCATAAGAAATGTCCTTATTTTTTTGGTGTCTAGTGATGAAGTCGCCTGGGAAATGGCTGCCAGGGGGTGACATTTCCCAAAAAATGCACCCTCATTAAAATCAAACACTTTCCCCAAATAGTCTACGATGGAAGTGTATAATATAAAGTGATACCCCTCGTAGAATATTTGGGTAAAGTATTTTAGGAGACAGGAATAAAAAGTCGCCTACCTGGTGCCTTTTTCCAGGTGATATTATCACATGGAACCATTTTTAAACTGTGGCCAGATAAGGTGTATAGCCATTACTGTCAGTGGGGAATGACACATGGGTGTTTTATTCCAAAATATCTGATTGAACTACAACTCTAATCGGCCCTAACCAACTTAGTTAATGGGCAGAGAGTTTTAGAGTTTAGTTATTTTCTTGACATGCATATACCAGCATAGCACTGTACATCCCAGTACCCCCTCAATGGCATGATTTTTTTTCTCCTGCAGATCTTCCATGGAGGTATTAGCTGCCATCCTGTCCTGTGTTTCATCACACATACCAGTTTCTGGCCTGTTTTTCAACCTAGAAGTCGAACAAATAGGCTCCCGAGCTTGCAGTGTTGGACTTAAGTCAGCAAGGTAAATGTTCTTAATCTGTGAACAGATGTAACATTACTCTAGTGCCCACGTAGAGACTCTTTGCTGAATTATATGTATGACAATTTGTCGTCCATCCCGCTGCTGCTAGATTTGCTCATCAATACATTATTTACACAGTGGCATACTCTCCTTTCTCTTTAAGGGCAGTTAAAGTTACAAAGCAATTTTAGATGTGTGCATTAATTTCCCAGCATACGATGAACATGTTTAAAAAAATACTTCAGAAAGTTCTCACTTGGCCAAATGGGGTTAACAATCCATACAATGTTTTAGTCATAAAATATAAAATCTCCCAAAACATTTGCATTTCTGCATGTATATCCCCACTTTAACCCTGAATACTTTTACATTTAAATGTGTACCAATTTACTGATGATTTAGTAATCCTACTTTATTTCTTCTGCATCAAAAACATTTTCTAAAAACATGCATCTGTCTCTTAGACAAATTAACTTTCTATGGCATGGTGTACACATCCTGCTTGAGTCTATTAAAACTATATGAACACACCTTCTCAAAGCAAAGGAAATTATTCTATCCTTACGTCTTTTGCAATCACAATTTAGCAAACAAATAAAATGATGATGGCAAATTATGCCTGATCACCTAGAAAAGGCGTGTGACTGTTCAATCTACCATCACTTCTCATTTCAAGTAGCTGTCATGTGTGTTATAAAACACTAAAATACCACAGCTCATTACAGGTTGCTGGCATCTGTCATGTGTGTTTAGTTCTGAATACTCTTAAGATCACCCAATATGGGGCCAGAGTGCTAGGTGTCAAATCTTGCATGTCTTGTTCTTGTCAGCCTTGATGCATTTCAGAGAAATACTCCTCTCCTTCCTGGTCAACCTTCCGCTGTGCATCACACTCTGTCTCTTGGATCGCAGTTTCGGTACCCCTGTATTGATATCCGTGTCCCCTCGGCAGCTGGCATTGGCCCTTCACTTGCACCTGTTCTCTCTGCTCTCTGGGGCTGATTCATGGATTTATTTGCGCCAAAAAACAGGGATTTGTGTGCCATTCTGCCCGCAAATCCCCATTTGTTAAACAGGGATTTGCAGGCAGAATGGCACACAAATCCTCGTTTCTCGGCGCAAATAATTCCATGAATCAGCACCTCTGTGTCTATGTGCATGTTGGTCTGTGGCTATGGAGACTCTTACATTCTCCATTCAAGGAACTCCCCCATTTGCTGTACATTTATTGTTTAAGCATATGGAGTGTTTTTAGTTTGCTGTACGTTTTGACTTCTTGTCAACTTTCTCCATTCTAAAGAAAATAATTATTTGAAACGACTACCTTTGTCAAATATGTTTGTTTTGGTTATCTTTGCTTTCAAAGAAGAATTTATGTAATCACCCATTTTAAAATATAAACAATTCCATATGTACCTTAATTTTTGGGCTTCTTTTTCATGTGTCTTTTTTCTCAATCCCATGGTTTAATCACCTACGCTATCTGACTTCAGTAGTCCTTAAGTGTGCTTTGGAGTGTTTACACAATAACGTAATTGATGCCTTCAGAAATTCAAAACGATTAATTTGCACATGTAAGCAATCCAGTGAAGGAAAGATTGTTTTGGTATGAAGCCCTCTGTTCTAAGTTAGCTTCATGAGTGAGTGGAAAAGTATGGTCACCACTTCTCAATTTGCATCACATACATTTATTGGTAGTTATGTCCACTGGTTAACATGTGTTTCGGGACCTTGCCTTTTTCAAAACCGGACATGAGCTACAGAAAACCATACAATTTGTAAAGATTGGTGAGCGAAGTGTAAGACAGAGAGAAGGGGATTGAAAAAGGGAAGCATTGTTAGGTTAGAAAAATAAAAGGGGGGAAAAAACAAAATGTCTGAACAAGAAATGTCTGTACATGGACACAGCATATCATGATAAGAATTATGTAGACCAATCTCCACCACATTGGATGGGTTAATACCAATCAGTACTCCATGTAGTGTGCACGAAAGAGCATACTTACCCCAAAGGTTTGTGTTATGTTTCTTGTAGTGAATTAGGAGTCCTGGGTTAATCCCTTTATTTTCTACAAAATAAACATCAAGCACCAAGTGCATGTTTATTACATTTCTTAATATTGGAATGCTTATACCAAACAATTTATACCGAAGTGACTAGTCCCATTTACGCCATTCCTTGTTCTATCTCCCATAATTACACTTTTTTGAACGGTAGTTCATAATATGTTTAAAAGATAGTCCTTAGATTGCCTGATCTTTCACTTAGAAATGCAGCCTAATAGCTACAACATCCCGATATTTGTAAATGCTTGATTTCAAGTGATACGGTTGTGTCTCACACTAATCACATGATCAAATAAAAGGTTGGTGACCCTAAGACTGTAACAATCGTACGTACTATACATTCAGCTATAGCGCACCTATTGCACGCATCAAACGTAATTTTAGCAAATGCACAAATGGCTAGCAAAACCACATATTTTACTCAGATATTGGTTGAAAGTATGTTGTTGGGGGTCCACTGCCCCTACATTTCACATGTCCAAGAGTGTTTTATACAAAAAACGGCATGTCTTGGTGAGACACGCTCGAATATCATATTAAAAGCACAATGAACTAACACACCCTATATGTTGCCCACAACCTAGTAAAAGAGAATAACAAGGCTCCATTATGATCCATACACTTACCTAAATAAAAGAGTTCAGTTCTCTATGGCAGCCGCAATACTCGTAAGAATCGTGGCTGCCATTTTGAAAAGTTAGTGAATACAAATCCAATGGCTGTGAGCTCTGGCCATTTTAGGGACATACCACATTGGTGGGGGTTCATACAGGTCCTCATCACCAATGTACAAAGAAGTGTGCTCAATGCCTTTAATAATGAGAATCATTGGAACTAAAACCATTTTGCTCTAAATGCTTCTACAACTGGAACATATTTAGTTTCCACTCGTGACAAGACCTAAACAACTGCACTTAATAGAAAAAGACCTAAATAAATTGGTGAACCAACATTTTTGCCATGCTCTTATTTTGCAACCTGCTGTAAGTCTGTAATTCTATATACATGTACTTTAAACAACGTGATAGGCAATTGTTTTTTGCTGATCCTAATAGACTGGGTTGCTTGAGTATCGAAGTGGAGGTTTGATTACCTATTGTATCCTATTGGAAAACTAGCCTGCCAAGTTGTTACACATACTCCACCCTCAAATAATGAAGGCACTCATTAGATTTGTGATAAGGACACATTTGACAAAATATATGTTCTATTGTGTCTAATTAGTAATCGAATATGACAAGTTTCTATTGGATCTAACTTACCACATTATTTCTCAACATCCACTACTTCTTACTTTAGCCACTCATTATATCTCTAGTCAGAATAGATCTCACTGAGTTGCAAAAAAGAACTCTGTTTGTCTGATGACCTTCTCTTTGTTTCCCCCTCTTTTGTAAATTGAGATTCTCTTAAGACCCAGAAACCTCATGTTATGCTTGTTCTCCATCTGGTGATACTTTTGCTAATGGACTGATAGTGGAAGTCTGGGATCCTGACTATTGCTAGATGAATTGTGTTCTCTAATCCTTGTTTTCAATGTACGAATCATACTCCCAATATAAATCTTATTGCACAAACAAATTATTGCATAGACCACAAATGAGGTATGACAGTTAATAAAATCTGTTATCAACAACGATACCCCCATTGGAATCACTGAATCTGTCTGTTGAGTCCAGCACATATTTCCACATTGTACAAATGCCACATTTGTAAAACCATTTCTTTTAGGATTCAGCCAAGTAATTTGTGCCTCCATCTTTGGACTCGGTAAATATGATGGACTTAGTTGGTTCTTTAATGTTTGTGCTTGCTGAAAAACCACCCTTGGCTTATATCCCCATGCCCTGCTAGATCTTTATCCAATGATAACAAATGCCAATGCTTGTTGAGAATCCTTCTTTTGAATCAAGGTGTCTTGTCGGTTCATTAATTTGGCTTTGTTAGCTGCCAATTGCACATGTGTCCTCTCATTCCCTCTCTCATAGAATCTGTTAGTTAGAAGGTCACATTCTCTTTCGAACATACTTTGATCTTCACAGTCCCTTCTGGACTAATAAATTCCCCAACAGGGATATTCCCAACCACAATGTCATGATGCAACATGGGGTTTCCTGAATGTTTGAGTTTGTAGTTTATTGTCGGATACCTACATCTTGAGATCCAAAAAGCTGATCTCCTTTGGATCATGTGTTCCAGTAAACAAGATGCCAAAGTCACTTATGTTAATTTCCTTGATAAATTCATCCAGCTGCTGGGCATTTCCCTTCCAAATCATCAAAATGTCATCTTTATACCTCACCTAAAGCAATGCTTGATTTGGATAATGTGGGTGCGGAAAAATTACAGTGTCCTCAAAGAGCCCCATAAAGAGATTAGCCTGTGATGGCACATATTTTCCCTTTTCCAATCCTCTTCTCTCTGTCTTGCACTTCACTCACCAATCTTTACGAATGGCATGGTTTTCTGTAGCTGAGGTCCTGTTTTGAAAAAGGCAAATTGCCGAAACATGTGTTAACTAATGGACATAACTACCAATAAATATATGCGGCACAAATTGAGAAGTGGTAACCATACTTTTCTTCTTAATTTTGGAGTAGGGGGTCTTCTCTTATGACCACTTCCTATGAGATGCATTGACTTTGATTTCTCTAACAATCTTTTCTGGTCGCAGAGAGATTTTTCCTAAATACCCCAAGTCATTACTGTCACTTCATGAGTAAGGGATTGCATGCTTCTTGAGTCTATGAAGCTGCATACTGGAAAGTGTTACAGTGTATAGTACATTATAAATACAACATATTATATGATATGCGTCACAAAGTGAGACGTGGTGACCTTACTTTTCTTCTTAATTTTGGAGTAGGGGTTCTACTCTTATAGCCACATCCTATGAGACGCATTGACTTTGATTTCTCAAACAATCTTTTCTGGTCGCACAGAGATTTTTCCTAAATACCCCAAGTCATTACTGTCACTTCATGAGTGAGGGATTGCATGCTTCTTGACTCTATGAAGCTGCATACTGGAAAGTGTCACAGTGTATAGTACATTATAAATACAACATATTATATGATGTTAACTCTTAATTTCCACATGTGTTTAACATGCACAGTTCTCTCTGTATGTTAGATATATATCTCTTAATGACACAAATTACATGAGGATGTGTCTCCAGGGGTTCAATAGATTGATCAATCATATGGCAATCCCTAACAACCTTCTTGCAACCCTTTGCATTGCCACTGCTATCCCTTGTCAAAGAAGGACAGTCTTTGACAGTTAGGCATAGTTGGCTGTTGGAGCCATCCATTTCAATTTAGACAGAAAACTGATCTACCCTCTGTTTTAAAAAACAGCATATCCATTATATGAAACGTCAAATGCTGTAGCATTTTGTTTTCTTTCAAATCTGTGATTTTCAAGGAAACCCATATTCTAGTAATTCTAAAATATGAAGCAGGAAGAATATCTAGGACTGTGAATTTTCACCAGAACATTGTTTTGGTTTTAACAGGATGATGGAGCAATCTTCATTGTTGGTGTAGAGGACATGGAAACAGATTTGTAATGATTTTGACAAAGGAATAGCCTAACGCACCAGCTCTATTTCCTACCTCACATTTTAGCATTTAGTCAGTATTGAACTTGGTCAAAAATTGGGCCTGAGCACCAATAACATAAATGTCCCACAATCGCAGATTGGTTTTCTTTACTCTATTTGAGTAGTTAGTGTAGTGGCATTTCTGATAGCATTTATATCATCTAGTCAATTTGAAAGCGTATTGGGTCAAAACCATTGGTCTGGCTATCCCGTTTTACCCTATAGGCCAGTCCAAACGTATTTATTTAACTAATTTATAATACAGAAAACAGAACTATATCTTGGAGAAAGCATGGAAAGAAACACAGTCTGCAGAAACTATTCACACCTAACACCGAACCCTGAAACCTGCAATGATAGTTTACAAATGTGCAACCACAAGAGAAAAGCATTGTGACAAAGAGAGTAATGTTTGAACCTGCCATGACCATTTTCGCTGCATTTTACAAACTGTATTAAAAGTTCTAGGTGCCCCACAGCTAGAAAGTGACCACAGAGAGAGAGAAATAGTGAGACAGAGAGAGAGAGAGAGAGAGAGAGAGAGTTTGTATCTGTGCATGTGTGTGAGGGATATATATGTACTTTGTTAAATGGACATTGCATTTAAGTTGATCTAATACACACCTGTGAAATTCAGTGAGGGTTGTTAGGTTCCTGCGCGAAATCCATAAACCAAACCAATTCAACCGTTCTGGTCCGCCATTCAACCATAATGCATGCCTCTGCCATGTACTGCTTAGACTAACACAGAGGACATCAAAAATTACATCACAAATGGCATCAATGATGACAATTATGTACAGATATGAAGAAAAATAATATCATTGTGTCACTTGTACATGTGATCATTGCCCGCAACAATCCCCTCAGTCAAGTAGATAGGTACCACCACCTTCCACTTTGCTATCCCAGTAGTCATCTGTCACATTGTCATTACCTTCCTCTTTCACATTACAGCACTCCAAGACTGAAACTCTCTTTTCCTCACCCAAGTACCCTAATAGTAATCCATTACATGATCATGTCATTACCTTCAGCCTCCTCCTCCAAGAACCCAAATCTGTACAATGACCTCCACCTCCCTCTTCCACAACACAGTATGCCAAACATGGACTGTTGCATTCCCACAACCTCCCTCTTCCACATGCCCTATCTAATTAGTAATATGTTACATTAACCCTAACTTCCTCTTCCTCATCCCAGTGCTAATTTCAGTAATCTGTTACATTATCACCATCCATCTCTCACCACAGTACTCCAAACATATTCATTCTTCCCCATCCCAATACCACATTACTAATGGATTACATACCTCCTTCCTCCCTCTTCCTCATCCCAGTATCTCATTAGTTTCCCATAAGCTCCCTCTTTCTCATTCCACTAACCAACCACTAATATGTTAAATTAAACCCAACCACTCTTCCTCATCCCAGTACCATATGAGGAATCTGTTAGAGTATCCGTATCTCTCGCTACCTCATCACAGTACTCCAATACTCAAACTCTCCCTTCCTCATCTCACCACCCAATTAGTATTCCATGACATAACCCCACCTCCATCTTCCCCACTCCAGTACCCAATGGTAACCCATTGCATAACCAAAGCATTACCTTCAACTCCTGCTTCCTCATCCCAGTGGCCTAATAATAGGTTTTTCAATTACCCCCAGCTCTCTCTCCTCAACAGAGTACCCAAACAGTAGTCTGTTGCATTCCCACAACCTCCCTCTTCTGCATGCCACTATACCATTAGTAATATGTTTACTTAACCTTAACTATCTACTCCTCATCTCAGTACCATATCAGTAACCTGTTACATTATTATTATTACCTCCCTCTTCCTCGATCCAGTACGCCAATAGTATTCTGAGATAGTATCCCCACCTCCATCTTCTTTACTCCAATAACCAAGAGTAATCCATTGCATTACCATGGCATTACCTTCAGCTCCCTCTTCCTACTCCCAGAAATTAAACCCAGCCACAGAAAATCCCAACAGCCAAGCTGCTTAAAATAAACAAATCTAGCTTAGTACCACAGATATTATATGGCCTCGACATATTTACTGGAAAAAAGAGGTGAATTGGTAAAATGCTCTCGAGGGTAAGATTTTATGGTCAGCTTTGAGGCTACATAAAGGTGTTCATATTGAAGTAAAAAGATTGGAACTGTGTCTAAAGTCACTGTTGACTACGCAGAGAATGAGCCATGGCACGTTGTATTTTGAGATGCTCTCTATGAGATTAAATCCTTATTAAGTTATTTTGGGAAACGTAGGGCCCAGGAAAAAATGGAATCCAAAAATCTTAGATGGATTCAGCGACTTGTTTAGACTATTCCACAAGCAAATTAATAGGCATCCATATTTGACACTACATCTGTTACAACTTTAGATCCAATTAAGGAAAAAACGCTTATCTCTCGGATTGGGCATACAATGTTGATTATATACATCATAAAAAGTCTGTCTGTGTATTGCACTTGGAAATGTAAGTATATGGCTCATGTACCATATCTCACTATCTGGAGTCATGCCATATTGAGGGATTTTTAATGTTGTTGCACTTCAATTTATTACCATCACATATGGTAAATGGATCTTGGCTAAATATTCCATGGGAGGTATGTAAATGTAGACCATTGAAATCATTTTTTGGGAACAATATGCTATCTTTTATTGGAATGCACACAACTGCATTGCCTTCATAGAAGTAATTATCCGACTTATTTGACGACCAACATGAGATTGTCTGATATGCAAGGGTATTGGGAATATATTGGCTTGGGACAATCCATAACCCTCACTCATATAGTTTGTAAATTGTTGGCAAAAAATATGAGCATGATCGCTAGCTGTTAAGGAAATATGTGTATTATATTATTAATTATTCATTACAATGAGGAAATTACAAGGTACGCAGGAATTTATAAGGCAAATTCATGATCATAATAGTGAAATTTTAGGGAAGCAAAGTACGTAATTTTGTTTTTTTTTATGTATATGATGTAGGTATTATTTTTTTTAATTGATTGTATTTTTATTTAACTGGAATATCATATGATTGTACATTAATTGATTACATGATTGTTACTGTACTTTCCTTTACCTGGGTTCAATGGCATGTTGTGTTAACCAGATCCCACTAACACAAAAAAAATATATCTCATTGACACATGCTATCCAAACAGAAGCCTTTCTTTAGAAATCATGTGTTTGTATGAAATAGCACAACAGTACACATACAAAAATAATGTCATTCCAGATGAAGCTGTGAGTAAATATTCAGTATTATATTGTAAAGCAAGTCTAGTAATACATTGAACACCCAGGCTAATTAACCATGTAAATCTATCCATTACATAAAGAGACCACAAAAATGTTATGACATGGACCCATTACAACTATTAAAACTTTGGAGAAAAGAGGAAGAAAAAGTAGGTAACCATCACACAATTGGAGCTGCCTTAGAAGCAACTGAAAGCAGCATTGCAAATTACACATTTTAAACAAGAATATTACCAGATGAACATCATCAAGAAGAGAGAGCAAGAGACCTTAGCAAAGAAATTCCTTAGAGAGTCATCCATCTCTTGCAGGTAACGAAGGACCACTTGGAGAACAACCACATATTTCAAATGAAGCAGAAATGGCAATGTCTGAAATAGAAAACACCGTGGTTCAATGTAATCAATCTAAAAAAAGTGATATCAGTGCTCTAATAGCAGTTTAATGTTGAACAACTCAGAATTTGCCTGTTAGTCACTGAAGAACTTGAACATGGATTACACCATGAAAACAAAACAAAGCATCCAATTGCACAAATTATAAACCTTTGTTTTTATATATTAGTGGTGAATCTGGATGTGGCAAAACATTTCAAATTAAAACAATTCATTAATTTTACATGAAAAATAGACAACAACCTTTCAGCTTTTGTAACAGCCCCCACAAGTCTAGCTGCTTATGACATAACATAGGAGGTGTAACGTGGCTCTGACTATTATTGCACCCAGTTGAGCATAGAAACAAATTAGAATGTCACAAATTGTTTGCAGAAGCTACATTGGAAGTATATAAGAATCTACGACAAATGAAAGTTCTTCTAATAGATAAAGTAAGCATGGCTTCTAAGTTAATGCTAGCCTTAATTCACCTGAAAATTCAAGAAGTCCTTAAGACAGGATTGAAAAATTGCTGGCTTGGCAGAAAACATATAATTGTGTTTGGTGCTCTACTACAGTTAACATCAGTCAAAGGCCAACAAATATTCCAAATATGAGGTTACAGAAAATTCCATACTAGACTCAGCAGCATAGGGAATGCTCATCTATTGTCACTTCCGCTATAGGAAACTTGTACAAAATATGTGTCAGTCAGCAGACCCAACATGTGCTCAAGTTCTAAAGAGCATAAGAATTGGCGTACTTACTGAAAAAGCAAAAGAATCCTTAAAAAGAAGACTTTTAAATTAACTCTTTGGGTAAACTACATCAGGGACTCAAGTAATGGAAAAATTAGCACAGCAAAATCAATAATGTGTGTGTTTAATGTAAACTCTTGCAAACTGTGCCAAATTGAATGACACAATGCTCAAAAACAAATGTCAACCCATAGTCCACATCAGCTGCATAGACAAATTAGATGTACATTGCATGACACTCCCTTTGTGTCAACAAGCATTGGCACACCTAGATATACTAGAACATCTGTATCAAACACATCTGGATTGAAAAACATATTAACTCTTTTCCTCAACTGCAGAGTAAGACTTAGACGCAACCATACATCAAGGTTTGGATAATGGAGCAATGGGAACAGTGGTTTGCTTACAAACATATCCCAAAGAAAATCATATCCAATTTGTCCTCATCAAGTTTGGCAAACATGAACAAACTAAACAAAATTCCCTGCACTGCAACATATTTCCTTCTTTTTAAAGACATGTTTATGCAGTACAATTCAGTCTCTCTCTTGCATATGCTATTACAAGCAACAAGTCACAAGGTCTACTTCTCGACCATGTACTTGTAGGGATTGGCAGCACACTCTTCAAAGAAGGTTTGAGTTACGTTGCTCTCTCAGATGTTTATACACTCACAGGCCTATTTTTACTAAACATCAATGACAAAAAGGTCAAAGCAGACATACTTTGCTTACTTGAAGGGGACATACTAGGGCTCTATCACGAGGTGGCGGTATCCCACCAGTAATTGCACTGGGATACCGCCAACACTAATAGCGTTACCGCTACTCTATTAGCACCGGATCCCGGGTAGCAGTAAGGTGGTAAATCCCCATTCCCCATTGGGTCTATTGGTTATGGGTTGGTGCTATTAATGCTGGCGCTATTAGCGCTGCTCTAATAGCACCAAAAACAGGTGGAAAGGGGACATTTTTACCTCCTGCAAAAAGAGAGAGGTAAAAGTCCCACTTTCCACCCAACTCATGATTGGGCCAGTGGTTAAATGCAGCAGTAATAGCATTACTGCTGAATTTAAGAACTACTGCCCACCTCATGATGAGGCCCTATGTGTCTTGTCTACTCCACACTTGCATATTTACCCGGTAACTGAAAAAAGGAAACCATCCAAAAGACAATTAGCACAAAGTAAAATAGCATCAGACCTCACTATAATGACCATAAGAAAACGATTACTCAAATGTCCGATAATCCATCAGATTCCACATCTTCTAGTCCTTTTAAATTTTAGAACATAACCTAAATGAATTGCTATGCAAATGTAGCAAGCACTCTACTGTTCCATTTGCCAACACTTTGGGACAATATTTAATTGCATGGCTCATGACAGCTATGTTTGAAGCTCCTCCTGCACAGAAATGCCAGTAATACTCCTGACGCTATCTGCAATGTATCAGATATAAGACAGGTAGTGGAACAATGTGCAGGAATTTTTAAACTCATCATAAATAACCAAGAGGATCCCCAATAATTGTTAATTTACTTACTAAATAAAGTAGAGAGAGAAAACATCCCTGAAAATAAACTCCTACGTATTACATACATGTGGAAACATACATGCAGCCTCTACAGCTATGTTTCACAAAATCATGTTCTAAATGAATGATTTGTCTATGTATCTATACCAAATTATGATACTATTCCATTTCAACAACGTCTACATAATGCAAATCATGAAAGGTTGTGCTCAGTTTGCACTTCAGACATTACTTCAACAATAACAATAGATACACATGGCCAATATGTTACACTAATGCTTATACGATACAAAACAGATGATACAAAAAATAAATGTAAACTCACCAACCACACATAGGCACACATGTGCCTTGATGGAAAAACATTTACTACCGTATTCATGATATGCCACACAGGTGGCACAACCACTTTAAGACACTATACTACATATGTCAAACAAAGAGGTGGTTAGTTCAAACAGAAAAATACTTCCGCTACACAAAAACAAAGATTACCAGCAAACCTACAGAATTCTAATCAGAACCCTGAAACCAAAACTCAATCATTAAATGATACATGATACGTCAAATTGATATTTGCTATTATGACACTGTTAAACTATGCCTCATGGTGTCTACCTAATTTACAATCAAAGCAACAGAGAAAAGAATCTAACAACATTATGTATTAAATAAATTAGTTAACTTATATACAAGAGATATGTATTAAACAAATCACAGTTAGACTACACCATCATGTATCTAACTACTTTAAATGTACTATAAAAGATATAGGTATCATTATCTAAAGGATCTAATAACACTCACACTAAAATATGAGTTTTTTAAATCACCATCAGTTGTTCCCATGACCCAATGATCAGAAATATTTTAAACCAACAGCAGTGTAATACACAGAAATATTCGACAAATAATACTGCTAATATTTTGTAATTGGGCCTCATTACGACCCTGGCGGTAAGGGGTTAACGCCAGCGTTAGCTGCGCCGACCCCTTACCGCCAATTACGAGTTCCCTTTCCGCCATGGCGGTTTTTACACCTGCTTTTAGCGGGAGTAAAAAACCATGGCGGTAAGGGAACTTGGTGTTAATTACGCCACCGTAATTTACGGTGGCGTAATTAACGCCTTCCCCACTCCCATTATGCCCTATGGGGCAAAAATGGGAATGGGGAAGGGTAAATGGGGATTGGGGATTTACCGCCCCGCCAAGGTCGGAATGGGGCGGTAAATCCCCTTACCGCCATGGCGTTAACGTAGTTAGCACCATGGCGGTAAAGTCACGGCCCTGGCGGTAATTTACCGCCAGGGTCGTAATGACCTTCCATAACCTCTAACCAGTACTAAAGCAAGCACTGTCATTTCGTCATTGCCCATATTATTCCTTCTTCCATCTCTTCTTAGAGGTGGTTTTGTAGATAGTGGTGGCCCATGAAAAGGAGAAAAAAATCATTGCTACTCTCATGAAAGTAGTTGCTCCTCAAACTCAAAGTGAGTGATGTGCCTAAGGCAAGCTGGTTGCAGCTGTGTGATTTTTACAATTTTTATGATATTTTTCTTGTGTATTTTTACTAAATGTATTAAATGTATTTTACTAAATGTAGTTAGTGCCCTTAATGGCTGTGCCACAAGATTTTCACTTGTTCATTTGCGATTTTCTAGTTTGGGTTCCTCAATGCATTGACATATCAGGAAATGCCATATATGGTAATGCCTTTCCAGATGAAAGTTGCTTCTTTTACAGCAAAGTGGGCTTTATGTGTGTGACCCAGAGGAGGGTGCTGGGACTGTCTGGTGGCAGTTCACAACCCCTGGTGCCCGAAAGTCTGTTGCTGGACGGATGTGATGACCCAGTTGTTGTCTAGGATTGGACAATCCTGGGCTGTTTGAATGTTGCAAATCGTTACCAGTGGTGGGCTTGCTCCTAGTCTGAAACTTGGATAAAAGGAGGGGTCCTGTAGCTATTCGACAGATTTTTGGCACCAAGAGGAATAGCAGCATGCTGATGACACGAGGACAACTCCTGCAGCTGTCAAGCATAAACTCCTGTGATTGGCCTGGTGAAGTCCTGCTCGCTCTCAGAAGACCCTCTTTGCATTGACCCTTGGGGACAAGCAGTCTTGACCCCTGCTCAAAGATCCACAGCTTGGAACCCTTCGGACATCTCCCTGGACACCCCCTGTAAACTGACCAGCTCCCTTTTGGGCTAACTCACTGCAACTGTAGTCATTTCAAGAAGAGCCTTAGGACTTGCAAGATCATCAGCATATGCCATACGTTGCCAGTCTTTGCATTTTAAGCCATATCACTACAAGGAAAGCTTAGTTGGGGCTGCTTCTGTCTTCACCGATGGATAATTGTCTGTCAACCGCCTGCCCGATGGAACAATCATTCTGCACTCTTGTGTTCACCTTTTCTTCATTTGAGGGTGGGTTTCACAAAGTTGACTGGAACAGTCTGGTGAGAACAGCGACTAGCCCAAGAAGTGGCCTCTGGAGAAATTAGAGTCAGGGGTAGGGGGAGTTGACATACCTGTTCCTTCCCCCTTTTTCTCTATAGGGTAAATATGCATAAAGTCCTGTTCCTAAAGAACTGTTTCCGGACTTTGGTCACTGGAGGCCTGGTCAAGGAGTCCTTCCTAGGCCTATAATAGTGTCTGGAATTGAGTGTGTTTGCTAACCTGAACTTTATCTAACCTGTTGAACATACCACTCGCATAGTCCAATCTCTTAGTAAACCTAACTGAAAAGTATAACTTTGGAACTGATGATTTTAGGGCACAAGGCTCAACACCATATTAGGTCTGAACTTCTGTGTTTATTCTAAATTGTCTTTACTGAATTTCATGCATCTGAATATTTATGTGACCCAATGATTAGAAATATTGTAATACAGCAACACTGTACTGCGCACACATTATGCACAAAATATAGTACACACAGTGTACCATTTGTAAGAATACAAAAAAGTTAATGTATGCATTTTTCTCATATCATTTACTACTATTGATGTTCTTTTCTTTGCAGATTAACACAATATTCCATGTCCTGTCCACAATTATCAGCACAAAACAACTTACAGACATATCCTATTTGTGCAATGCTGTAGGATGGCCTTCAGTCATTTTGCAAACCCCACTAACCATCTGAAAGTATACATTGCCCATGCAGCAGGTGGATCCATGTGACATCTTTTACCCCATTTTCAGACTATTTTGCACAGTCCATTAATCATCTCAAAGTACACACTGGTCATTGTAACATGCCTTGGCCCACTGCCAACTTCAATCCTATATATTATCTCTTGTGGTCATGAACAGCGGCCAGATTCACACACCCTTGCCATACCCTAAACAATCTGGCTAATGGCCATCTCCAAAATACAACTTTAAACCCCCTTAACAAAGCTATGGGCCACACTCACATTTCCCTATATGCAACACAGGGAACATTTACCACTTCCCACATCTAGCACAGTCTCCACAACCACTGCAGCTTGTTTACAGACATGCCGACTGTCCACAAGCTTCAGCCATTTTACAAATCCCACTAAACATCTCAAAGTACATGTTGCCCGTGCAGAAGGTAAGTCCCAGTGCCAGCATTAACCCCAAAGACAAACAATAATGCACACACAACTAACCATCCCAAAGTACACATTGGCCATTTCAACAGGCTG
The DNA here is from genome assembly GCF_040938575.1 of Ambystoma mexicanum. Taxonomy (NCBI): domain Eukaryota; kingdom Metazoa; phylum Chordata; class Amphibia; order Caudata; family Ambystomatidae; genus Ambystoma; species Ambystoma mexicanum. The sequence continues at coordinate 840,017,856 of NC_090927.1, forward strand.
GCCTGCAGCCATTTTCAATCCCATTTAACATCCCTCATGTACCCAGCCATAGGCCAGATTGTTTGGAGAATGGCCGACCAACCTGCCACTGGCCTTGGCCACAGCCCAACTTAATCTGGCCCACAGCCATACCCACAGACCAACTTTTAACCCCATTTCCATACTCCAAATAATCTGCCTACTTGCCATGTACCCAACTTAATCTGGCCATGTCCACAAAGCAGCGTTATGCCCCCTTACCAAAACTAGGACCCACACTCACTTTCCCATATCTTTAACATAATAAAACCCACCCATCATGCATACAATCAATGTACATTCAATAAATACCGATAAGAGTGCCATAAGACTCCCATGATAGTTAATGTGGTGGTGTCTACAGACAGAAAAACAGTCCTTGAACATATTCTAATGTCCACAACCATAAAACGAAATCCATGAACACTGTGCAAAGAATAATACTCTTTTCTGAAGCAATAAAAAATATATTGTACACCTCCCTACCCACCCATGATTTCCCCAATGACTCTTTCATGAGCAGCACAAGTGTAAATCTGCTTTTTTACACATTTTTTCTACTGAGTGTGCATGGACAAATTACCGGGATCGCAACCCAGCATAGTGCCCATTTCAAAATACATAAAAAAGGTAGCAGGCGCCCCTCTCTCGAAAAAACACAGCAGGATAACCTGTTCAGTGGTTTGAAACCACTTGAGTTCACAGCCATCTGCTTTTTGCTCACTGTGCCTTTCACAGATGGGAAATATCCATTTGCATATCAGTCTTTGTCCCGCCCACATGGGCAGTCCAGCACCGAAATGCTACGGCAATTCCCTTCTGAACAAGACTACCAACAGCAACCCCATACACGTGTTTCAGCATTGTTGGGCCTCATCAGTGAGGTGGAGCTGTGCCTCTCTGAGCACAGTGAGCAGGGAGTCCACTTCTGGTTGCCCCCAGGTAACTTAGGGTGACCAACCCCAAGTTCCTTCCAAAAATACAAAAACGGTAGCAGGAGCCCCTCTCTCAAAAGAACATGCATGATAACCTGTTCAGGGCAGGGTAAAAGACTGATAATCAAATAGATTTTTCCCAACTGTGAAAGGTACAGTGAGCAAAAAACAGATGGCTGCGAACTCTAAAAGTGGTTAAAAACCACTGAACAGGTTATCATGCCGTGTTCTTTCGAGAGAGGGGCGCCTGCTACCTTTTTTGTCCATTTCAAAATATTTTGATGCATCACTCTGTTGGCTGATGAATTAGCCCCCTTGCCCAATGTCTGTGGATATCACGCTGCCCTCTGATTAGTCCAGAGTTGTCTGCAGATGCTGAATAGAATTAAAATATAAAACAAAAGATTTTGCAACTATTCTTTCCATATTATTTTTTTTAAACTGGACAGATTAAGACCAGATTTGCAAACACATGCTTTCTGGACCAGGCTGCTGCTCTTCGCGCACTTTTGATACAAATCTGTTCAGCGGTTCAATCTGTAGTCGCAAGCAAAACATTTTTTGCATACCAACTTAACCTGATTTTGATGAAACCTTGCCAAATGTTATTACAAAAATCCAGAGCCGGATTTATATCTCTATAGGAAAGTTTTGTACAGATCTGTCAAACGTCACCCAAAAAGTGTTCTTCTTATGGTAAAACCAGCTTAGCAATATCTACAGTATAGATATGCCTACAACCTAGAAACTGGATGGATGTTTTATAAGTGTGCATAAGTCAAAAATGAACACTGAGAGAAAAAGGAAGCTAGGGCTGAAGATGGAGAAAGAGACAGAGAGAGAGAGAGAGAGAGAGATTTCACTGCCTTGAAAACTTGAAGTGAACTAATCAAAGCATTATTGAAAGAACTTTGCTTTCCCCATTTACACCAACAAGTGCTGTAATCAAAGAACTTGTGCATACATCACATTTTCCATGTAAGTTTGTACATGCATGCCACTTAAAATAACTTCTTAAGAATTGCATCAAAATTCTACAGGTTCCGAGTAGGGAATCAGTGTTATCGAAGAAGAAAAAAACAAAAAATAGTGGCTCACCACCCCAATCCAGTGGAATAGTTTTAGGATATTCTCAAACAAGTATGAGTGTCTCTCCCCTTTTGGTTCACAGATTGAGTCCCACTGGCAGGAGAGTCTTTGACTGTAATATGCAGTCAAGAATTGAGGGGTTGCATGACATTTAAATTTGCTTCATTTTCTATGGGAGTAGATTACACCATTAAACTTGCTCTCATTCCTGAATGCAGTTTATATCTATGGCCTTCACAGATTACATATTGTCAAGCAAATCTTCATTAGGCCATGGTATGGACTTCTTCATATCACAGCCTATATCTATATAACTATATCTGTGAAAATACTTTTGGTACCATTCAATGAGATTATTCCAAAAGAGCTGGATACAGGCTTCACCGAAATGCTATCTGTATTACTGCATGCACAACTCAGAATGATATTATTGGATTGAAGTAAAAAGGCATCTCACTTGATTTTATTGCATTGGGATGCACTTTTCATTTCCTATTACAAAATCAATGTATTTTCATAGCACCAGACCACCCCTCTTATGGGACTTAGCAGAAAAACTATTCTAAAGGATGTCTATCATTTCTATTGCGGAATTCTCTCAATTCAAAATTATCCTTACATTTTTCAGATCAGCAGGGACCCTCTGAGATTGGAAAATTCAGTCAAGAAGACTCCTTCTAAGCTGCTGTCATGAAGTTAGAACTGCCTCAGGTTCCTTTTTCTACAGGTTCCCATGCACATAGGACTCATCTCCTTGGGAAAGGAATCCTCCCTTCTGCAGCCCAAATATTGCTGTCTCTGATTAATTCATCCATAATAATCCCAACATTTTTGTATGCTCTACATTTAATAATCTAAAATATTCTTACACAATGCCATCAGTGATGTTGTACATCTTAATTGGTTGCATCATTGAATTGGCTTTTCTCAACACTTAGACATTCCCGTAGAATACACACTCCCAATCTCCATTGCTTGATTATAATTTCTGTACAAAGAAAAAGAAAGATGGGAATGTTTGATTTTACACTTCTAAATGGAAAGTCTGTATTCCATAATTTGTCACAGCAACAAACTACCTTGACAAAACATAGACCTCTGGGATTCCCTGTCCCAGACTTACATCAGAATATGTGACATGAACATGCAGCATATTTATTCATAAAGAAAAGCATCATAATAATTTACCCAATTCATAATGCTGTGTTTGCTAGAATCTCCTCTATTTAATCCCAATAAACGCACATTTTCTATTTGAGTTTATAACGATTAAATCGAGGAGATTCTAGTGAAAACAGCACCCTCTGCGGTTCTTCTCCAGTCATATGGTTCCAAAATCAAGGATAGCATTTACATGTATGTAAAAAGATAACTGATAATTATTGATGCATTTACACTGTAAACAAGATTGTAATTGCTTCAGGCAATAATTGTCAGTCAATATGATTTTGGGATTGCAATCCATCAAACACATACATAAAAGAAGAACAATGTACAATTAGTCACAATCCATAAAATCCCTTCCCTTGAATATTTCAGTCCATTACCAATCAACATAATACACTTAGATTAAATGCAGAATAAAAAGATCCACTGTTACCACAAAGATTAGATCATAAAAAAGTTAGACAACAGCAAGCAAAGGATGAGTCCAATTTTGTATAGCACCCAGTCCTTAAGGAAATATTAAATATTAAACAATGGGTAAAACAAAAAGTTCACATTCATCAAACAATCTCCTCCTAAGATGCATAGCTCTTTTTAAAAATGAGAGCAGTGCCCAAGCTTTAAGAACAGCGTTAGTACACAGAAGAAACAGGATGGCTGGCCTAAATGATCGAATATTGTCCTCTCTCAAGACAGGCATTATGGTTACTCATCTGATCTCACTATAGGCCGGACAAAACAGAAGCAGATGGGCACTATCTTCCTTAATGTGGCCATACAATGGACACCCCGCGGAAGTCGGGTAACCCTTCCAACTGACTGTATTTCCCCGCAGAAGGAGATAGTCAAACCTTGTGATTAGCCAGCGATCTTTCCTAGAGGTGCCCCAAACTAAATACGTTTGTATCTCCTTTACGCGACTAATCACTGCATGTTCTCTATCTGCATTAGACACACATTCTAAAAGTGTTCTCTTTATTTTGAACACTTCCCCCAGTATGCCCTTATAACTGTTCAGCTGAATATTGGTCAACGGGGTCACTGGAGGTGACAGGGCTCTGAGGTTACCCTCGGCTAGGACTATGTTGATGTAATTGAGCCATGGGATTAACGCAACCTTGGTGGACGCCACTCCTGACCTTAAACATGCTGTGCAATGACCCCCACCCCCCGGGACACTGCCGACACAGGCCTCATTATCTCTGTGGATTTCCACCAAGACCTTCAAAATATCCCCTGGACAGCCCATAGACCTGAGCACAGCCCCTAGTTTTGATCTATCTACTTGATCAAAGGCAGTGCTCAGGTCCATGAACGCTAGGTACACCGCTTCACCTCTATAAAAAACTGAGTTGGCCACCAGGAGATAAAGATTAACCAAACTGTATATCCGACAGACCCGACTCCTTAGAAAGCTACATTTCAATTTGCCCCAGCAGTACTCTCCTAAAGATTTTAAAGGATGTGTCCAGGAGAAAAATTGGTCTAGCTGACATTGGGCTGACTGGATCCCTCTTCTTATAAATGCGGAAGATAATAGCCTCTTTCCAAAAAGAGGGGTACCTGCCGTCTCCATAAATGCATTGAAGACTACTGTTAATAACGGAGCCCATAAGTCAAGTGGTTCCGGAAAAAGGCCAGACGGGATCACGTCGCGCCCTGGCGCACCTTTCTGTGCCTGTGGACTGATCACTCTTGACACATCTTCCACCTTAAACCTCAAACAGGGGTTGCTTTGGACAGGACTGTCTGATACAATCCCCCCCTAAATAGATTCCCAAAATACTCTAACCAGGCGGCCTCCTCTACATGTGTACCACTGGACCTCTCTGTTGGGGAACAGTTGGAACTCCCCTTCACAAATTCCTAGAAAGCCTTCTGATTGTTACGTATGAAGGCATCCAGAAAGCCCTCCCAAGCTATACCTTCAACCTACCTTTTCCTTCTCTTTAGCTCCCCCCGATATTTGGCTATGGCAAGAGAAATCTCGCTCCTACTACAAGCTGGAGCCTTAAGAGCCTTCAGCAAGGCTTTCTTAGCCTCCGTACAGGCCTCATCAAACCAACCCCTGCTAGGGGTACTACCTTTTCTTTTGGATACAACGGTAAAGCCTTTAGAGAAGGCCCCCAATAGTACAACAAACTGATCCACAATCACCCCCGGAGTTAATGTGCCATCAAGAATGCTTAAAAAATGGAATGCATTCTCTGATATCATGGATAAATGCAGGTTTGATTCCCTAATCTTTTCCCATTTGATCCTTCGAGTGCAGGGAGCCAGCACCGTTACCGGACATTCTAAATTTCCACGGGCATCTCCCTCAATATCAAATGGATGGGGTGAGGATCACTATCCACATCCTGCAGAACTTCAAAACTGACTGCTCTGTCCCATAAATCCAGCAAAATGCAGAAATAATCTATTGTTGATGAGACTAAGTGATTATTAAAGGTCAGATAGCCGGGTATGTCAGGCACCAAACGGCCATTAACTATACAAAGCCCCCATTCAGTAATACATAAGCACATTTGAAGGCCCTCTGCACAGCCCCTAGGGTCCTTCATCCGTGGCTGTAGGATGCTTGAGATCTGCTCTTGAAGAGGGTCAACTAAGTCTTTCGGAAGACCAAGACCCATTTTAAGATTAAAATCCCCGCCCCAAATATAATGGTCCTGCTTATTCTTTCTGTTGGTGAGTAGTTAATCAATAAATGACTTTACCCTAGAGAGTCTATCGGCCTCCGCTTTATGGGGGCTGTTTGTCTCGGGAGCATAGCTCAGCGGCAACATGCTCGCCTTGGAAGCAAGATGACACGGAGCAACACAGGTTCGATCCCCAGGTCCACGCTTAGAAACCTCTGGGTATTAGGCACGTTATAAATAACCTATCATATCATATCATAAAAATGTAGTATACAAAGTGGGTCACCCTTTACAGGTAAAAGACGGATTACCTGAAAGAAATCCATATTAGTCTCCAGTACTCTAACCCTGCAATCAAGGGATGTCTTGGTTAACACTGTTAGGCCACCATAGCACCTTCCTCTAGCATTTTCCTTAGCCGGTATCCCAATTGAGAGATAACCGTCCAACAGATGGGGTTTCACTGCCCATGTTTCCTGCAAGAGGATAACTTCATTGGCTTTCAAGATCTCAACAATATCTGCCCTTTCAAACTTTCCCGTTAACCCAGCTATATTCCAAGATAAAAGTGGGAGCTCAGAGAGTGCCGTACTCGAGGTCCCCAGACTCTCACAGGGCTTTCCCCCTCTCTGCTCCCTTTTCCACTTGAACCTCTTGAACAGCCTGCAGGGCTAAATCACCTAAATGTCAATCCAAATCTTTGCAGGAGGTTAGGACCTCATACCTATTGGACAATTCCAGGCCACCTGTGGGTACCATTTCCCCACTGGTGTTTGATCCATCCTGATTGGGCGTTCTTCTCCAACCTCCCTCATTACTAAGACTGAAGAGTGGATACCGGGGACCCTGCCTCCAACTTTCCTTCCTCCCTGTACCCCCCCCACATTCCCACAATGGGCCTTCCCCAGGACCACCAGGTGATCCCTGCCTGAGTAAAAATAATCTAAAGGAAGTAGACTTCTAGAGCCTCTACTGCCGTTAGGTTTAAGGCCTCTAGAGAGATTAGAGCTGGTCAATTAGCTAACAACCTTTGGGTCTGAGAATGACACCATTACACAATCCCCTTCCAGATGCTTAGGCCCAATGCCGACCCAACCTACCCGTTGCGCCATCAATATGATGCCAGGATCAACTTTCCGACCGATTAGATCAGAGTTGATCCAGTGCCTGGCTTTGTTTATTAAACGAACAGTTGACTCAAAGCCACCCCTTGGGAGCCCAGGTAACCCAGTTATAATCCCTACAAACAGGACTGCTGCCGGGGGCAGGTTTAGTATGGTTTGACCACACACACCCATCGGTGTTACAGACCGTGGGCCTCCCAGTTCACACCCAGTGTTTGGCTCTTTCAGGTCCCCCTAGGTATAAAACTGTTTTGCACGGCCACTTTAGAGTTGGGTAGGCACTCTTTCTCGCTAGCGACAGGCAGAGACTGCTGAGCTGCTTCTCTAACCTCACCACAATTTTCTAAAGAGCCCTTCTTCTCCCTCTACCTTTCCCCTACCCTGTTAGGCCCGGCTCCCACCCCCTCGCCTGCCCGTGCCTTGCCCAAATCTGATACCCTGATTGTTGAAGCTCTTATGGAATAATCCATAATAGCCAGCATACTCAGCACCCCGCCTTAAGAGCCTGTAGGGATTGTAGAATCAACTGAAGAGGCTTTAATTTTGCATCTAGCAAAGATTCCAGCCACAGTTGGTCATCATCCCCCACCGATGAAGTATCCCCATCTATGACTGGTTCCCTTGTCAGACTACCTGTGGGACTCCCTGCCTGGGCACTGCCCAGTGTAACCTCTCCCGCAGTTCCCTCCCTTGCACTCCTTTCCTCCCCAGTGCAGGCTGCCATGGCTATGCTATCTACCTGAGACCCCTACCCCCTGAACAGCTCAATTCACCCTTGCTAACAGGGGAATGTCTCACTCCTAAATCGAGGACATTTTCCCTGGCAACCAATTTTGCTAGCCATAACATCCATGTAGGAGTCTAATGATATTTGGGAACAGTTGGTTTTTGGCTTTGTGGTCTCTCTGACCACTTTTGCAGGTTTAGCACTTTTAGATTTCTTAGCCCCCTTCCCAACTCCCCCTTGTCTCCCCTCATCCCCCGCTTTCCTTTTCCCCATAATAGGGGGTAATATCAATGGAAGTCAAATGGCAGCACTACAGATTAATAGGATACCAGTAAGGAAAGTGCAATAGTGCAAATAAGTAAGACTAGTTAATACTAAATATGCCAATACACAGAGGAAAGATAAGGAAGTATACCTGATAATAGAAAACACTTAAAAACAGCTATGGATAAAAAATCCACGGGAACGTTTTTCAAAAATACATAAAACAAAGAAGTTGTAAATAAAAGAAGACTTTGCCCTTTACGCAAAAAATCGCACTAGAACACTTAAACAATCTGCTCTATGCAGACTGTTAAAAGAAACTGCTTAAAGAGCGGGGTAGAGAAACGACTTGCAACACCCATGCTACGTCGCAGGAATGGCAACCAATGCAGTAAGCTTGCCTACAGCTGCCGCTAAGCCTACACCCAAACATGCTGTGAAAACGAGGATGGGAAGCCTAAATGCCCCCAACCCTGAAAACAGTAGGCCGACAACAGCAGACGCTGACAGAAGTGACAAAATCAATCAGCTTGCAAAAAATAAAGTTGCAGAAGTCACAGAGGAGAGGTAAGACCTTGCAGCCTCCTTCCATGATAGCAGGTTCACCAAAGTTCGCTTTGACCGAAACAGCTGTGGTCAGCCGCAATGAGGTACTAAAAATGTCCACCAGAGTCCCGGAATCAATGAGACGGGGGAGAGGGTCTTCTCGCAGCCCCTGCTGTCCCAGAATAGGCTTTTTTTCCTGATAGGTTGCACGTGGCTTATGGAAAATGCAAACTGGCGTGAAACCATTAGTACAGCGGACAAAGTACGAACGTCAATTAAAGGAGAATTATGCACGCAAAAAAAACACAAGGAACACAATATGCCGGGGGCGGGGCACGCCCGACAGCTTGGTGAGCTGCCAAAGTCCGACTCTTACCCCCCACCCCCTCGCTCACAGAAAAAAACTCTCACCGTCCTCTTGAAGATGTGGAAGCTGTGGATCCCCCTAGAGCTAAACCAATCCAATTGTACTCAGACAGTAGACAACAGCAGCAAGTCTCAGACAGAGCACAAAGGACTCTGCGGGACTCTGCGGGACTACGCTTCGCTCCGCTTCGCTCCGCTCCTGTGGTCCCCTTTGAAGTGGTTAACTCCTCCTCCTCCTCAGCAACAACATGCTCATGGACACAGGGGAAAGACTACAAGCAGAGTGTCAAGCATACAAAGGACTCTGCGGAACTCCGCTTCACTCCGCTCCTGTGGTCCCCTTTGAAGTGATTAACTCCTTCTCCTCCTCCTCAGCAACAACGTGCTCATGGACACGGGGGATAGACTGCAAACAGAGTGTCAAGCGGGGGGCGCTGTTGAGCAGCCAACAAGATGGCCGCCTAGCTCCATAGCTCTGTGACCCACAGAGGATAATCCGTGTACAACGGCGGAATCCTTACAGCTGGACACCTAAGAACGACGCCTTAGTGCCCCCCGTACACGGGGCACAATCTGTGGGAAAATCGGCATCGGCGGCTCTGCGGCGTCAAAGTTACAGCCGAGAACTTGAATGGCCATACAGGCCCGCTGGGCCCGCCTCCAGGAAGGCAGGGTGCACCGGAACCTTGACGGCCCCATAACACTTGCCCGAAGTGAGCTGCACCCCACCGAGGAGCCCCCCCCGGACCCACTGTCGGCTCTGGTGCGACCGTGTGATGAGGAGGGATGGGATCCGGAGCCACGCCTACGGCCTACAGCTAGGCGCCTTCTGCCTTGCCGCCGCAGGCTCTGCCGATGGCGGGCGGTGAAGGTAGGTGCCTTGAGGGGTTGGGCGGTGGTGTTGCCGTGTCCCTTGTGGCCCCGCTTGAACTTTTTTTCCGGACCTGTTGTGGAGCCGTGGCGCTCCGCTTTGCTGGGACGAGGCGGCGCCCAGAGATCACCCGAGTTGGGGATCCCAATGGACTGCTCCGACGCTGGCCGCGACCCGGCCCCCTGCTCGTGAGGCCGGTGGCGCGGCCGCGCTCACGCGGACCGGCTCCCCCCTCCACACGCTGACTGCCTGCTCCACTGATCCCCAAACCAGGAGCACATAAAAGACTAGCAGGGGGGACTGCTGGGAGAGCAAACTACGCGCCGACGTATGGTGCGACTCCTGACAAGTTCAGGTGCTGCTGATCCCCACCAGAGGAACTGTGAATGTGCAGGGCAGTCACACCTTTATATCAGCATTCCCCGTTCAGATTAAGAGTATTTCATCATCTTGTGGGCCCCTCTACCCATCTCATCAAGGACACAGTGCCCAGCGACCCCAAATACTGTGCAGAGGAACACAGGCTACACAGAGGTTCTCCTACTGTCCCCCAGCTCCCAACTCTTGCTGTCTCGGTGGCTGCTACAAAGAACTTGCCATGACCATCAGGGTACAGTATACAACCTCCCTACCGCTACCTACCCATGGGCTACCTACTCCTACCCGGGCGTGGCAAATACCTACACTAGTGGGCCCACTTCTTGCACGCCACAACCCCGTGCCGACTACCACCCCCAATCCGGGATCCGTCCCCACCACTCTTGCCAACTCGGGCTTTGCTCCCCAGCATGACAATGCCAAACAGGTTGCGGGGCGCTAGCAAGATAGGCGCCATGGACATGTTTACCAAGGCAACACCCAGAATGGATCAGTCGTCCTCCTCCACTGCTCAAGACGATGGGGATATCCTTCCAGATCCCCCACAGCCCGGCCTGACTGCAATAATGGAGTCCATGGCCAAAAACCTTGCTGCCTTCCATGAAAAACTGGACGATATTAACGCAAATGTTGCCTCCTTAAGAGCTAAACTTGGTGCCAGGATCAATGAGACTGAACAAAGAGTGGGAACCACAGAAGACAACATTCACACCTTACAAAACACAGTCACGGAGCTCGTCCGTGACATGAAGCAGGTCAAGGCTAAGTGCAATGACCTTGAATCGAGGTCATGCAGAAACAACATTCGCATAGTGGGGGTGCCTGAATCTGCGCTCAAGGGGCGGATGGAGCCTGCGGTCAAACAACTCCTCAAAGATCTCCTAGATAACCCTGAGCTATCACCATTCTTCACGGTCGAAAGGGCACACAGCTCACTGGCACCCCGGCCTAAACCAGGAGACTTCCCTAGACCAATAATTGCAAAATTGCTGAGTTACAAGGACAGAAACCACATACTCCGCCTAGCTAGAGAGAAGGGGCAACTAAGGCTTAACTCACAAATCATCAGGATTTTCCCTGACTTCTCGGTGGGAGTGCAGACGGAGCGACGCCAATTCGCCAAAATGCTAAGAGACAGGAAAATGATGCTATACCCTGCCCGATTGAAATTTACTCACCGAAACAAGCTGTACTTTTTCACGGTCCCGGAGGAAGCAGTCAAATTTATCGAGGCACAAATCCCGCTGGTCGATCCCACGGAGGACCCAATGGACGACAACTAAAATCAAGGCCCCCACGGCCTGACCATGGCCCGACCGGTCGGGCCCAATCTACGAATCGCCTCTCCAGGGATGGATTTATCCGCTCCTCCTTGCCCTACTCCGGGCCTACCACTGCCCGGCATTAACATCTCATGAACAACATCTGTGGAAGGGGATACATCCCCAAGCAGCCTATTTATAGCGACACACATTGGGCCTGGACCTTGATAACCAAGCCCTACTGTTTGACGCCGGCCTAAGGCGACACCTGTTTTGATCTCGCTACCTTACAATATGCTTGCTTTATGGTAACCTAATTTCCACCAGCCGTTCGAAAGCATTCTTACCACGCTATGCATTGACGAATGTGGGTCAGAAGGCAGCGGCAGTCCCCACTGCAGCTGCAATGCCTTTTGAGGCAGAATGTTTATGTTCAAGCCCCCGTTGGGCTATTGGTCAAGCTTCGCCAAGTTGGGGAAGGCACGCAGTTCGCCGCTTTGGGGGTGGGTACTACTACACTGCTAGGTTAGACTGGGCGGGTTTTGAAGTTGGGGAATGTTTTACTAAAAGTGGCAGGAAGGTAACGACTGTTTTTGGAAAAAGGCGCGCTCACGCCAGTGCAACACATATGGTTGCGGGCGGAGATAGATCCTTTACCTGGGATGTCCCATAAATCGTCATCATGGCGCTTAAAATGATGACATGGAATGTTCGGGGATTAACAAACTTCACGAAATCCCGTAGAATTACGGCGTATGCACGAAGGCATGGGATCAAGGTGCTCCTATTAGAGGAAACACATGCTCAGAAACTCCTATCAACGAACCTCTCACAGGCATGGGGCCCCAATAGATTTTATACCCAATACTCTACACAATCCAGGGGAGTTTTGACTCTCATTCACAAATCGATTAAGTTTGCACTCCACACAGCCCACATTGACACAGAAGGTAGATATGTGATCCTCCACTGCACTCTAGCTAACGAGGAATGTCTGATCGCAAACTCATACGGGCCTAATACTGATTCCCCAGAATTCATAGATGCAGTCACCGCTATTCTCATGAGATATGTGGAGGTCCCGATCATATGGGGGGGAGACATGAATCTTATACTTGATAATGTCCTGGATAGAACAACCACTACAAGCAGGGCCACATCCCGAGCCGCCAAGCAACTGCTTACACAAAAGGGGTCACTAAATCTACATGATGTTTGGAGAACATTCCATCCCCAGGAGAGAGACTATACTTTCCACTCAACGGTACATAATAGCTCTTCGAGGATTGACATGTTCCTATTATCCGGGTGCCAGGTAGGCAGGGTGACTGAAGTGAAGATCCTTGCGCGTACGCTCTCCGATCACTCCCCGGTTATGCTGCAGATCCAACTGGGTACAACCCTGACCACTCGTCCCCACTGGCACTTTAAGTCGGAGGCTCTATCTGACATTGTCTTTAAAGCTGAAATCCTATCGGATATAAACACCTTCTTTGAAAAAAAAAACACGCAGGACACAACCGAGGGGACCCGCTGGGAGGCATTTAAGGTATACATCAGGGGGATGTGCATCTCAAGGGAGGCCGAGGTTCTTAAAACCATAAGGCAGGCCATGAACAACTCTGAGACTAAGCTCAAAACCCTAGAACGTGAACACGCTTCCGCACCAGCTCCAGCAACCCTAGCGAAGATCAGAACGGAACTAGAACTATTTGTGTCTCTCTCCCTGAGCGAGGTGCGGTACTACGCTCGCCCCGTGGCTGCCCAAAGGTATGGTGAGGGAGACAGAGCAGGAAGAACCCTGGCCAAACTGGTGCGCGCAGAGAGGGGTAGTACCCGAGTAGATAGTATTCTAGATGAACAGGGCACACAACACTGGACTGATCAAGCCATCATCGACACCTTTGCTAGCTTCTATGCCAGCCTATATGGCCCCCAGCCGGAACACACAGCCCATGACCTGGACGATCTACTAGAGAGCATTCCGATGACTCTCATCTCCCTAAACACCAGGGAACAGCTCGAGGCCCCGTTCACCTTAGATAAAATGGTCCAGGTAATCTTAGACCTCCCCAAAAACAAGGCCCCTGGCCCCGACGGGCTCACATGTGAGTTCTACCAGAAACATGTTGCCATTTTAGCTCCCATACTGCACAGGGTCTGGTCCGAATCACTATGCTTAGCCACCCTCCCTCCCTCCTTAAGAGAAGCCCTTAGAAGCCCTTATCACCGTCCTCCCCAAACCGGGTAAGCCCTCAGACGAATGTGGTTCCTATAGGCCATTATCGCTTATTAATACGGACATGAAAATGTTTGCCAAGATAATAGCGAACAGGTTCCTTCCATTCATGCCCCATTTAGTTCACGCTGATCAAAGTGGATTTGTTCCCGGTCGCTCCATGGCACTTAATATCCGCCGTTTATTCAACGTGATGTCCAGAATTGACCCAACAGCAGATGCAGTGGCGGTCACACTTGACGCCCAGAAGGCATTTGCCATGGTCTCATGGCAGTACCTGTGGGCCGTGCTGGGCAAAATGGGTGTTGGACCCAAGATGATTTCCTACATAAAACTCCTGTATGCAGGATCAACGGCCAGGGTGTTGGTCAATTTCATTGCCTCCTCTCCCATCGCGCTATACAGGGGTACCCGTCAGGGATGCCCGTTCTCCCCCATCCTCTTTGCGCTCGCCATTGAGCCCATGGCAGACCATGTTAGAGCTCGGCATACCTGTAAGGGCATTCGCCTACAAGACACACCCAAAATCATCTCACTGTACGCTGACGATGTGCTCCTGTATATCAGAAACCCCTACACATATTTAGACCCGATTATCCGAGATATAACCAAAATAGGCACGTACTGTGGCTTCACCATCAACTACTCCAAATCAGAGATATTCCCTCGCACCGCAGCAACCCAGCAACCAACATGTGAATTCCCCAAACGCTGGTCCCCACGTGGCATCAGATATCTCGGGGTGCATGTGTCACTATCCAAAACCTCTTTACTGGTGGATAATTACGAGACAGCGGCACAGCTAATTGAATCCAATAAAAATGATCGCGGTCCCCAAGCTCCTTTATATTTTTGCCAACGTGCCAGTATGGCCCGGGAAGCAATATTTCAAGAGACTCCACTCGGCGTGTGCCCAATTTCTCTGGCACTCTGGAGCGGTCTGTAAGAAGTGGCACAATATGACCCTACCATACAAAAAAGGAGGCTTCTCATCCCCGGACCTGACACAATACTGGACCGAAGCACAGGCCCAACACGCCACACACTGGTACGTGCACTTGAACCCGCCCCCTCACGTCAAACTGGAGAAACTGGCTGGTGTAGGAAATAACATTATGACCTTACTACTACATCGTACGTTCCAGTCAGATGCCCCGGCGGACCCCGTGGCTGCCATGATTAGAGTGTGGAATAGCATTCTAGACTCCAATCAGGAGCAATGCCCATACTATAAATGGCTCCCGATACGGCAGTTCCCTGGCCTCTCCCCCACACATGACCAACACTTCCTGGGAAAACCCGGGCTATCGTGCATTAGCCGATCTGTACCCTGACAGCAAATTCATTACCCCTCAAACGTGGCGGCCCGAACACTCCAACTCACCGCTCGAGCTATTACAATACTTCAGGCTAAGAGCGGCGGTCCGCGAAATGTGGCCCTCCTATCCAGATGAGACCCCGGACTCCAATACATATCAAACTCTGCAGGAGGCAAGGGCATAATATCCTCTTTGTACAAAATACTTCCCCCAAACCACGAGAAGTTTGGGCCAGGGAGCTAGAAATGGAAATCACTGATGAGTTATGGAACAAAATGTGTGCGCACACGCGCAAAGTCTCCCTTAGCGCTAGATTCCGCTGTATAAATATACAATATAAATTCCACAACAGACTCTATTACACACCGTATAAAGTTGCGAAATTCACACATACCACAACCCACATATGCCCGAGATGCAAGTCTGAGGAAGCAGACCACATACATATGTTCTGGTCCTGTGTTGCACTGGGTGGGTTCCGAAGAGAAGTGACAGTAGCGCTCTCAGAGATAGTTGGGCCCCCGCGGGCCTTGTTGTTCGGAATCTGGGCCAGAGAAACAGAGAAAGTGTTAAAAAAATGTCAAGATTTTTAAATGTAATTACTGTTGTGGCTAAAAGATGTATACTGCAATGCTGGAAGCAACGCTAACCCCCCCCCCCACCCTGGAGATGTTGCTGAAAGCCCTTACTTGGGTACAAATGTGTGAGGAAGAGTACATTGGAACATTACCCATGCCATTTCACCCCAGAAATGTGTGGACCGAATTCTGCAGTTATCTAAACAACAGGGACGGGGGTGACTTGAGCTCTACACCCCCGCCAGCCCAGGCCGACTCTTCATAAGTACTGAACACTTTACGATCCTTCATGTTACTGCTTCTCCCCCACCCCCCATTCTGAGCTGCTTGCATTATTGCATGATGTAATGCCTAAGTGCAATATTGTAGTGTCTGTTGTTCTCGGTGTGTAATGCGCTGTACCTGTCTTAACTTTCTGCCAATAAATAAAAGTTTTTTTAAAAAAAACAGAGTATCAAGCACACAAAGGACTCTGTGGTACTCCGCTTCGCTCCACTGCTGTGGTCCCCTTTGAAGTGGTTAACTCCTCCACCTCAGCAACAACTTGCTTATGGACACGGGGGAAAGACTGCAAACAGAGTGTCAAGCACACAAAGGACTCTGCAACACTGATTTCAGTTCTCTATGAATGGTATCTTTGTTCCTAGCATAGGCCAGATAATCTATTTGACTTTATGGTGATGCAAATGTAAAAGAGGGTATGCTAAGTGCGATGAGATGTTTGAATCTCAGCTATAAAACAAAACAGAGTTTTGCCAGTAGATAATCTTCAAACACACTGCAAATCTCTGGAAGACCAGGGTTCAAGGCAGTATGTTTTTTTCAATCTAACCATTTTAATTTAAGTAAAAGCAACTGTGATCTGTGATGTCATCATTGCGGTCATAGTCTAGGCAACAGGGGGCGCAAAGTTAAGGTGGCTTTAGCTGAATTTCCAGTATTTCGTTGCATTACGTTCTCACCTTAACGTCCCTGCAACGTACGTTTTTCCTTAAATTTCAAAGGTTATGTTACAATGTGTTGCTCACCTTAATGTCTGTGCAAACACAGAAAACTGAGTAGAGTTTTGGGGTACACACTTTTATTTTAGCCAAAAAATGGGTTTGGAAAAAGGCCTAACTTGCCCTATGCTAAAATTTAATTTTTCTACATAAATAATATGAATGAGAGTCTGCGTCTGGAAGCTCAAAGAAAATGTCTGTCTGTATCCAAAACCTATACTTGCCCTCACACCTAATAGTATACAATATGTATGCATGTCAGCATCAAATGAAAAGTGCTCAAATAAAAGTTCAGACCTTCTTCCAGCTCTTGGATGGAAAAGGTTAAAAGAGTTCATGTTATGAAATAGGGGTTCCCTTCCCCATGCTTTCAAGTCTCTCAATGTTCTCAAATAACACAATCTCCCAGATCTCTCAATGTTTCAAATAACACAAATCCCTGGGATACTTCCCAGCTCTTCTGGTTTCGTCACCTTTTACAACGTTATAGAATTCAGTTCCTTAATATGAGTTCACATATATCTTCCTTGATTCAATCACAGAAGTGTCTTTCCTTAGGTGGGTGCACTCGGTCTAGGCGCAGTTGTCGGACCACATGGTCCACCCATTACAGGTCACGCAACTGACACACCTTGCTTGTATTTGTTTCTAATGAATCATGCCACAGTTTCATCTAATTCAGTGAGGCTTAACTTAGTCTTCATTTGTACATCTTTGATACTTTATTATATCTTGCTTTATCACCATTTACTTGTAGCTCTGGCTTGCAAAGACCAGCATAAGCTTTCCAGTTCACTCTCCTGCCAGGAAACTCAGTCTCCTTCATAGTTCTTTTACATAAGCCATCATACGCTTCATAGTACACTCTCCTGCTAGGAAACGTACACACTGTTTCTTGACTCTTGGCAATATTTGCTTGACTCTTGGCAATGTCTGTTTGCCTCTTGACAATATTCATTACGACCATTCATTTCTTTCAACAATAGCTTGCTTCTTTGAAAATGGTCACTTGATTATTAGCAATGCCTCTTTGCCTCTTGAAAATGTTCATTACAATCATCCATTCCTTTAAATGATAACTTGGCTTTTGATACTGCTCACTTTATTATTGGCAATGTGCCTCTTTGCCTCTTTAACAGGTTCTGGTCCCCTGGTTGCGAACCTTTAATTATTACACACTTTCCCAGTTTCTGCTGTTCATCCAACATGCCCCGTGGTCCTCCTGCCTTCTGGGCAGACTCACTGGTTTCCAGTCGTGTATCGGTCGACTTCGGTATGGTGCTGGAAAACTGCCTTCGGTTCTCTCTACCTTGCACCACCTTTCCACAGCCTCATGCTCCTCCTCCTCCAAGGACCTCGCTTCACCCTGCTGCCTTCCCTGGAGCAGCGGTAAGCACTGTCCTCGTGGTGCTGCAGCTGCGAACACCCATGGAGGGTCCCTCTGCTCCTGGCATCTCCACAGCATTCCACAATGCTCGTTCCACTTCTCCCGGCTCGCTTGTTAGTCTCGACCTGGCTTCTCTCTGGTTCCCGCTCCTCTGGTGCTGCAGCCTCTCTGGATCTCCGCTTCTCATCTCGTGTCCCGCCATGTTCAGACAGGGAAACAGAAGTCTCTCTCTTGCATCACGTCCTCAATTTAAAGTTCCAGTCATCAATTACAATGTCAGAAAGACTAGACCGCTCAGTGTCCAACCAACAATCTTTATCTTTCTTCAGTGTTTGATGCCTCTTCCTCATCTCAGTACCAAAGTGATTTTTGTGTGTGTGAATCATTATAGAGGGAATGTATTGGTCTGTTGTGTCTCTTCCTCATCCCAGTACCAGACTGATGTCTAATGGGAAATTATGAATGGGAAAGATAGGGAAGGGACTGATAGTGACCTTCAAAGTCCTGGGGGATGGTGGGTTCATAGGAAATGGGAGATACCATGTCTCACCCAAGGTGCCTCATTCCCACTCCCGAAGTCTCCTCCACCCAGGTGATTCTCTCTTGCATATCCACCCCCAGGGTCAGGATCCAATAGCTATGGCCTTTCCCAGGCCACCTAGGAGAAGGATATATTGGGGAAAGAAGTGAGGATGTCATCCGATTCCTCACAATATACATATATAAATATATATTATAGGGCGGGGGTTGACACTCTATAGTTAAGGTGAGTTGTGAGTACCATAGGAAATCAAAAATATGAATTGCTAATAATTTTTGAACCGTGCAATGGATTTAGCTGCAATTTTGCAGACTATTTCAAACGGCCAGGGGCCATCTCATGCCAGAAACTTTGGGAAAGATGTGTTAATACAATAAAAAATTATTAAGGACATTTTTTTAAAAACACTTTCCGCCCTTCTCTCTATTAATATTCCCATAAGCAAAAAAGATCAATGTTTGCTCCAACGCACAGCAAAAACTGCTGGATGGATTTGGACCAGGCCCAGAACAACTAGGGCACAAAGTCTTCACTCGCAATTCTTTTGTAGTTTGGGGTTATTCTGTTCAGTAGTTTTTGTTACATTTGATGGAGATGGGGATGCCACTTTCTCTCAAAAAAATGGTGCTATTAACATGATGCATTGTGTCAGAAAGGATTTTCAGAAATGAAAAAGACGCCATCTTGTTTTCCAAAGCAAGGGATAACCAAGGCTTTACCCACAAATATCGGAAAACAAAAAGCATCAAAATGGCATTTGGAGGCAGAAAAACTGTCAAATGACATCAGGCTAGAGGTGGGGGCAGGGAGCAGAAGGTACTATTCCAAATATGGGAGTTGGAGGTGGGCTAGGGACCAGCTTTGCAGCATGAACATTTCCCCATAGCCGTGAATATTCAGTGAGATACCCGCAGCTACTGGCGATAACGAGATCGGGTTGGAAAGTGTTTCACACGGAAGAACAAGTCTTTGAGAGGTTACGGAAGAGTGCTAGGGTTGGAGGTATAACATTTTTGGAGTGGGGGATATTGTCAGCAGCAGAGAGATACCTAGTCTGTAAATGGGTGCTCATAGACAACAACCAAAAATGCCTTCTTTTTTACATAGCCGCACTCATGGCAGAGATTGACCACAGTTGCGGCTACCATTGATAAACCCTACGGCATTGTAGCTGTGATTATCTGACTTTAAAAGCTCCAAAACACTACTTTAAAGGGGTGCAAAAGTTCAAATGATTTCAGGCCAGAGGTGAGGAGAAGGAAAAGGGACGGTACTTGAAATTGTAGGTTGTAGGATGAACGAAATCCGAAGTTTGTCACGTAGAACTTTGTAATAATAGTGACTATGGAAGTACCAGCCTGTAGCCATGGTTATTACTACATTTGACAGATGCTATCATATCTGCGAATAGCAGAAATTTGTAAAGTCGAAAACCATACTGTAGAGGGGTGCACACATTCAAATGACATCAGGCTAGAGGTGGGAAGGGGTATAAAGTACTGTATGAGATGTTGTTAAGTGTAAGATTCAGTAAATAATTTTTCAGAAACAAAGGAATTTAGATCTAATTACGGCTATACCTGCATGTAAATTTGCGGTTTTGAGTCCATGAGAGGCAATGGATGAAATGTAAGTACATCATAGGATATATACCGTGTTTAGAGAGGGAGGGTAGGGGGCATCACAAGGAGAAAGGAAGCGTGAATCTGGATGTGGGGAGGGAAAGGTATTAAAATGAAGGCCGTGGACGAGCATGAACAGTGAGAGGGCACACTTTTTAAGGGTTTCAGATAACCACGTCTACAAACAATGTGGATGTGCGCTTATTGCCACAGCCTGGTACATTTTAGTATAGCCACGGTTATTGAGAAAAATATGCTAGAAATGCCCCTTTTCTACACAACCTGTAGAAAATGGATCATATAAGGCTACTTGATCTATTTATACAGTTTGTGGGGTTTTTGTCTATTTTTATAACTGAAAGGACAGCTCTTTTTTAAAATTGTGTATATCGTTAAAAAATAAACTTTTACACATCTCAAAAGAAAAGAAAAGAAGACCACTAAATGTATCACAAAAACATATACCAACCACAATAAACAAACAGAACTATATGATAAAAAGTATATATACATTTGGTTTAGCAAATGAATTTGTACAAACAATAGTAAATTGCACATAAGGCCATCATAAAAAGCAAAGGAAAAAACCAAACAGTATGTTCTTATGTTCAGGTGTGATTTCCAACTCTACGCGTTTCGGGGAAACTCCCCTTCTTCAGAAGCAATAGAAATCTGCAATTGCATGTATACATACACTTATTAATCACCTTTTCATTAAATGAATCCTCAAAATCCATTAGACAAAGCATTCACATTATTCACTTCTAACTTAATTCAGAAAGAGAAATAGCTCATTCCCTATATGTTTTACTTGATGGTTGGTGAACCATAATTCTAACACTGGTATGACTCCAAATGAAGAGAACTAAAAAAGCAATAGTGTAAAAAGTTACCTCTACTGTGTCTTTTTATGTAGTCTTCCACACTGAATTAATATTATGCAGGTCAAAAATACCCACAGCTGTCTCAAATCTATGGGGAATCCATCAAGGATATCTAATTTAGACAGGAGGTCATACTCACTAATCGAAAACCAGAACATCAAGTTCTGATTCAACCAATCGTCAACCAAAGATATATAAATCAAAAATAAAGACCCACGTGCTTACCCAAAGATTTGGAAGATAGAGAATAATTCCAAATGGAACCTTAGTAGGAAAATCAACCGGGTTGTACAATCTCCGTTTTTTAATCGAAGTATCCTAAGGCTGGCAGAAGTCCTAAATGAATGTAAAAACTCACAGTTAGTGTTGATGTCAAAATTAATCTAAATGAGCGTATCAAAATCTCACTAAGGACCACCCTTACCTCATTGAAGTATCTGTTAAACATACAGTAACTCCAAACTAATCGACAAAGATAATTTGACTCGTCATAAATGGATGACACCAATGTTCCAGTCAAACGTCTAGCCACTTGCAGACTCAAAATCACGTACTGTTAGATTCTAGAAGGGGTAAGAGAAATAGCTCATTCCCTATATGTTTTACTTGATGGTTGGTGAACCATAATTCTAACACTGGTATGACTCCAAAAGAAGAGAACTAAAAAGCAATAGTGTAAATAGTTACCTCTACTGTGTCTTTATATGTAGTCTTCCACACTGAATGAATATTATGCAGGTCAAAAATATCCACAGCTGTCTCAAATGTATGGGGAATCCATCAAGGATATCTAATTTAGACAGGAGGTCATACTCATATAGGGAATGAGCTTTTTCTCTTTCTGCATTAAGTTTGAAGTTAATAATGTGAACGCTTTGTCTAATGGATTTTGAGGATTAATTTAATGAAAAGGTGATTAATAATTGCATGTATATATGTAATTGCAGATTTCTATTGCTCCTGAAGAAGGGGAGTTTCCCCAATACACGTAGAGTTGGAAATCACACCAGAACATGCTGTTTGGTTGTTTCCTTTGCTTTTCATGATGGCCTTATGTGCAATTTACTATTGTTTGTACGAATTCATTTGCTAAACCAAATGTATATATACTTTTACTTTGAGTTCATTACTGTGAATTACATATTTTTGAAAATATAAATTTTGTATTGACTGATTTATTTCAGCTATAATGGTGTGCAGGGGACGGGAGTGTCTTTAAATTTAGACACTTTTCTTAGTTTTTGTTTTACACAGGCTCCAGTGTCAGGGTCTGTATTCCTCCCCAGCACCCGGACTTTTGTAAAATGTTTATGTAACTACTCTTCACAGTGACAGATAATTAGGTGTGCACCTATTGATAACCATTTTTTCCCTATATGATAAAAAGACAGAAAAGACATACTAAAGGGCACCCATTCACTAAAGCACAATACAGGGATAACATAATAAAAATAACATTAGATTTCCACCGCTTAATAACTAAGTTAACCTATAATAATATATATGTTTTTGCTACACACGCATTTCATGAACCATATGTTTAAGCCTATTAAATATCACAGCAGTAGCTTTATAGCATCTATACATAGGAGAGAATAGAGTGAACCTAAAGATTTTCCTGCAATTTCGTATCAGCCTTAAAACGTAGCAAATATTTTACAACAATCTTCCAAATTTGGGTAATGCTATAATCAAGCCTTGATTATATCCATATAGAATTCTCATCCAAAACGATTCAGTGGTAATGTCTTCCAACTCATTAACATTTTTCTTATAATATCATATATAGGTATCTTTCATCTCTATACAAGCAGTAAGGACACGTCTAGCTGTTTCAATACTTTTATTGTTGTTACAGAGTCTGCACAGTCTTTTTTCTTCTGGTAAACCCATCCAAGCTCCCGTTATTTGAAGGACCTTCAATTTATTCAGTCGTAGGTTCAAGAATGTACTACGATTCACTGGCGAGGGTAGTATTTTTAAATACTTTTGAGGCTCTTTATAGCGGAAATGTAGTTTTGAGAAGGTCCTTAGAAATGTCATCATATCAACCTTCTCATGATTGGTAACCCAGTCCCATTTATAAGCAGCATGTTTAAAGGATTTTAAAAGTGCACCTTCTCCTTCTTCCCAATGAGAACACCATCCAATTTACACATTGGTTTTTAAATCTCTGTAAAGCATCCAACTTCCCTTCAGCCATAGCACTTTCATAATACACATTAAAGACTGAGCTTTGGCATACCAGAACCTAATATAAATTTTTCCTCTATTTATTTCTATTAGTGTTGACAGGGAAATGAGGCCTAGCTCAAGGCGATTGGCTGCCATGGGGGTATAGTTGGTTAAACCCAACATTTTTCTCCATATTGTACCTTCCAGCTGGTCAGCCCAACCTCCCCACTCCTCGTCTGAGGTTTCTAGGCCATACAAAAAAGAAGCTGCAAGTTTTTATTTATAAATGCTCAGTATACCACAAAGCGAGTAGCCTGCTGGTTTTTTTGCAAAGGTCCTAATGGCTGCCATGGTGGACAATGCCTTGATTTTCTTATTTTCTTCAGCTATACTATTTTTCTTTTTTCCTGAAAAAAGGTCTGAGCCCAAGTATCTGTAAGGCTCGGTACGACTAATCCGCGCTAGTTGACTCTCGATGAATTTTCTCCA
The DNA here is from genome assembly GCF_040938575.1 of Ambystoma mexicanum. Taxonomy (NCBI): domain Eukaryota; kingdom Metazoa; phylum Chordata; class Amphibia; order Caudata; family Ambystomatidae; genus Ambystoma; species Ambystoma mexicanum. The sequence goes on from NC_090927.1 coordinate 840,041,480, forward strand.
TGAGCACTTATTCCCCACAGCCATAAACTGCGTCTTCATTAAGTTGATCTTTAAGCCATTATTTTCTGCATACTTACAAACTTCTTGGGCATTTTTTACAATACCCATGTACGTATTATCCAAAATAATGAGATTATCGGCATAGATCCACCCGATCTTATTTCACCAATTTTTGGAAAGGCGTTACATTTGTCGACAAATATCATACCAAAATCAGATAAGAATAAATTAAAAAGGGTATGCACCAATGAGCATCCCCGTCTTACTCCCCTCCTGATAGGGATTGAATCACTAAGGCCCCACAGATGTTCAATCTCACTCTTGCTGAATTGTTTTTGTATATCATTTGGCAGGCATAGATTAGATGGTCCGGCATTCCCAATTTCTGCAATTTGTTCCATACCCTATCTATGGTGTCAAACACTGAAGAGAAATCAACAAATAATATATAAAGTGGTAGACCTTTCTTAGAATTTGCCCCCTCAATCAGCAGACTAGTTGTTAATATATTCACATTTGACAAACACCCTTTTCTAAATCCTGTTTGAAATGGACTATGTATATTTCTGTTGGACACCCATACATTGATTTCTTTTAGGATCATGGTAGAAAATATCTTACTGGTAACATCAGTCAATGCCAGTAATCTATAATTCTCAGGAAGGTGTCTAGACCCCTTCTTAAATATTGGGATGGTATGGGATGTCCTCCAAGACTCCGGAACCACCCCAGTAGAGATTAATTTATGAAAGTCACATAAACATATTGGCCCAGAAATTAGGGTTATTCTTAATAATCAAATTACAGAGACCATCGGGTCCTGGCGCCCTGGATGATTTCAATCTTTTTATGATATCAATTATGTCCTCTAAACTAAGATTTATTTCAACAATAGGTCTTACTTCCAGGGGGAAGTCCTTTCCTTCAAATTTATCATGGAGAGAAGAAGCCCAGGTCTTCTCATCTATATTGCAGATAAGCTTCTCCTGGGTGCCCCCAATCACTGATTTATGTTTGCCCACATTTTCTTGGAGTCCCCATCAAGTAAGATTCTTAATATACTTTGCCAAATAATATTATTTTCAGAGGCAATACATAGCTTTCTCCAGTTTCGATATCTATTTCTTATTTTTCCTTTTCTTCTTTGTATTTCTTCAAAACTAAGATTCATTGACTCTAAGGCTCTGATAGCTCGTGCCGTCCTTTCTTCTCACATGCAACAATTTTGTTATATAGTTTATTCTTTTTCATCCCATGTTTCATAGTGGACATTCTTCCCATGGGCATGAATCCATGCATGCAGGAAGTAATCCAATCCACTATCTCTTCTGTTGTCTCTATAAATTTGTACTCAAATCTATGTCCTCTACTCTATTTTGCTACCTTGTCCAAATTTGTATCCGACCATCCCAAACTATTGCCAGCAACATTCACATCCACTGACCCTACTCTGTCGCTGCAACAAAGATTGGTAGCGGCCAGATTCTTGTAGGTGCTAATAATAGCATGATCACTAAATTCATTAAAGCTGGCTAGGAATGTATGGAACCACATGGATATATCATTGCTGGCCCATATATAGCCCACCGTAGAAAAGTAACGACCGTTGGACCACATATGGGCCAGAGCTTTATTCATCTTTCCCACCACATTAATCATTCTTAGATCGAGCTAATCAAATAAGGACCTCCACCTTTGATCTTTCAGGTTGTAATTACCTTTAGTCACAGGATCAGATTTGCGACCATCACTATCTCTCCCAATCTTTGCATGCAGGTCACCTGCCAATATAATGCCCACATTGCCGTCAGCAGTAAAACCACACACAGCCAGTTCATGCAACAGAGATGAATATTCAAAGTTTTCCCATCTCCAGGGGGATCATAGATATTAAATAATAGTATTTTTTGTTCTGTTCCCAATTGAATTTCAACCGCCAGCACGTTAGGATTATGGGTGGCACATAGGCATTCCTTAGAGGGGATGTCATTCGCTACTAAGGTTATTATGCCTCCATAGGGGCACCCTCCTAGTACTCTCCCTGCTTCACAAAAGTATGTGGTAAATCCTTCAAAGAGAGCCAAAGACCTAAGCCAAGTTTTGTGCAGAAACACTATGGAAGCAGATTTTTATCAATTCCACAGAGCCTGCACTATGAAAAAGAAGGCCATGACCTCTGGTGTTCAATGAGGTGATTTTAATGTCATCTCAGTTATTGTTATTATGCACGGGTGGCAAAAATTAGCATAACCATTCCCAGTGAGATCTCACAGTGGGATCACCATTCACACCAGGGTTAGAGCTTTGCTTAGAGCTATGTTTTCCAAAATTCTTTGAGGCCACTACATTCATATTAGAGGGTATATTCTTTTCAGTCAAATCAATCGGACAGGGCCCATCCAACTCATGCCCTTGCATGATTAATTCATCAGCGTAGGAGCAAATTAGACTAACCACCTCCCCCGAATAACACTTAACTTTAGAGATTAGTCCTGGACATTGTTAGACAAATTTCAAATCATTGCTCTTAATTAGCCTCAAGGGCAGAAGATGACCCAATATTTCCATAAGGAGGATTCGATTTATAGGTCTTTTTTTCCCTTTTAGGATTCCTCTAATGGTAAAGTTTTTTTGGGAGCTTCATTTTTCTTTTGTAGTAACATGGGGTTCTTTGCAAACATTCTAACACCATTCATACTAGACGGACACTTCCCCAACCTCAATTTCGGACTGTTCATGAGATGATTGTCTTTAGACTCAACAGATACACTAGTGTTATCAAGAGAAATTCTTCTCAAATCCATAGACCTCTCAGAGGAAACTTGTTCAATCGTTTTTAGCGGCGTTACTGATTTTGTTTTTGACTAAGTAGCTCTTAATAGCCACTGAGTAAGGTTTCCACATTGCAGCACCTTCAGCTTTGCTCTAGGCGCTGCCTTCTTTATGGTACGTTTTGAGGAGCTAGGACCTATACTATTCTGGTTTGCAGTTTCCTTTTCTATCTGGGCCACCTTAATTTGTTGTGGCTTAACAGAGTTTCTTAACTTCTTGTTTTTTCTTCTTTTTCTTTCTTGTTTAGATGGGTTACTTCTTCCTCTTCTTCATCCTCACTACCCAGCAAGATTTCCACTTTTGTTGATTCCATGTTCTCATGGCTTTTATCTATAGTCACCTAATTTTGCTGAGATCTTTGGATTTGTTTCTGAGGATTGGGCTTCATATAATCTGACGTCCCTCTTTCTTGTTAAGATCGCCCAAATGAACCATCAATTTAGCATTGATTTGTACCTGGGCCGCAATGTTATGCATTAACTTTAGCAACATTTTTAAGGCAAAGCTTGTAGCGACTTTGTGCTCCTCTATGTCTTCAAATTTGTCATCATACAGATGGCCATCCTTAGCTTGATCATTGTGTGATATTTCACTCTCCTGCTCAACATTAAAACTAATGGGAGCATCGTGCTGTCCAGTCATTTGGTCGACTACAAACTGGTCGACTGCAATTTGGTCGACGTCATTTGGTCGAAAACCAAATGGTCGATTTTTTTTTTTATTATTTATGTTTTGTGGGTTTTTGTGTAGAAAAAAAAAAAGAAAGAAAAAAAGGGGGTTGGGGGGGGATCCCCCCAAAAAAAACCAAAAAAGGGGTAAAAATAAAAAAATAAAAAAATTCGACCATTTGGTTTTCGACCAAATTGATTCGACCAGTTGTCCAGTCGACCAATTGTTTTCAACCAAATGACTGGCAACCGAGCATCGTCTATCAATCTGGTAAGTCGGGGTGAGCAGGAAAACCTTGTAGAATGCATCGGGCATATCAGGCTATTATTAATATGGGAGTTGCCATCATTGTCACATTTTGATTCACCCAATTGCAAAGAGTTGGGTGTAGAAACTTTAGCCGTAGCAGCTTTTATAATTCCGTAATTTGACCCTCCAAACTGTAACAGAGGTTCAACAAGGAATTATTATAGTCTATTTCAGCAGAGGTGCATGCTCTTTCATCCACACCTACAGCAATCTCAGATGGTTCCTCATGCATTTCTGCCCTAACATCCATAACCGTAAAATAGTTTGTAATTTTAGTTGTAGCTGTAGGTTTGGTTTTATTCTTCAGTCCGTCTTCTTCAGCATACGTAGCCTGATTTCTTACGCCAATTGTTTTAGAGCTTGCCTTCTGTTTATTACATAATTTCATTCTGTACACCTTCCAACTACACCTGGAGGGTACACAATTAATCACCACAGAATACTGTTGAGACTAACAGTTGAGATCTTGTACTTTTGCAGCAATAACAGTACAGAGCGGCTGTAATTACCAATAAGTAAAGCTAAAATGTCCTAGCCCAAAATCACGTCATATGAAAGAGAAATTCAAGTTTGTGTAGTTCAGTCAGCTGCCGCCATAGCTAAATCAGGCAGAGTGAAATAAGTAGAAGCACAGAGGAGGCTCAAAGGCATAAACTCCAAAGAGCCCTCAATCGCCTCTCTAGGACATCCAATTAGTTTGGTTGCATTCGCAAGGGAAAATTCAGCCGTCTGCCCAGGATTAGCTGCAGATCACTTGGTAATTCCGTCGCTCGTTAAAAGCACCCCAGACGGATTCTCCACACACACAGCACTGACCCACAGGGAGTGCAATCAGAGAGAGCAAGATCACAATAACATAGTCATCGGTTTGTGAAACACACTCATATTATTAGCTTACTTGGAATGCAGAGATCCAGATTTAATTTCCAGATGTCTGCTCTATTGCGATACCTCGGCCGCCCTTCTGCCGAACACTTGCCAAACACTTTTCGCTACACTTTTGCTAGTATTCTGGTATTTAAAGTCCCACCTTCTAAAAAGGGAGGGCACAGAGTGTCTCAGGTAACACGTAGAAGGAGGCTTTCACAGAAGCAGTAAAGTAAATCACGGTAGACGGCCACACACGCAAGGGCAGCTATTAAAAGAACCGTATTGGTGATGGAAGAAGGAGGGTGGATCTTGCAAGAAAAGAACATTATGGATGGAACATGTAACAAAGAGATAAGAATAAGGTAACATCACTTTTTTGCATTCTTTTTATTTTTATTTTTTTTGTTCTTTTAACTTATCTGTGTCTTTATTTTCTTCACAAAAGCAGGGAAAAGTGGGCACTGTAAAAAAAAATCTAGCTGTGTAAATTGACATGTTGTTGTGCAATAGCCATTTCCCATGCAGCTAGAGTGCCACTTCCCATGACAATCCAATCGTAGCACACAGTGCAGAGAACCTTGCACGCAGATAAATTGGCTGCCGGAAGAATAACAGAAGGCTGAGTCCCAGTTGTTATGGCCACTGGTGCGGGCTGTGTGTAGTCTCCTGGAGGTGAGATAAGAATAAGATAAGATGTTGATGAGCAGGAGGCGGAAGTGGCACTGATGGCAGGACGGTATGCCACTCTAGGCGCATGCGCTGTCACCTTGTGGTTCTCATGTGCCTGATGATAGGGCTCATCAACCTCATCCAATGGACTCGTTCTAGGTGTTGAATGAGTACTGAAGTCCCTAGGCTTTGGAATGGGGCCATGGATGGCCCCGTCCCAACAGCTTATGGCACAAGGTGCATTGAACCTCTTCCACTGCGTCAGGCTCCTGTGTTGCTTGACAAGGAAATACCTCCAACTGTCTGGTATTTTCTTCATCCCGCACAACTTCTTGCAGAGTGGGGGCATGTAGACCCAGATGACAGTGTCTTCACTGCTGTTACTACTATGTCCAGACACGATGAACACTGTCAGACAGGGAAGGGAAGGGAAATTGAAAAATAGTTTTAAAAAAACACAAAAAGGACGATGCCACAAAAAAAAGTTAAAATAGACACACACTACAAATGACAGGACAGGCAAAAGAGGTTCAGGAAAAAGAGAGGGCAAAAAGGGGGTTGGAAAAATGAGTTTTTGTTTTTAAAAGTGCTTGGGGCTCACAAACACCTGTTAGCAACCAGGACCAAAAAAGCATTAAAAAAATTGAAGGTGTTTACTGTGGGTGTGTTAAATAACCACGGTTACACCCCTTGGCCAATCAGTTCATCATCGCGTGTGAAAATAATCGCAAGTACGCCCAAGTGCGATGACACGTATTTGCGTCTCTGGACAGCCAATTTGAGAGCATTGCATTCCCGCAGGTAAGCCCATGTGAGATGATGCATATTCATGTATACATGGCTAGCCAATCATAGAGCGTGTTGCATTCCCATGGCGACACCCAAGCACGATGACGGATATTCATGTGTAAAACTGTAACCAATTATGGACCATGTAGCATAGCCATCCAAACGTCACCACTCGGAACGTATTTGCGGGTATGCCCTCAACTAATCCGAGGCCGTGGTTGCAATTACACGGCTACTGGCGTAACCACACTCACAGGTAATTTTGTAACTTGTCATTGCTTTTTGGTCTTGGTTAGCGACAGGTGTTTCTGAGCCTCTAAGATCTGTAATATGCAGAAAACTAATTGTTCTCATCACTATTTGCCTTCCCTTGTTACATAATGTCTTTCTTTTGTCTTGTGCTTTCCATGTAGTGACTGTTATTTATTTTAGATTTTTCTTTTCTTCTTTTAATCTTTTTTATTACATGGCATAGTCTTTTTTCTATTTGTTTGAACTTTATACATTTTCCTCCTAGTCCAACCTCAGAAAATGATGTTGTCTGGGTACCTGATGCATCACCCCCACAAAAGAAGAGATATGTCATGCACACCATACCTGACAGTTGGGGATACATCATGGAGAAGGAACATAAATCCAAGAGGGAAGTGGCGAAGGTAAATTGTATTCTGTGCCACAGGTTCCTACGGCGCAGACCATCGAGTGCACCATCTCAAAGTTTGGGACGTCAACATTAATCCAGCATTTGGTCAGAATACATTGGGAGGAAGTTGATGAGGGATACAGGCAGGCCCATTACAAACAAAAAAATGAAGGTGCATGGATCTCAGTGAATACTCTGGTACCTCCAGGCAAGACCCACCTCTTCAGGCTCACCATCGGCAGCAGCAGGCGCACCACCTCCATCTTCCATTGCAGCCTCAGGTGCAGTTGCATGTAGCAGGGAGAACCAACCCCTGTAAAAGCTAGGACCCAACCTGCAGTAATATGCCCAGCAGTCAGTCTCACAGTCTGCAAAGTAATGTGCCTTGTTTGCCACAATTGGATTGCCGCAGGATGTGCCACACCTGATGAGTGGGTTGTGAATATTTCAACTAATCAAGCCACCTGCCACCGCTAGGTTTTTTTAAGTGGCATCCACCCCCATTTCTATTTAAAAAAAAGCAGGAAAAGAAATGGCCAGAAAGTTTTTTTTTTAAATGTTACTTTTTTTTTTTTTTTTTTTTTATTTACTTGTATATAATCCAGAAACAGATTTTTACAAGGACTGATTTCAGGTGAAGCAAATCTCGTTTGCAGTTTGAAGAGGTTTGTCAGCAGTATAAGCCACGGATTCAAGTTTCTCTCGTTGGTGGATCAGCGACAGTGATGATTCTTGTCTTTTTGATTGCAAGTTTTAGAAGTTTGGCGGCTGCCGTGCGCCATCGGGTCTTTTCGCCATTGATGATTCGATTCCACCAAATATCTTTGTTTCCTGCGAAAGAGGTGGCTGTCAGAGAGCTAAAGTAGGCGATTCTGGGTTGGTGCAAGGCAGGGCAGCACATTACTAGATGCTTTATTGATTCAGTCTCTTCAGAGTTTTGGCAGAGTCTGCAAAATTTTTCTTTAGATCACGATCTAATGGCTAGAATTTCTTGTGTCGGTAGCACGTTCAAACGAGCTTTCAAAAAGATTCTCATGAGTGATTTGCTGGGATATCTTTTGCAGTAAGCCATTGGCTCTTTCAGCTTGTTTGTATTCGCTGGCAGGTTGGCTAGAAGTTTATATGAAGTCGCTTTGTCGATGGTAGAGATCCAGTCCCAACAGTCTAGTTTGGTTTTGACCCTGGTAGGGTTGTTCTTCAGATCCTCTTCCGTACAAGCAATTAAGTGGAGTTTTTGTTTTTGTTCCATAGCCCACTTGTTCATGAAGTGGTTTTTGCCTATTTCAATTTCTTCGGCTATCATGTGGTAGATTTCCAGGCTGTCTGGGTGGATGACTTTCCTGTAGAGCTGCAACGTACTGTGATCTACCATTGCTTTGAGGGATATAAGGCCAAGTTCTCGTCTTATCGGCGCTACTGGTGTCGAATTGGGAAGTCCTAGGACTGCTCTCCAAATTAGACCTTCGAGTCTAAGCCAAAGATGAGAAGGAATTGCTGGTGTGGCGTCCATGCCGTACGTTAGAGAAGGGATAATTTTTGCTTTGTAAAAATTGATTGCTGGCTGAAGTGAGAATTTGCCTTATTTCCGATCGACTGCTTTTAGTTGGGCGGCTAGGTTCTTTGCCTTAGCCCAAAGGGTTGCTTGCATATTCAGGGCCTTCTTTGTAGTATCGAGTTGGACTCCTAGATATTTAAATGAGTCAACCACTTCGATTTTTGTCTCGCTTAGATGCCAGCGAAAACGATCTGTCTTTTTCCTCCCTGGTTTTTGCAGGATCATTATTTTTGTTTTGGATTTGTTGATCTCGAGGTTATTGTTGATGATGTAAGTTGTGAGATTATTTAGTTGACGTTGCAGACCGACCTGAGTTTGGTCGAGTAAGATCAGGTCGTCCGCGTACAGGAGTCTGGGGACCCTTGTAGAGCCTATTTTAGGCGGAAACGACCGTATCTGTTCCTGGCTGTCTTTAAAATCACAGAGGAAGGATATAAACAGGGCGGGGGCCAGCGGACAACCTTGCTTCACTCCGCGAGATGTTGGTATAGGCTTCGAGGTGAGACCTTGATTGTTTAGCCGAACCTTTATGCTAGTGTTCGCGTGGAGACTGATTATGGGTTCCAAGATGTTATCCGGGCAATGCCAAGATCTCAGTTTCGACCACAACTTGGGCCTGTCCACTCTGTCAAACGCTTGGGACAGGTCGACAAAAGCTAGGAAGATTTGAGGGGCTCCTGCTAAAACTCTTTCCTTTAGTATATTCAAACAGATTATGTTGATGCTCGTACCTGCATTTTTTTGAAATCCTGTTTGCACTAAATCGAAGCACGTCGAGGTAGAGGTCCATTTCTGGAAGTGTAGAAGGAGGAGTGAAGAGAACACTTTCCCGATGACGTCGAGAAGGGCTATTGGCCGATAGTTCAAGGGGTCCTCTCTTGCTCCTTTCTTGAAGATCGGGACGACCACAGCAGTCGTCCATGAGTCCTGTTACTTTTTTTGCTTGCTTGTTTTATATTCCTTCCCTAATGTTCTCTCCTTCCCAGTTCCACCCTCGTCCTTCCACCCCTAAAATATCTCTTTTAAGCTCCACACTTTTAGTTATAAAAATAGGAGAAAAAAAACACTGACTGTATAAATACATCAATAACTCTTATATTATTCATTTTATACAGTTTGTGATTAAAAAGGGGCATTTTTTAATATTGTTTTCAATAACTGTGGCTATACTAATAAATAACAGGCTGCATACCTGCAGTTATATGAGGGAAATTTTAAAAGTGTGCCCTCCATATGTTAACTGACGTTCATGACCCTACTTCTTCCTTTAACCTTCCCACACCCAGAAACATCCTCCCATTATCGTTGCACTCCCTGTTTATCAATGTTATATTTGCTGTGAGGTACTTACATTCCACATATTCAACTGGATGCATAGCCGCGGGTATTCAAATGGCTATACCTGAGAAAAATGTATTTGTGATAAAAAAAATATCCTGGATTTTAGACTCCACATTTTTACATATCATCCTTTTCCCACCTCCACACCTTTTCCCTGATTTTATTTGAACTTTTACACCTCTGTACATTAGTGTTTTGAACTATATAAAGAGTGCATAGCTGTGGCAACCATAGGGTATCTTTTTGGTGTACAGCCACAGTTATCAACAGCAGGCTACATAACCGCGGGTGTCAGATACAGACAATGGCACATCGTGTGCTTTGGACGTATTATGGTAGTCACAGCTATTGCGGCCAATGCCTAGAGACAGGGTTATCATCAAATTACTTTGGAGAAAATAAAACATTATTTCATGCATTGTAGACTCTACAATTTCACACACCATCCTTTTTTACTCTTCCCCACCTCTAACCTGATGTTATTTGAAGTTTTGCACCCTGCACATCAGTGTTTTTAAATATATAAAGTACTGATAACCGTGGCAGCAGAAGCATTAGCTGTGTGTATAGCCGCGACTGCCAGTGACGTCTTCCATAGCCGTAGACATTGAAGATCCAATGGGTCTTGTTTATTTTGGCGGGTTGTTCTACCCGTTGCTACAATGGTTCTGCTTACCGTGACTATCGATTCACATGTACATCCATCATTACAATGGCTATACAGGGTAAAGGTGACTAGTTTGCCCCAATCACAATAGAATTCAAATGAAGGTGTCATTGGTTGAACCAAGGTATACTTTAGAAGATGTTATGGCATTGGAACGTGGTGTTTACATTTTACTAAGAACAAAGTATATGGTGGAAGGCACAACGGTGTCAAGATGTGTATATTAAGGTAATTTCGCTGGAATATGGTTATTCAAATTCAGGTAGTTCATACACAATTTCAGGTGCAGCAGGGAGATTCTCGAGGCCACTCGAGATTCCTAAAACATGAAACACCAGACACACACCAGCTGTTGCCAGCTGATAGCCCTATGCTGCACTCCTGATGGGAAAACAAGTCCCCAAGGTTATTTTAAGTATCTCGTGAACCCCATCCAACTCCAGCCAGGAGAAGTCTTAAGTCACGAGAGACCCCACTATCGATTAAATTACAATGCCACAAGCCTTCATTCACTGTGTTCATAAGCTATTCATATGATGAACAAGGTATATGAAGCATCTGTCTATCTGCTTGTCTACAGAGAAGCACCACAAAGCTGGGACAAAACAGTTTATAGACAGATACATTATTTTTATATGTAAGTTAGACAATTTTACCAAAAAGCGCATTCAAATATTGCACCCACACTATTAACTCATAGCGTGGAAATCATTAGAAACAAAAATAGTTATACATTCACATAATTTCAAACAATGACAATATTCTGAGCTGAATCATAGTCCTCAAAAGCACCCAAATGTTCTCAGAATATCATTCGTGAAGTAGCACATTTAAACATGGAATTATTATGTGGCCAGGTACAACAAAGTAGCCACTTTAACTCAATTGTCCTTCTGGGCAGTATAATTCTTTCTGCTCAGAATCTCCTAAACACAACCATGTGTACCGACGCGTTTCCGATTACGCAACAATCCTTCTTCAGGGCGGGATGTGTTAAAGTTTCAAAGTTGTTCATTAATTCCTCATTCCTGTGTATGTAGCAACAACCGGGATCAGCTCGGAAGGAAGACCAGTGCCTCTCCCCGGGTGAAACCAATGGTGATGGGCTGGGCTTTCCAGTGGGCGGTGGTTTATGGCCGCTTGAATGCGTGCAGGAAAGTGAAAGGTGCCGTTTGGCCGGTCGCATGAGCATCCACATTTTACTAAGAGTCATCTGTGTCATTGGCAATTGAATGGTTAAAGAGTGCATACATACTATTATTGGTGGACATTTTAAGAATTTCCTTTAGAGGCGGAAACATGGAGCAAAGTTCTGAAGAAGAAGCTGACAACTCTTACACTTGTGTGTCAGGTGATGAATCACATTGTTCAGAGGATGTTGGAGGAATACCTAATTTTGAGAATGTGATGTGGAGGAAATTGGCAACGTTTGTGAGAAGCATTGGTTAAGTACATGTTTTTGGTAGCACAACAGAATTCTGGATGGAGTTTTTCAAAGAATGGCTGTGTGTATGGATTGCACAGAGATATTTTTAATTGGAAGCACAAGGTATTTTATTTTTGGAAAAATAATAAACCCTCTAAAGAAAGAGCACAGAGACACATTGCAAGCTTATTTTCACAATTCAAGTTCAAGGCAAACTTGTAATGGCATTGAAGAAGTAGATATGCTGTCTCAATAAAAATATTCTTTGGGTACAAATTTCAGAAAAAAACACAAAGGGCCTCATTCCGAGATTGGAGGTAGTCATGGTGCTATTTGCGCCATGACTGCCTCCAATAATGGGTCCGGCACCGGTATGGTTCAATGGGGACTTACCGGTGTAGTCTGACCTTTGCGGGACCGTTAAATCCCCATTGAAAAAGCCATTCCCCATTCCCATTTGAGCCCCCATAGGGCTCAATGGGAATGGGGAAGGCGTTAATAATGGTACCGCAAATTGCGGTACCGTTATTAGCTCTGAAGTCCCTTAACAAGTCCCGTACATAAGGGACCCGCTAAGGGAACCCGTGGTAGGGTGGTAAGGGATTACCGGCACCGGTCTCCTTACCGGTGCCCGGTATCCCTTACCGCCCTACTCGTAATGAGGCCCAAATGCTCATTTAAGAGCCACTCATTGAAGGTATTTAATAATATAGAAAATGTAGTGAGTCTTGTGTTATTTTTTTTTATAGCTGCAGCTATATGAAAAATTATGTACTTTGTAATTTTGTATATATATATGTATGCACTGAGCACTTTATAATATGTTCTTGAACATTTTTTAGAAAGTAATTGCAATTTTGTATTTGAAATCATCTAAGGCAAGAAGCACTTTACCAAATATAGCAAGCACAGTAATGAACATGCATAATATTCCTTGAAAGTAAATAAATGAATATAAACTCCCATCACCAAGAATAGTGAGGTTAATCGGTTGCACCTTTGGTAGGTCTCGATATAAAGTTACATGGATTGCAACAAATAACATCAAGCGGCATAGTAAATAACCCGGCAAACACAAATATACATAATTTTATGCTGATTACTGCATTACTACAGATTACATTTTGTGCATACATTACAAACATTCTAATTCAGCAAACACGTAGCACTTTATTGAGTACCAGCACTTCACACTTTATTAGGGTAATAGCACTGAGCAATTACTTTAGTACTGCTGCTATAGCAAAATGAATGCAGCAATGTATCGAGTACTAGCACGTTGCACTTTATTAAGGTAAAGCACTGAGCAATTAAATCAGTATAGCTACTATAGTAAAATGAATAACTTTTGAACAGCAATATTTGCATAATGATAGCTCATTTACAATGAATGAGTTTGAATATACATCATATGCACAATGTAGCAAGAAAATATAATATATACATTTTTATATCAGCAAACGAAGGGATCAGAACATGATAACATGTTGATATCAGAGCCTAAGGGACATTCAACATGGCCATCCTTAGAGGCTAAGGAGAGTGCAATGAATTAGCAGTCCAGTGTTTTTAAACCAAGGAGAACATTGAGGAGTCATGGGTTAAATGCAAAGGAATTCCATTGTTCCATTCACAATCTGACGAAGCCCGGTTTGGGTGAAACGCGTAATTGTGTGTTTGTTTTCTTTGTGTGTCCACTTTCTGAATAATAAAGGACTTTTATCATGGAGATGATGGCCAAATGTGATTCTTTGGATTCCAAATGGAGGAGTGCCGCTGCGAACCGCGTAATTGCAGTTCTTGTTTTCCATATATATATATATATATATAAATATATAATATTTCGAGGCTTGCGGTAGCAGCTGTGTAATTATGGTTAAGTTGCTGAACTCATAGGAAGAGCACTTTTTGGGCATCTTGTAATTCGCTCCCCCTGGACGAATCCTAAACAAACTTTGCAAAAAAATTATATGGCCCGCTCTGAATTTTTTGGGATAATTTGGTGAGGTTTTGTGAAGGGGGTAAAGTTATAGGGGGGTACCAAAACATTTTTGTTTTCCATAGACATACTGGAAAAATGTTTTGCTCACACCTACAGCCCAAACCGCTGGACATATTTTCACCAAATTTGTGCCAGGAGCGGCGGCTTGGTCCCGAAAGTGTGCATTTGTAAATTTGCTTTAAATCTGTCTAGTAGTTTATTTTAAAATGACCAAAAAGTAGGTCCAAAAAAATTATAGCTATCTGGCTCCGCTTCGTGGACCCATTTCCCTGTTTGGTCCGTGGACAGGCATCCAATTGGCTCAGAGGGTGCTATGATGTCTGCGGACATCAGACATGCCCACTGATTGGATTGTTGAAAAACGTGAAGTGTGTCAGATTTTTGGAAACACCTGCCATGATGGATTCACAGACATCCGTCGGTCTCTGCGGACACTGCGGTAGAAACATATAAAAAAACACAACATTGCACTTGTCAAACGTATCAAACATTGTCTAGGGAGAGAAGGGTGATGAGAATTGGATGGTATATGGCCGTAAGAAGGCAAAAAACTGGTGTTTTTCACCCCACAAGTCTGAGAACAGTCCGGATATTTCGGGGACACGCCTGTGATGCTTGCGAACACGTCAGATGTTCGGGGGCATCTATGCCCATTTCTGCATTACAGGGTTGGTGAAAAGCAGTTATTGGATGGCTTATAACTTTGGCGCCACTCAATGAAACTGCATGAAATTTTAGAATTTAATTTCTAGACTTTCTTCTGAATGGCTTCCGTGGACCTGTTTTGTCAAGAGGGAACACATTTAGAGGGGGGTTCCCAAAATATTGTAAAGGCATGCCATTTAATGTATCTGCACAAAAGTTTGCAAAACAATTTTAAATCTAGATATGAATGTTTTTGTAAAGTGTGGTGGAATTTTCTCATGAGGGGCTAAATTAGAGGGGGTCTCAACATTTTTAGATGGCTTATAACTTTGTTGCCATTTGACGAATGTGGACAAAGGTTTTCAGAAAGATTATAGACCCCACCTTCAAGGCTTGTGTAAAGACTGAATGAATTTTGTCAAGTGGGGGCTAAATCATATGACTATTGTATGTACATAAATTTTGACGCTTTTGAAAAAATAAAACATGGGCAGATGTCAAGCAAACCCGTGTAAGGAGCATTGGTAAGGAACTTAAAGAATGGTTTTGCAAATTTTCCTGTGTTTTATTTTTTGATAAGTGTCATAATGTAGGTACACAAAATAGTGATATAGCTTTGTTGACTGAGGTGGTGGTCAGTGATAATGTCGACAGTCAAAATGTCGAAAAAAAAATGTCGAAAAAAATAATGTCGAAAAGCAATAATGTCAACATTTTTTCGAATTTTTTAGAAATAAATAAAGAAATATATATATATAATTAAAATGTGTTGAATATGAGGGGTGAGAGGGGGAAGGGGGGGTGGAGGGGGTGGCAGGGGGGTGTTGGGTGAGGGGGGTCGGGGGGACCCCCCCTAGTAAATGATACTCTTCTTGTTTATTTATTTATTGAATAAATAAATAAATAAATAATTAAAATGTGTTGAGTATGAGGGGTGAGAGGGTGGTGGGGGGGTCGCAGGGGGGCTTTGGGTGAGGGGGGTTGGGGGGGACTCTTCTTGTTTATGTATTTATTGATAGTGCAAAATGACATTTTTTTTTCTAAAAATTGACTCTTTTCATTATATGTATAGGTTTTCGACATTATTGTTTTCGACATTTTTTTTTCGACATTTTTGTAAGTCGACATTTATTTTTCGACATTATCACTATAAACCGACTGAAGTATAGCCTGTGGCCAAGGGCAGTGGTCAGATTGTCTGGGTCATGGTATAAGGTCTTGACTCGGACAATCTGGCTACTGGCTATGACCGCGAGGGACGAAAAATGGTGTTAAAGTGGCCATGTCCACATGGGACCGGCTACGTGGTAAAGTTTTCCGAAAGTAGGATAGGTTTGAAAGGGAAAATAAATGTGCTTGTGGTAATTTGGTCGTAGGGTTCTAACTTTGCCTTCTGCCGGCTGCCATGGAAAGACAAGAGGATCTCTATATGGAGCCCTTGCTTCTCTTTCCATGGTGGCCATTGTGGAAAAGGATATTCCTTCCTACAATGGGATGCCTCTGGCATCCCGCTGTAGGAAGAAAAATCTATTTTCTAGCACCCTGGGTTCCAGTTTGGAAACCCGGGTGCTAATGGCTTTATCCCCCGTTGCAGGGGCTGGGCGCACACAGACATACTTCGCTTGAGCCAATAACTTGGGCTGCCGGGCCGTTATCCCCCATTCCGGTCCCTGGAATGGGGGATGAACGTCACATTATTCCCATTAGCATAACACAAAATGATAATGGACATGTTGGAAAAACGTATTGAGTCTATGTACTTTACTGAGAAATGTAGATGGAGTATATAAGATCTTTTTTCAGTTCTGTTTTTTAACTGTGAACGGTGGTTCTTAAAGGAGCCTTTCGTTTTGTTTTTTTTAAATATTTGCAGGAGAGGTTAGAACGTAAGGCGAGGAGGGAAATGAGGGAAGAGGCACAAGCACTAATATGGAGGGGCAGGTGGACAGGGGAACATATTGCGCTAGTTTACTTCTAAGGTAGTGGGCAGTGTTTCTCATGCTCCTTAATTACAGCTTGAAACGCACGTCAAAATTGCTTGCCCCTGCAGAGTGGTGTATTGCAGTATATACAGAGGACTGATGACTTCCAAAGATATGGATCAACAGCCTATTTTGTTGCTTGTAAGGTAGCTGGTGGGATTTTGTGTCCCACAGACTTAGGCTGTGTGATTAAAGTATTGGTTGAGGAAGATGATGCGGAGGAAGACAGCCTTGCTAAGAAAGACTTGCTAAGAAAGGAAAAATCTTTCTGATAGCATTGCAATAGTTGGATTTGATGTGGCAGTGCATGGAGGTGGTCCCGTGGGTGTAAGGTCCAGGTAGTCTGTGACTGAGTACAAAGTTGCACTCAGTGCATTTCACGTATGTAGCTTTAGCCTTTGGTACAATCTCAATAGTGGTAAAGAACTGCCACACCCATGATTCTCTCTGGGTACTAGAGGTAGGCACTTCCTCTACATCATCTTCTTGGTCCTCTTCATTGTCTTTGGAAATACTGTGCTTTTTATGTTGTGTGGGTCCTCCAGCTGGTGTTGGTGGTGGCTTTTAGGGTGGAGGGATGGCAATAGCTGATGCCATTTTTAAGATAAATAGCTGTTTTGCTACTATTCTTCCAAGTATGTGCTTTGTACTAGATTGTTAATGGATAATGAGTAAGAATACGTGTAAGAGTTGTGCAAGGGTAGATTTTGAGCTTGAAAGTTCCTGCATCAGTAGAAAATAAAGTTCAAACTGTCCTCAAAGGAAGGACCCGAACGCGAAGTGCAAACACGTTCATGGACACGTCATCATGCCACGAGCAAGGGCATGGTCACGTGGTACTGTCCGGAATGTCCACAATGACATCAGACGTTCGCAGACGTCGACAGAAGCAAAAACAGTGGGAAAAGTATAGAAGTGTTAAAAATGATGCTGGAAAGTGGGAAATGGCAGAGTTTTATGGTGAAACGTTATAAATTGGACAAAAACGTTGCTATATTGGGGTAAGTATGATGTTAGTACGCTTTAGGAAAATAGCACACACTGATAAAAAAACCATGGAATTCTCTGAAAAAAACTGTTAACGAGACTTTATGGTTAAGTTGCACCAATAAAAACCTATACAATTCACTGAAAAATCTTTGTTAAAGGGACTTTATGATTAAGCTGCACTAATATAAACCTATGAAATTTATTGAAAAAACCTTGTTAAATGGACGTTATGGTTAAGTTGCATTAATAAAAACCTACGAAATTCAATTAAAAATCTTTGTCAAAGGGATGTTATGGTTAAGTTGCACTAATAAAAACCTATGATATTCAATGAAAAAGCATTGTTAAAGGGACGTTAGGTTACAAGTAAAACAGAAAAACCTCAGAAATGTGCAAGTTATGGTAAGCTAAGCAACCATAACTCGCGCCACCACCGTGCACTGCTAAGACTAACACCCAGGACATCAAAGATGACATCACACATGTCATTGATGACATCATTGATGACATCACATGTGAAATTAGATTTGATGAAAAGTCCCTACAAGGGGGTTGTGTTTACAATGTTGGTTACATGATGTCAGGGGTGAGTGTGTAATTTTAAACATGTAATAGCTAGCTAACAATTCAAGACTTACTAAATACTTGTGCTAGTAAAAACAATACATATGACAGGTAGACCTTAAAAGGACTCTTTTGGGATACACTGAGTGTAGTGTTTCAGCAAAGCTTTGATGTTTTAATGTTGTCAATGAAGAGTACATTTCCTTGATCAGTTATGTGTTCTCCATCATGTCTATACAGATTAGACATGTGAAACTGGATGTTGTTGTTGGAGATCCACAGATGGTTGTGGTCTTTGATGACGGCAGAAACTACAGTATTCACATTTCTCAGAGATTTCTCAATTTTGGAATTCAATCTGGTGGTGCATTTCCATTGTTGCCTCTGGGTTAGGTTGGACAAAATGAAAGTGGAGTGAGGAAAAAGTTCCATGAGTTTTAACAAATCTTGTTTCATCATGAAAGCTAAAGACATGTGTCATAGATACCCCAAATCATTGCCTCCAGAATGAATAATGAGTATGATATCTGGCGGCCCTGTGCTTCTCCGACTGAACATTTTAGGAAACATACGGGACCATCGCATTCCTCACAATCCAACCCATTTAATATGCAGTTTCTGACAAAAACACATTAACTAAAACACCCAACTGTCTCCAACCAACCACACAGTTTTAAATCCAGCCAGGATGTCTGCACTCTGTCATTGTCCTCTTGAAAATGTATGTTTATTAGTAATTCAAGTATTATCACCAGGGAGGCATGCATCATGGCAGTGTTTTGGTGTTTGCAGTTGGTAGCATTGATTGTTTGCTTTGTGTTTTTAGATGTGATAGGTTGAAATTGGCCCATTTTGTAGTTCTTGTGATTTTTAGTCCTCTTTTGTTACCATTCCTTTTTCAAAAGTTTGATGGGCACCATTTTCTCTATAACTGCCACTCTGCTTGTAGAGCTTGTACTTTTCTGATGCTGATTGCTTGGCTCTTGTAAAAAGATTTGCATTTTTTGGAAAGGTTGACGGTGAGTATTTGAAAATACTTAAATATGTCAGGGGTTATTTTGACTCTGATGAGTATAAGATGCATTATTTAAATGTTACATTGTGGTTACTGAAGGTAAAAAAACATCTGGTTTCTGAAAAAGAGTATTCTGATTAGTATGTGTGTTTTTAAAAGAGTGAGTACCACTGTGAATGATTAGTAGTAAAGTAAATCAGAATTAGATTTATATTTGTGTTGATTATTACTCTTTATACTATATATGTGCTGCAATTAGGTATTTGCTGTATTCTTTATTCTACTATCTTTATATTTCCTAAAAAACGCACTTAGAAGTGGGTAGCTAGGTTTCAGTGGTAGTATTTGCCATATAATTTCAATGCAGGTGCTGTTGCTTGTTGGTTACAAACAAAGCTGGTTCTTGTCTATATTAACTTGTGTAAATAAAGTGAATGGTGAGGGCTTCTTGAAATTGTAGTCTAATAGCTGTGTGGAGAAAGAGAGTGTAGGAATGTGAATGTTGGTAGCTTTTTATTTCTGCTCTGTTGTGTGGAATTGTAATGACATATTTATTTGCAATTTAAATACGG
Source organism: Ambystoma mexicanum (assembly GCF_040938575.1). NCBI lineage: Eukaryota > Metazoa > Chordata > Amphibia > Caudata > Ambystomatidae > Ambystoma > Ambystoma mexicanum. The sequence continues at coordinate 840,061,020 of NC_090927.1, forward strand.
TTCAATTTGCACCATTCTATACTTTAAATAGTACAAGAACAATATCTCCTTACAATCAAGGGTAACAGATGGATAGTCTGGACAGAAAAAAGGTTTGAACGCAACACAAAAGCTGCAGAACTCTGAACAACTTAAGTAGCTTCCTGAAATACATTCATTTTGCACACACTTGACATGAAGTGCATACAATGTTACAGTAGGTTTACTATGTAGTAATCCCACGTACTCTGTTAATAACATACAGTATGCTCTTGATAGAAAATATATTTAGCAGAGGGAAATATAGAGATAGAGGTTTTGAAATTGGATTTGGTTGAGTAGGAGCAACAAGCAGCTTCTGGGTATAAGGTTAACCTAGTAGGCAGGATTTAGGTTTAGAAAATCAGGAGCTAGATTAAGATGCATCCTGGGGAAGGTCTGAGTATGCCAGGCATAATTAAAATCTGTAAATGCCCAGAGGGCACTTCTGTGTGGGCCTTTAAATATTGTTATGTCATTGGGATGAGAGAAGTACACTTAGTTGAGGCCACACTTTTTCTGAGAATTCAGGCTACAGGTGTGATCTAGTATATAGTGTTCAGCAAATGTAAATTTGTACCAGGTGCACAGTGCAGCTTTTTTCCTGGGTTCTGTAAAAAGACATGAGACCACTGATCCGATAGGTCGCTGTTCTGATTCTCTTTTCGCTTGATGTGCTTTGCACCCTGAAGTAAACTGCACTGAGCATGGGCATGTGTGGCTGGCTGATATACCCTGGAGCAAATGTTGGGGGTGGCCAGAGTTGGTGTGCTGCTGCATACTGGGACCTTCTGTGTTCTCTCTCCACGAGTTGCCTCACCCTGGCATGGTGCATTTCTTTGTGGTGCATTGTGGTGCAAATATCTTGAAAACGGAATCCTAGGGCCTGAACCTCAAGTTTTGTTCCTCGTGTCCGGACCGGTGCTTCCACGACCACATTGATGTTTTGCCAATTTCAGGGAACTGCCGCACATGTGAAGGTGCTGAAACCAGGAGAAAAGAGTGGTGTGCCCAAATGTCATGTAGCTAGTAATGTCCGGAGGGCCCTAAAAGGTAACTATGAAAAATCTGGTACAGACTGGTGAAACAGTGTGGAATTGTATAAGGAACAATGCTTTGCAAAGCCACCAGCTCACAAACAAATGTTGACTTGTGCTGAAATCCAGGGAATGGGGGGGGTCCAAATGTCATGTAGCCAGTAATGTCCAGAGGGTCCTAACAGGTAACTATGCAAAATGTGGTGCAGATTGGTGAAAGGCTGTGGAATTGTATACGGAACAATGCTTCGCCACAAATCCTGCCACATACACATTTTGACTTATATATATATATATATATAGATAGATATTGTATTCTAAATATGTATTTGATTTTTTTTTATTGTACTATCTTTACATTTCCAACCATACACATTTAATGGTGGGTAACTAGGTTGGTGTGGCACTATTTGCCACAGGGGTCCAATGTTGGTTCTGTCGCTGGTTGCTTTCAAACAAAGCAGGCTCTCCTTGACTGTAAGTAGAAGGTACATAGCTGAAGCTACTGTCAATTTTGATGTGTGGAGATATTTTAGTGTTCACTGGCTATCAGCTTCTGCAAGTAAACCAAATGATGTGGGCTTATGGGAATTGTAGTATACTATCTATGTGAAGCAAGAAAGTTTAGAAATCAGAATGTTAGTAGCATTTTTTTTGTGCTTTGTTCTATGGAATTATAATGACATCTTTTTCCCTGACTTCAATAGGGTTCAATCTGTAATGTTCCATACTTTAAATAGTATAACAGAAATAACCCCTTGCAATTAAGGGTAACAAGTGAATGTGTTAAGAAAGGTTTGGCCGAGAAAGGTTTGGATGCAAAAAAAGAAGTGCAGAACCCTAAACAACTTAGCTAGTTAACTGACATAGATTCATTTTACACACTCCTGATGTGAATAACATAATATGTTATAGAAGACCACATTTGTAGTAATCAAACTCATTCTATTATTGTTATACATTATGGTTTTGATAGAAACTGGAGAAATTTAGCAGGTGGTAATATTTTCTGAGAGATAAGAGGCTTTTGGATTGAATTTTCATGAGTTGGAGCAAAAAGCAGCTTCTGGGCATAAGGTAGAAAGGATTTTGGTTTAGAAAACCAGGAGTTAGATTGGGATGCACACTGGGAAAGGCCAGGGTGTGCTAGGCATAATTAATTTTAATGCCCACATGGCAGTGCTGTGGGCATTTAAAGATGTTTACGTCATTAGTCAGTATGTAGTGTCCAGCAAATTAAACTTTTCACCAGATGAATACTGTACCTTTCTTGTTCTCTTTATGTGATATAATGTGCTCTACATATGTATTTGGTGTATACTTTTATTGTACTATTTTTACATTGCCAAACATAGACACTTAATACTAGGTAGCTATTTTTGTGTGGCACTATTTCCCACAGTAGTCAAAACTAGGTTCTGTTGGTTGTTGCTTTCAAATAACACGATTTCTGTTGACTGTAAGTACGAGGTACACAGGCGACAGTATTGGCAATTTTCAGGTGCAGAAATATGTTGGTGTTCACTGTTTATCAGAATCTGTAAGTAAATTGAATGTTGAGGATTTATGGTAGTTGTAGTGTAAAATCTGGATAGTGTAGGGATGTGAAGGTAAGGACTTTTTATTTATCCTGTGTTCTATGAAATTGTAATGGCACGTTTATACACAACTTAAATACAATTCAATCTGCACCTTTGCATAGTTTAATAGTAGAACACTAATTACACATTCACTCTAGGCTACCAAATGAAGCACTTAAAGAAATTGGATTAAAGAAAGGGTTTTCACCAAAAAACAGAGCTGTAGAAGCTTTAACAACTTAAATAGGTTAATGCAATATATATTTCTTTTGCACACACTTGACGTGAAGTGCAGTATATGTTACAGAAGGTCTAGTATGCAACAATCCAACTTATCTTGTTAAAATTATCCAGAATGGTCCTTCGAGAAACTGGAAATATTTAGGGGGGATATGTTTTTGAGAGGTAGAATGTTTGAAATTGAATGTCACTTCTTTCCACCCCCACTTCTCTTCACACAGGGCACAGCGGTTCCAGTGTCAATGAACATTTAATTACTAGATCAACGTTTAACTCTCTACAGAGTGAAATGAAGTATGATGAAGTCCTCCTCAAGGGCTAAAACTGAAAGCAGGTACTATAATTACGCTACTACACAATCTAATGTCATCATTGGTGCTCTCCAATGGAATGGACCAAGGCTGACAATTACGCATCTAGAAAGACACATCATAGAGGCCCGTGTGCTCGATGACACACATCATAGAGGCCTGTGTGAACGATAGAACTTAGATACCGTTCAGAACAAGGTTGACAATTACACATCTACAAAGACACATCATAGAGGCCTGTGTGTTCGATGGAACTTAGATACTGTTCTTATACCGCCCATACCTCTCATACCATCTGATACGTTTCTCCTTTTCAATTACCATTAATAAGTCACAGGGACCTATGCCCCCTTCCTGAAAGTGGTCAGTGGTAATTTCCAATATTTAAGAAGGGGGACAGAAGTGACCCTATCAAATACTGACCGATATTGACCTTCAACATATGCTAGAACAGCGTATGTTACGCCGGAACAACTAGTTCTACAAAAAAGTCCAAACAGTTTGTGTACTTCCACAACAGAACTTTTGTGATGTGTTTGACAGAGAGTGGGAACACATTTCTCATACAGAATTTTTTTTTTAGTGAAGAGAGTAACATTCAAGGATGCAATGTGACACTTGCTATTGCCGAGAGTGAACGTGGCTATGAAGTTCAAAATAATGTGATTTCTGAAAGAAAAGAAATCCGAAAAAGGCAATAACTAGTGAAGGAGAAATATTAAAATAGTGTGCAGTAAAACTTAAAAAACAAACACTGGTTTGGACATCTAATACTGACAAGTACAATTGTAGAGTCTTAAAGAGTGTCTTGCAAATGTTACACAAAATTATAATGTACAAAGACAAATCAAGCTGTTGCTGAGAATAGATTATTGTGAAGTTCGCGAAGAAAATTGGCTTCTGGGTCACTCTGTAGCTTGTCTTGAGAAAGGCAGATGTAAGAGTCAGTTTCATCACATACATATGCCAGCTACACATCATAACAAAATACAATATCTTCTTGCTAAACTGTGTCAGTATAAAAACACCATGTATGCCACTAGCACTGTTAAATAAAACATTGACTACTGGAACTGTAGAAAGTTTACTTTCTACACTTCAGATGGTAAAAACTACTTTTCAAAAATGTTTATATATATATATATATATACATATGTAGGAAAATCACTTGTAGGAAATGGACATGATGATCCTATGCTTTGAAAGTATGGAAGTATATCTCAGGGGGAACATGTTTATCTTGGAAGCAAGACAACGCAGCGCAACAAAGGTTTGAATCCTGATCCTGCACTTAGAAACCACTTCTTGGTATTAAGCACATTATAAATGAACAATTATAAGAAAAAATCAGTATGGAAAAGGCATTGCAATTTTTGAGTCGTCTTCAAGTAAAAGACCTGACATCGCTTGTGTCTCCTGTCAACACACATTCCATAAACAACTAGTACAACAAGTGTATATTGTGGAGAAGGTGAAAGACTCTGTAGAAGATGTTTGTAAGGACCTTTATCTGTAGTTGTTTGTAGAACAGCAATTTGATACCAATGAGGCACTTTTTCTCTGCACTTGGTTGACTTAATCAAGAAATGATGCCCGAGGGTAACACTCCTAGGTATATTTGTATGTGATTCACTAGATGGAGCTTACATCAATGTCATTTTTTGGGCTATACAGGACTCATCCGTGTCCAAGTAGTTTTTTGGATACTTTTCCGTACAGCAACTCCTCTCTCCATCAACTTGTTTATTGATATATGTGCACTACCGGCTGAAGTAAGAACCTACTTATATTTAATTTTGTTTAAAAATCAAGAGATGTTACACTGATCATGCTCATACCTTCACTTAGCCTTTGGTGTTATAATTAAATCGCACCAGCTTGTGACTTATTCTTACAGGAACTAACACAGAATGCGTAATCACGACGCTCAATTCGATAACCTGTCCCTGTCCTGCCAACTGAATAAGGTTAGTGGACACATATCCAAAGCAGTGCCCATAGTCTCTATTAAACAAGAGCACACAGATCAATCTTGCACTCTGTACCTTTATTTTTAAATTTATAGATTTTAAATTGAGGGGTTAGAAGACTAATGACCATCATCTAGAATCAACACTCTGTCCTGTCGAAGGCCTTGGAAACAATTATATGTACCCTTAACGGAAAAAGTTTCAAACAGAACTAAACATTTTGCGGGACAGATACATAATTTTATGTCTGTCCAAAAAAGTTTCTAAAGGGTTGGTCTCATAAGTAAGAGATCCAAGGAATGAATCCAGAAACAATACCCACTCACAGTATCTGTGTATTAAAATATTAAAGAACAATTATTTATTTACTAATCATATTTGGCATATGATGAACAAATAATAAGACATACTAAATGTTAAGACATATACAAAATGATAACGACTTGTGGTGACATCATAAAAATACAATAAGAAAACACAACATATCATGCAAAATTAAGTGTACGTATCAATTATCATTCCATTGACACAACGTAGCGTAATGTACAAAGTTAATTATAAATATCTATTATTATTTCATTGAGATAGGTGATATGCATACAATGCAAAATAATTTCAATTGAACAATGAATGTCCTCTAGGGATGATGTTTCAGTTGAAAAGTGAATGTCTCAGGGCCATAGGGTAAAATATATCTTTGCCAACGTGGCATAGACTGACTAAACAGGGTCTGCAGAACCAGGAACCGACTTGACCGGGTCTTCCTGGTTGGTTTCACGTTTTGGCAGTGTTAGAATGAAACACGTCATCAGGGCTCCATATGGGGGACCCTGCCGGTGCTATACATCCCAAGTACTTGTCGTGCATAGAAAGGCTTGATGCGAAGGCCTTGTACAAGCAATGAGAATACCACCGTATGGATGTGGCCTATCTAATTTTAAGAGGGCGAAATGCAGTGCGTCGACAATATATCTGCATTGCTGACAACAATTGAGCACCTATGAGAGACATTGCAGGGGTGACAACAGATAGGATATTTTAGGAACACAGAGAGTAGTTTATTTTAGGAACACAGAGAGTAGTTAAGATCTCTCAAAAAGAATGTAAAAAAAACCACAACAGTAGAGATGTGTTTCCATCATTATAAGCAGTCTTTTTCTTATGACTCGCCAAGAACATTACACATGATTCCCCTTTTTCCTTCTGTGAATCCCCACCAAGACAATGCTCTGAATGAGAAGTCCTATAACACATCTGAACGTCGAAGAATATGGACAAAAAGAGTATGTACAAACTCTATGGCACAACACTGTAGCCATAACAGAAACTAACCCAGTATGAATGCACTATTGTGAAGGTTTTGTGAAATTACATTTTGTTTTCTTTTGTATGTTTTTATTTAGATATTTTTATGTAACATTCTGCATAGGCAACTACAGGAACCACAATCTATTTTTTCTCATAGTAGAAGTACCCGCTAGATCACAGGCCCCTCGAAAACAGAAAATTGGTGGGTATGACATATTCCAATATACTATTTCTCTGCAGACACTGTTTCGGGTTTTACCACAGAAAAATATTCCTGCAAGAAGTGTTTTGAATGACATGGTGGTGCCTGAAATTCCTGTTGTGGTTCAAAATCTGAACATCTTTGAAGTGATTACAAACATTTCTTCCGTTTCAGGTTACTGTTAGATTACAAAGATATCAAAACTGTATAAAAGTCAATAGTGGAAGGTGTATAAGGCAAGGTTGTGTATTTGCCTCTCAATTTTCAAGAAAATGTGAACACTCTAGAAGTAAAAGTTGAGATTACTGATTCTTTGTTTGTTTTAGTTAATGGTGTTGCCACAAAGGACGAAAAGGTTTGGCAACAGCTTATAGATATCAGAAGGGTAAATGAAGCTCTACAGTTTCTAATGAAGCACAATTATATGTATAAAGACAGTCTAATTGTACCAGACATGTCCATACTTGTTGTTCAATCAACAAACAAGAGCAATGAAGGACAGTTCCGGCCTCTATCTGTTGCAGAAAGGAATCATTTGTAAGGACATTACCCTATTCATCCTTTACTCTCACGAGAAGTGATGGCTGACAGTCTTGAATGATATCAGATGAAGCAAACAAAAGATGCACCAATCAGTGTCTCGGAAAAAACCTTAGAAGCTTGTTGTTTCCCAATGTTTTTTACCACTGAAAAAGGAGGCAGATTGGATGATCAAAAAGATCTGATTTCTTGTTCATAATATCGTTGTACACAAATGTATTCTGAAGATTCTAGATTCTGCACTAATATTGAATATAATGTTCAATTTGGGGGTCATTATGAGTTGGGCGGTAAGGGATTACTGGCACCGGTAAGGAGACCGGTGCCGGTAATCCCTTACCGCCCAATTCCAAGGTCCCGTCGCGGGAACCGCAAAGGACGTGTGGTCTGACCACACTTCCTTTACGGGTCCCGCTAAGGAACCAGGGTGCTAATAACGGGCCTGCTATTCGCGAGCCCGTTATTAGCGCCCTCCCCATTACCATTGAGCCCTATAGGGGCTCAAATGTGAATGGGGAATGGTTTGTTCAATGGGACTTACCGGTCCCTCCAGGGTCGGAATGCACCGGTAAGTCCCCATTGAACAAGACCGGTGCCGGACCCGGTATTGGAGGCAGCCATGGTGCAAATAGCGCCATGGCTACCTCCAATCTCGGAATGAGGCCTGTAGTCTATGAAAGTGCATTTTCAACACTATGCAATTCTGTTGCTCAGACACTTCAGACAGGAACTAAATTTCAAAATGTTTCTGCAAGTGAGATGCTGCAACAGATTAAACAAAACAATGACATTTTGGAAGGGAAAATGAACAATATCCCTGCCACCAGGAAAAGAACTAAGGGATATTGGTATAGAAAACATTCTGAGGTTAGATGCATGGTCAGAAACAACATGGGACCTACAACATGTTTTGTAACTTTAAGTCATGCTGAGTACAATTGGGATGATCTAGCAGAGTGGATTTGTGAAAGTCATCCCACTAAACAAGGGATATTACACATGATACCAGCAGAATTGGGTGCCATGGACCCTGTAATTGTATTTCAATTCTTCCATCATCGATTTTGAGCAATGTTTCATTTTATATGTATTAAGGAAAATGATCCACTAGGCACTGTGGAACATTACTTTTGGAGAAAAGAGTACCAGGCACACAGAGATCCATATATACAAATGCTGTTGTGGATTAAAGATGCTCCACAGTTTGGTAGAAAAAGTGACAGCAGTGTTTTAAAATGTATTGAAAAATTAGTTGTTTCAATCCATGCCCAGCATGTAAATGCTGATCTGTTTAACAAGGTTGAAAGATTTCAAATGCACAAGTGTGAAATTTACTGTCAGAGAAAATATAAAAGCCAAGACAAGAAGTACACAAAGGGCCTATTGACCAGTTAGTCGAACAAATAATTTTCTCACATTTGTTTGACACCATATAACTGGTAAATCACCAATGAATGCATATCATTTAATAAGAGATAAGGAATGGTAATTCAACAATTATTAAAATACTGTCTTTGCTCAGCTTTGGAATACAAATACAGATTTACAATTTATTGCAGATAACATAACACCTGGTTCTCGCTATGTTACGGCATACTAGACAAAAACTGAAAAGAGCAATGCAGCTGGAGTTATCAGTAGCAAAAGTCTTAGTCATAAACTACTAAGGGGGTAATTCATAGAATTCAGCGCACAAGTGGCACACGCGGCTGGTGCACAGTGTGCGCGTGCGACAATCTGCGGCAGACGCGTGCGCCAAAATCCATTTCCGCGCACAGCGTATTCATGGATTTTAACATCCATTACCAGCCGTGGCGCAGCGACCCTGCAGCAGCGCCAGTTACGCCCCGAACCCCTCCCTGTGCGCCATGTACAGCGCACAAATCCTGTACATGGCGCATAGGCCAGTGGACCAGCAAACAGGCCCCCAACCACGAAAACGCCTGTAAAACTCCCAGCGCACCCCTCCGAATACACGTATCCCGCTGCACGGGGAGAATTACACGCTATTGGCTCTGTGCGAGCGGGGTACGTGTATTTCGGGGGTTTGCGGGACGTTTCACATGCGATTGGCCCTGTGTGAGCGGGGTATGTGTATTTCGGGGTTCGCGGGAAGTTTCACACGCGATTGGCACTGTGCGAGCGGGGTACGTGTATTTCGGGTGTGCGTGGGAAGTTTCACACGTGATTGGCCCTGTGTGAGCAGGATACGTGTATTTCGGGGGTTCGCGGGAAGTTTACACGCGATTGGCCCTGTGCGAGCGGGGTACGTGTATTTCGGGGGTTTGCGGGAAGTTTCAAATGTGATTGGCCCTGTGCGAGCGGGGTATGTGTATTTCAGGGGTTTGCTTGGAGAATCACACGCGATTGGCTCTGTGCGAGCTGGGTATGTGTATTTCGGGGGTGCGTGGGAAGTTTCACACGCGATTGGACGTGTGCGAGCGGGGTACATGTATTTCGGGGGTGCACGGGAAGTTTCACATGCGATTGGCCCTGTGCGAGCGGGGTACGTGTGTTTCAGGTGTTCGCGGGAAGTTTCACACACGATTGGCCCTGTGCGAGCAGGGTACGTGTATTTCAGGGGTGCATGGGAAGTTTCACACGCGATTAGACCTGTGCGAGAGGGGTACGTATATTACTGGGGTTCGTGGGGAGTTTCACACGCGATTGCCCCTGTGCGAGCGGGGTATGTGTATTACTGGGGCTCGCGGGAAGTTTCACACGCAATTGGCCCTGTGCGAGTGGGGTACGTGTATTTTGGGGGTTTTCGGGAAGTTTCACACGCGATTGGCCCTGTGCGAGTGGGGTACGTGTATTACTGGCGTTCGCGGGGAGTTTCACACGCGATTGGCCCTGTGCGAGTGGGGTATGTGTATGCCTGGGGTTCGCAGGGAGTTTCACACACGATTGGCCCTGTGCGAGCGGGGTACGTGTATTACGGGGGTTCGCGGGAAGTTTCACACATGAATGGCCCTGTGCGAGCAGGGTACGTGTATTACTGGGGTTCGTGGGGAGTTTCACACGCGATGGGCCCTGTACGAGCGGGGTACGTGTATTACTGGGGTTCGTGGGAAGTTTCACATGCGAATGGCCCTGTGCGAGCGGGGTACATGTATTTTGGGGGTGTGCGGGAAGTTTCACACGCGATTGGCCCTGTGCGAGCAGGGTATGTGTATTTCGGGGGTTCGTGGGAAGTTTCACACGCGATTGGCCCTGTGCGAGTGGGGTATGTGTATTTTGGGGTTTGCGGGAAGTTTCACACGCGATTGGCCCTGTGCGAGCGGGGTATGTGTATTTCGGGGGTTCGCGGGAAGTTTCACACGCGATTGGCACTGTGCGAGCGGGGTACGTGTATTTCGGGGGTGCACGGGAAGTTTCACATGCGATTGGCCCTGTGTGAGCAGGATACGTGTATTTCGGGGATTCGCAGGAAGTTTCACACGCAATTGGCCCTGTGCGAGTGGGGTACGTGTATTTTGGGGGTTCGCGGGCAGTTTCACACGCGATTGGCCCTGTGCGAGCGGGGTACGTGTATTACTGGGGTTCGCGGGGAGTTTCACACGCGATTGGCCCTGTAAGAGCGGGGTACGTGTATTACTGTGGTTTGCGGGGAGTTTCACACGCAATTGGCACTGTGCGAGCGGGGTACGTGTATTACTGGGGTTTGCATGGAGTTTCACACGCGATTGGCCCTGTGCGAGCGGGCTACGTGTGTTACGGGGGTTCGCGGGAAGTTTCACACGTGCATGGCCCTGTGCGAGTGGGGTACGTGTATTACTGGGGTTCGTGGGGAGTTTCACATGCGAATGGCCCTGTGCGAGCGGGGTACGTGTATTTCGGGGGTGCGTGGGAAGTTTCACACGCGATTGGCCCTGTGCTAGAGGGCTATGTGTATTTCGGGGGTTCGCGGGAAGTTTCACACGCGACTGGCACTGTGCGAGCGGGGTACGTGTTTTTCGGGGGTGCGCGGGAAGTTTCACATGCGATTGGCCCTGTGTGAGCAGGATATGTGTATTTCGGGGGTTCGCAGGAAGTTTCACACGCGATTGGCCCTGTGCGAGCGGGGTACATGTATTTCGGGGGTTTGCGGGAAGTTTCAAACGTGATTGGCCCTGTGCGAGCAGGGTATGTGTATTTCAGGGGTTTGCGGGGAGAATCACATGCGATTGGCCCTGTGCGAGCGGGGTACGTGTATTTCGGGGGTGCGCGGGAAGTTTCACACGCGATTGGCCCTGTGTGAGCGGGGTACATGTATTTCGGGGGTTTGCGGGAAGTTTCACACGCAATTGGCCCTGTGCGAGTGGGGTATGTGTATTTCGGGGGTTCGCAGGAAGTTTCACACGCAATTGGCACTGTGCGAGCGGGGTACGTGTATTTCGGGGGTGCGCGGGAAGTTTCACACGCGGTTGGCCCTGTGCGAGCGGGGTACGTGTATTTCGGGGGTTCGCGGGAAGTTTTACACGTGATTGGCCCTGTGCGAGCGGGGTACATATTTCGGGGGTTTGCGGGAAGTTTCACACACGATTGTCCGTGTGCGAGCAGGGTACGTGTATTTCGGGGGTGCATGGGAAGTTTCACACACGCGATTGGCCCTGTGCAAGCGGGGTACGTGTATTACTGGGGTTCGCAGGAAGTTTCACATGCAATTGGCCCTGTGCGAGTGGGGTACGTGTATTTTGGGGGTTCGCGGGAAGTTTCACACGCAATTGGCACTGTGCGAGCGGGGTACGTGTATTTCGGGGGTGCGCGGGAAGTTTCACACGCGGTTGGCCCTGTGCGAGCGGGGTACATGTATTACTGGGGTTCGTGGGGAGTTTCACACGCGATTGGCCCTGTGCAAGCGGGGTACGTGTATTACTGGGGTTCGCAGAAAGTTTCACATGCAATTGGCCCTGTGCGAGTGGGGTACGTGTATTACTGGGGTTCGCGGGGAGTTTCACACGCGATTGGCCCTGTGCGAGCGGGGTACGTGTATTACTGGGGTTCGCGGGGAGTTTCACACGCGATTGGCCCTGTGCGAGCGGGGTACGTGTATTACTGGGGTTCACGTGGAGTTTCACACGCGATTGGCCCTGTGCGAGCGGGCTACGTGTATTACGGGGGTTCGCGGGAAGTTTCACACGCAATTGGCCCTGTGCGAGTGGGGTACGTGTATTTTGGGGGTTCACAGGAAGTTTCACATGCGATTGGCCCCGTGCGAGCGGGGTACATGTATTACTGGGGTTCGTGGGGAGTTTCACAAGCGATTGGCCCTGTGCGAGTGGGGTACGTGTATTTTGGGGGTTCACGGGAAGTTTCACATGCGATTGGCCCCGTGCGAGCGGGGTACGTGTATTACTGGGGTTCGTGGGGAGTTTCACAAGCAATTGGCCCTGTGCGAGCGGGGTACGTGTATTACTGGGGTTCGCGGGGAGTTTCACACGCGATTGGCCCTGTGCGAGTGGGGTATGTGTATTTCGGGGGTTCGCAGGAAGTTTCACACGCAATTGGCACTGTGCGAGCGTGGTACGTGTATTTCGGGGGTGCGCAGGAAGTTTCACACGCGGTTGGCCCTGTGCGAGTGGGGTACGTGTATTTCGGGGGTTCGCGGGAAGTTTTACACGTGATTGGCCCTGTGCGAGCGGGGTACATATTTCGGGGGTTTGCGGGAAGTTTCACACACGATTGGCCGTGTGCGAGCAGGGTACGTGTATTTCGGGGGTGCATGGGAAGTTTCACACACGCGATTGGCCCTGTGCAAGCGGGGTACGTGTATTACTGGGGTTCGCAGGAAGTTTCACATGCAATTGGCCCTGTGCGAGTGGGGTACGTGTATTTTGGGGGTTCGCGGGAAGTTTCACACGCGATTGGCCCTGTGCGAGTGGGGTATGTGTATTTCGGGGGTTCGCAGGAAGTTTCACACGCAATTGGCACTGTGCGAGCGGGGTAGGTGTATTTCGGGGGTGCGCGGGAAGTTTCACACGCGGTTGGCCCTGTGCGAGCGGGGTACATGTATTACTGGGGTTCGTGGGGAGTTTCACATGCAATTGGCCCTGTGCGAGTGGGGTACGTGTATTTTGGGGGTTCGCGGGAAGTTTCACACGCGATTGTCCCTGTGCGAGCGGGGTACGTGTATTACTGGGGTTCGCGGGGAGTTTCACACGCGATTGGCCCTGTGCGAGTGGGGTACGTGTATTCCTGGGGTTCGCAGGGAGTTTCACACACGATTGGCCCTGTGCGAGCGGGGTACGTGTATTACGGGGGTTCGCAGGGAAGTTTCACACATGAATGGCCCTGTGCGAGCAGGGTACGTGTATTACTGGGGTTCGTGGGGAGTTTCACACGCGATGGGCCCTGTACGAGCGGGGTACGTGTATTACTGGGGTTCGTGGGAAGTTTCACACGCGATTGGCCCTGTGCGAGCGGGGTACGTGTATTACTGTGGTTCGCGGGGAGTTTCACACGTGAATGGCCCTGTGCGAGTGGGGTACGTGTATTACTGGGGTTCGTGGGGAGTTTCACATGCGAATGGCCCTGTGCGAGCGGGGTACGTGTATTTTGGGGGTGTGCGGGAAGTTTCACACGCGATTGGCCCTGTGCGAGCAGGGTATGTGTATTTCGGGGGTTCGTGGGAAGTTTCACACGCGATTGGCCCTGTGCGAGTGGGGTATGTGTATTTTGGGGTTTGCGGGAAGTTTCACACGCGATTGGCCCTGTGCGAGCGGGGTATGTGTATTTCGGGGGTTCGCGGGAAGTTTCACACGCGATTGGCACTGTGCGAGCGGGGTACGTGTATTTCGGGGGTGCACGGGAAGTTTCACATGCGATTGGCCCTGTGTGAGCAGGATACGTGTATTTCGGGGATTCGCAGGAAGTTTCACACGCAATTGGCCCTGTGCGAGTGGGGTACGTGTATTTTGGGGGTTCGCGGGCAGTTTCACACGCGATTGGCCCTGTGCGAGCGGGGTACGTGTATTACTGGGGTTCGCGGGGAGTTTCACACGCGATTGGCCCTGTAAGAGCGGGGTACGTGTATTACTGTGGTTTGCGGGGAGTTTCACACGCAATTGGCACTGTGCGAGCGGGGTACGTGTATTACTGGGGTTTGCATGGAGTTTCACACGCGATTGGCCCTGTGCGAGCGGGCTACGTGTGTTACGGGGGTTCGCGGGAAGTTTCACACGTGCATGGCCCTGTGCGAGTGGGGTACGTGTATTACTGGGGTTTGTGGGGAGTTTCACATGCGAATGGCCCTGTGCGAGCGGGGTACGTGTATTTCGGGGGTGCGTGGGAAGTTTCACACGCGATTGGCCCTGTGCTAGAGGGCTATGTGTATTTCGGGGGTTCGCGGGAAGTTTCACACGCGACTGGCACTGTGCGAGCGGGGTACGTGTTTTTCGGGGGTGCGCGGGAAGTTTCACATGCGATTGGCCCTGTGTGAGCAGGATATGTGTATTTCGGGGGTTCGCAGGAAGTTTCACACGCGATTGGCCCTGTGCGAGCGGGGTACATGTATTTCGGGGGTTTGCGGGAAGTTTCAAACGTGATTGGCCCTGTGCGAGCAGGGTATGTGTATTTCAGGGGTTTGCGGGGAGAATCACATGCGATTGGCCCTGTGCGAGCGGGGTACGTGTATTTCGGGGGTGCGCGGGAAGTTTCACACGCGATTGGCCCTGTGTGAGCGGGGTACATGTATTTCGGGGGTTTGCGGGAAGTTTCACACGCAATTGGCCCTGTGCGAGTGGGGTATGTGTATTTCGGGGGTTCGCAGGAAGTTTCACACGCAATTGGCACTGTGCGAGCGGGGTACGTGTATTTCGGGGGTGCGCGGGAAGTTTCACACGCGGTTGGCCCTGTGCGAGCGGGGTACGTGTATTTCGAGGGTTCGCGGGAAGTTTTACACGTGATTGGCCCTGTGCGAGCGGGGTACATATTTCGGGGGTTTGCGGGAAGTTTCACACGCGATTGGCCGTGTGCGAGCAGGGTACGTGTATTTCGGGGGTGCATGGGAAGTTTCACACACGCGATTGGCCCTGTGCAAGCGGGGTACGTGTATTACTGGGGTTCGCAGGAAGTTTCACATGCAATTGGCCCTGTGCGAGTGGGGTACGTGTATTTTGGGGGTTCGCGGGAAGTTTCACACGCAATTGGCACTGTGCGAGCGGGGTACGTGTATTTCGGGGGTGCGCGGGAAGTTTCACACGCGGTTGGCCCTGTGCGAGCGGGGTACATGTATTACTGGGGTTCGTGGGGAGTTTCACACGCGATTGGCCCTGTGCAAGCGGGGTACGTGTATTACTGGGGTTCGCAGAAAGTTTCACATGCAATTGGCCCTGTGCGAGTGGGGTACGTGTATTACTGGGGTTCGCGGGGAGTTTCACACGCGATTGGCCCTGTGCGAGCGGGGTACGTGTATTACTGGGGTTCGCG
Source organism: Ambystoma mexicanum (assembly GCF_040938575.1). Classification (NCBI taxonomy): domain Eukaryota; kingdom Metazoa; phylum Chordata; class Amphibia; order Caudata; family Ambystomatidae; genus Ambystoma; species Ambystoma mexicanum. Next base: position 840,076,635 of record NC_090927.1, read on the forward strand.
GGGAGTTTCACACGCGATTGGCCCTGTGCGAGCGGGGTACGTGTATTACTGGGGTTCACGTGGAGTTTCACACGCGATTGGCCTTGTGCGAGCGGGCTACGTGTATTACGGGGGTTCGCGGGAAGTTTCACACGCAATTGGCCCTGTGCGAGTGGGGTACGTGTATTTTGGGGGTTCACAGGAAGTTTCACATGCGATTGGCCCCGTGCGAGCGGGGTACATGTATTACTGGGGTTCGTGGGGAGTTTCACAAGCGATTGGCCCTGTGCGAGTGGGGTACGTGTATTTTGGGGGTTCACGGGAAGTTTCACATGCGATTGGCCCCGTGCGAGCGGGGTACGTGTATTACTGGGGTTCGTGGGGAGTTTCACAAGCAATTGGCCCTGTGCGAGCGGGGTACGTGTATTACTGGGGTTCGCGGGGAGTTTCACACGCGATTGGCCCTGTGCGAGTGGGGTATGTGTATTTCGGGGGTTCGCAGGAAGTTTCACACGCAATTGGCACTGTGCGAGCGGGGTACGTGTATTTCGGGGGTGCGCAGGAAGTTTCACACGCGGTTGGCCCTGTGCGAGTGGGGTACGTGTATTTCGGAGGTTCGCGGGAAGTTTTACACGTGATTGGCCCTGTGCGAGCGGGGTACATATTTCGGGGGTTTGCGGGAAGTTTCACACACGATTGGCCGTGTGCGAGCAGGGTACGTGTATTTCGGGGGTGCATGGGAAGTTTCACACACGCGATTGGCCCTGTGCAAGCGGGGTACGTGTATTACTGGGGTTCGCAGGAAGTTTCACATGCAATTGGCCCTGTGCGAGTGGGGTACGTGTATTTTGGGGGTTCGCGGGAAGTTTCACACGCGATTGGCCCTGTGCGAGTGGGGTATGTGTATTTCGGGGGTTCGCAGGAAGTTTCACACGCAATTGGCACTGTGCGAGCGGGGTACGTGTATTTCGGGTGTGCGTGGGAAGTTTCACACGTGATTGGCCCTGTGTGAGCAGGATACGTGTATTTCGGGGGTTCGCGGGAAGTTTACACGCGATTGGCCCTGTGCGAGCGGGGTACGTGTATTTCGGGGGTTTGCGGGAAGTTTCAAATGTGATTGGCCCTGTGCGAGCGGGGTATGTGTATTTCAGGGGTTTGCGGGGAGTTTCACACGCGATTGGCCCTGTGCGAGTGGGGTATGTGTATTTCGGGGGTTCGCAGGAAGTTTCACACGCAATTGGCACTGTGCGAGCGGGGTACGTGTATTTCGGGGGTGCGCAGGAAGTTTCACACGCGGTTGGCCCTGTGCGAGTGGGGTACGTGTATTTCGGAGGTTCGCGGGAAGTTTTACACGTGATTGGCCCTGTGCGAGCGGGGTACATATTTCGGGGGTTTGCGGGAAGTTTCACACACGATTGGCCGTGTGCGAGCAGGGTACGTGTATTTCGGGGGTGCATGGGAAGTTTCACCACGCGATTGGCCCTGTGCAAGCGGGGTACGTGTATTACTGGGGTTCGCAGGAAGTTTCACATGCAATTGGCCCTGTGCGAGTGGGGTACGTGTATTTTGGGGGTTCGCGGGAAGTTTCACACGCGATTGGCCCTGTGCGAGTGGGGTATGTGTATTTCGGGGGTTCGCAGGAAGTTTCACACGCAATTGGCACTGTGCGAGCGGGGTAGGTGTATTTCGGGGGTGCGCGGGAAGTTTCACACGCGGTTGGCCCTGTGCGAGCGGGGTACATGTATTACTGGGGTTCGTGGGGAGTTTCACACGCGATTGGCCCTGTGCAAGCGGGGTACGTGTATTACTGGGGTTCGCAGGAAGTTTCACATGCAATTGGCCCTGTGTGAGTGGGGTACGTGTATTTTGGGGGTTCGCGGGAAGTTTCACACGCGATTGTCCCTGTGCGAGCGGGGTACGTGTATTACTGGGGTTCGCGGGGAGTTTCACACGCGATTGGCCCTGTGCGAGTGGGGTACGTGTATTACTGGGGTTCGCGGGGAGTTTCACACGCGATTGGCCCTGTGCGAGCGGGGTACGTGTATTACTGTGGTTTGCGGGGAGTTTCACACGCAATTGGCCCTGTGCGAGCGGGGTACGTGTATTACTGGGGTTTGCATGGAGTTTCACACGCGATTGGCCCTGTGCGAGCGGGCTACGTGTATTACGGGGGTTCGCGGGAAGTTTCACACGTGCATGGCCCTGTGCGAGTGGGGTACGTGTATTACTGGGGTTCGTGGGGAGTTTCACATGCGAATGGCCCTGTGCGAGCGGGGTACGTGTATTTCGGGGGTGCGTGGGAAGTTTCACACGCGATTGGCCCTGTGCTAGAGGGCTATGTGTATTTCGGGGGTTCGCGGGAAGTTTCACACGCGATTGGCACTGTGCGAGCGGGGTACGTGTTTTTCGGGGGTGCGCGGGAAGTTTCACATGCGATTGGCCCTGTGTGAGCAGGATATGTGTATTTCGGGGGTTCGCAGGAAGTTTCACACGCGATTGGCCCTGTGCGAGCGGGGTACATGTATTTCGGGGGTTTGCGGGAAGTTTCAAACGTGATTGGCCCTGTGCGAGCATGGTATGTGTATTTCAGGGGTTTGCGGGGAGAATCACATGCGATTGGCCCTGTGCGAGCGGGGTACGTGTATTTCGGGGGTGCGCGGGAAGTTTCACACGCGATTGGCCCTGTGTGAGCGGGGTACATGTATTTCGGGGGTTTGCGGGAAGTTTCACACGCAATTGGCCCTGTGCGAGTGGGGTATGTGTATTTCGGGGGTTCGCAGGAAGTTTCACACGCAATTGGCACTGTGCGAGCGGGGTACGTGTATTTCGGGGGTGCGCGGGAAGTTTCACACGCGGTTGGCCCTGTGCGAGCGGGGTACGTGTATTTCGGGGGTTCGCGGGAAGTTTTACACGTGATTGGCCCTGTGCGAGCGGGGTACATATTTCGGGGGTTTGCGGGAAGTTTCACACACGATTGGCCGTGTGCGAGCAGGGTACGTGTATTTTCGGGGGTGCATGGGAAGTTTCACACGCGCGATTGGCCCTGTGCAAGCGGGGTACGTGTATTACTGGGGTTCGCAGGAAGTTTCACATGCAATTGGCCCTGTGCGAGTGGGGTACATGTATTTTGGGGGTTCGCGGGAAGTTTCACACGCAATTGGCACTGTGCGAGCGGGGTACGTGTATTTCGGGGGTGCGCGGGAAGTTTCACACGCGGTTGGCCCTGTGCGAGCGGGGTACATGTATTACTGGGGTTCGTGGGGAGTTTCACACGCGATTGGCCCTGTGCAAGCGGGGTACGTGTATTACTGGGGGTCGCAGGGAGTTTCACACGCGATTGGCCCTGTGCGAGCGGGGTACGTGTATTACTGGGGTTCGCGGGGAGTTTCACACGCGATTGGCCCTGTGCGAGCGGGGTACGTGTATTACTGGGGTTCACGTGGAGTTTCACACGCGATTGGCCCTGTGCGAGCGGGCTACGTGTATTACGGGGGTTAGCGGGAAGTTTCACACGCAATTGGCCCTGTGCGAGTGGGGTACGTGTATTTTGGGGGTTCACAGGAAGTTTCACATGCGATTGGCCCCGTGCGAGCGGGGTACGTGTATTACTGGGGTTCGTGGGGAGTTTCACAAGCGATTGGCCCTGTGCGAGTGGGGTACGTGTATTTTGGGGGTTCACGGGAAGTTTCACATGCGATTGGCCCCGTGCGAGCGGGGTACGTGTATTACTGGGGTTCGTGGGGAGTTTCACAAGCAATTGGCCCTGTGCGAGCGGGGTACGTGTATTACTGGGGTTCGCGGGCAGTTTCACACGCGATTGGCCCTGTGCGAGTGGGGTATGTGTATTTCGGGGGTTCGCAGGAAGTTTCACACGCAATTGGCACTGTGCGAGCGGGGTACGTGCATTTCGAGGGTGCGCAGGAAGTTTCACACGCGGTTGGCCCTGTGCGAGTGGGGTACGTGTATTTCGGGGGTTCGCGGGAAGTTTTACACGTGATTGGCCCTGTGCGAGCGGGGTACATATTTCGGGGGTTTGCGGGAAGTTTCACACACGATTGGCCGTGTGCGAGCAGGGTACGTGTATTTCGGGGGTGCATGGGAAGTTTCACACACGCGATTGGCCCTGTGCAAGCGGGGTACGTGTATTACTGGGGTTCGCAGGAAGTTTCACATGCAATTGGCCCTGTGCGAGTGGGGTACGTGTATTTTGGGGGTTCGCGGGAAGTTTCACACGCAATTGGCCCTGTGCGAGTGGGGTACGTGTATTTCGGGGGTTCGCAGGAAGTTTCACACGCAATTGGCACTGTGCGAGCGGGGTAGGTGTATTTCGGGGGTGCGCGGGAAGTTTCACACGCGGTTGGCCCTGTGCGAGCGGGGTACATGTATTACTGGGGTTCGTGGGGAGTTTCACACGCGATTGGCCCTGTGCAAGCGGGGTACGTGTATTACTGGGGTTCGCAGGAAGTTTCACATGCAATTGGCCCTGTGCGAGTGGGGTACGTGTATTTTGGGGGTTCGCAGGAAGTTTCACACGCGATTGGCCCTGTGCGAGCGGGGTACGTGTATTACTGGGGTTCGCGGGGAGTTTCACACGCGATTGGCCCTGTGCGAGCGGGGTACGTGTATTACTGGGGTTCGCGGGGAGTTTCACACGCGATTGGCCCTGTGCGAGCGGGGTACGTGTATTACTGGGTTCGCGTGGAGTTTCACAAGCGATTGGCCCTGTGCGAGCGGGCTACGTGTATTACGGGGGTTCGCGGGAAGTTTCACACGCAATTGGCCCTGTGCGAGTGGGGTATGTGTATTTTGGGGGTTCACGGGAAGTTTCACATGCGATTGGCCCCGTGTGAGCGGGGTACGTGTATTACTGGGGTTCGTGGGGAGTTTCACAAGCGATTGGCCCTGTGCGAGCGGGGTACGTGTATTACTGGGGTTCGCGGGGAGTTTCACACGCGATTGGCCCTGTGCGAGCGGGGTACGTGTATTACTGGGGTTCGCGGGGAGTTTCACACGCGATTGGCACTGTGCGAGTGGGGTACGTGTATTTCGAGGGTGCGCGGGAAGTTTCACACGCGATTGGCGTACGTGTATTTCGAGGGTTTGCGGGAAGTTTCACATGTGAATGGCTCTGTGCGAGCGGGTTACGTGTATTTCTGGGGTGCGCAGGAAGTTTCACACGCGATTGGCCCTGTGCGAGTGGGGTATGTGTATTTTGGGGGTTCACGGGAAGTTTCACATGCGATTGGCCCCGTGCGAGCGGGGTACGTGTATTACTGGGGTTCGTGGGGAGTTTCACAAGCGATTGGCCCTGTGCGAGCGGGGTACGTGTATTACTGGGGTTCGCGGGGAGTTTCACATGCAAATGGCCCTGTGCGAGCGGGGTACGTGTATTTCAGGGGTTCGCGGGAAGTTTCACACGCGATTGGCCCTGTGCGAGCGGGGTACGTGTATTACTGTGGTCTCCAGGGAGTTTGACACGCGATTTTGCTGTCAGAGCGGGGTACGTGTATCCAGTGGGGTGCGCAGGGAGTCCCACACGTGAATTGGCAGTGTGGGTCCTCCTAGGTGTGCCCTCTACCCCCTCCACGGCCCCTGCAGGCAGCCCACACCACAGGGGACTACCCAGCACCCCTGGTCATGTCCCGCACGCAGCCCATCCACCATGGGCATGCCCCCCAGCCAGCCCACATGTCACCTTGGAATAGTGATCACCACCTCATGTCTCCCAGCACCCCCACCCCCCAGCAGTGAGGGGCACCTGCCAGCAGGCCCCGACTAATGTCCCCCAGCACCTCCACCCCCCAGCAGTGAGGCTCAGGCCCTGTCTCATGTCCCCCAGCACCCCCACCCACCCAGCAGTGAGCCTCAGGCCCTGACTCATGTCCCCCAGCACCACCACCCACCCAGCATTGACGGGCACCTGCCAGCAGGCCCCGAATCATGTCCCCCAGCAGCCCCACCCACCCAGCATTGACGGGCACCTGCCAGCAGGCCCTGACTCATGTCCCCAGCAACCCCACCCCCAGCAGTGACGCTCAGGCCCGACTCATGTCCCCCAGCACCCACCCAGCAGTGAGCCTCAGGCCCTGACTCATGTCCCCCAGCACCCTCACCCACCCAGCATTGACGGGCACCTGCCAGCAGGCCCCGACTCATGTCCCCCAGCACTCCCACCCACCCGGAAATTGATGGCACCTGCCAGCAGGCCCCGACTCATGTCCCCCAGCACCCCCACCCCCCAGCAGTGAGGCTCAGGCCCTGACTCATGTCCCCCAGCACCCCCACCCCCCAGCAGTGAGACTCAGGCCCTGACTCATGTCCCCCAGCACCCCCACCCACCCAGCATTGACGGGTACCTGCCAGCAGGTCCCGACTCATGTCCCCCACCACCCCCACCCCCAGCAGTGAGGCTCAGGACACGACTCATGTCCCCCAGTACCCCCACCCACCCAGCAGTGAGGGGCACCTGCCAGCAGGCCCCGACTCATGCCCCCAGCACTCCCACCCCCCAGCAGTGAGGCTCAGGCCCTGACTCATGTCCGCACAGACAGATGCACAGACAGAGACTCTATTTTCTTTGACAACATTCCCACTGTGAGGTACATACGAATAAGTGTTTTAGGTTTTAATGCATTTTGAGATTTACATTTGGAGCCATACCAGTTGTACCACTGTGAATATACAACCACTTGTGTATGTTATGTAGAATTGTGGTTGGATTTATGTGTACATAATTATTTAATGTATTCTCTTTATTTAATGTGTTTAGTTTGTCCAAACTTTTAATGATATGTGAGATGTCCTCTAATTGTGAATATATCTATACTTGCAGATATTTTTGCTCCTGAAGAAGGGGATAGTCCCCGAAACGCGTAGAGCTTGAAGCTGCAGTTCAAAATTGGGAGCTTATTTCTTTGTCTGGTTTGATTTGTTTTTCATGCTGGCCATATTGGAAGTCAGTGGATACCTTTTTTCTGTACTTTTATGAAGATATTTTGTTACCTATGTTCTAAATTGACAATTCTTTCTATATATAAAAGTGCAAATGTTATGAAATTTGACTGATTTATTTCAGCTTGTAAGGTGTGCAGGGGACGGGAGTGTCTTTAAGTTTAGACACTTTTTGTTTTCAGGCCCTGACTCATGTCCCCCAGCACCCCCACCCACCCAGCAGTGAGGGGCACCTGCCAGCAGGCCACGACTCATGTCCCCCAGCACCCCCACCCACCCAGCATTGACAGGCACCTGCCAGCAAGCCCCGACTCATGTCCTCCAGCACCCTCACCCCCCAGCAGTGAGGCTCAGGCCCCGACTCATGTCCCCCAGCACCCCCACCCACCCAGCATTGACGGGCACCTGCCAGCAGGCCCCAACTCATGTTCCCCAGCACCCCCATCCCCCAGCAGTGAGGCTCAGGTCCCGACTCATGTCCCCCAGCACCCCCACCCACCCAGCAGTGAGCCTCAGGCCCTGACTCATGTCCCCCAGCACCCCCACCCACCCAGCATTGACGGGCACCTGCCAGCAGGCCCCGACTCATGTCCTACAGCACCCCCACCCAGCATTGACGAGCACCCGCCAGAAGGCCCCGACTCATGTCCCCCAGCAGCCCCACCCCCAGCAGTGAGGCTCAGGTCCCGACTCACGTCCTGCTGTACCATCACCCACGCAGCAGTGAACCTCAGGCCCTGACTCATGTCCCCCAGAACCTCCACCCACCCAGCATTGACGGGCACCTGCCAGCAGGCCCCGACTCATGTCCCCCAACACCCCCACCCACCCAGCATTGACGGGCACCTGCCAGCAGGCCCAGACTCATGTCCCCCACCACCCCCACCACCCAGCAGTGAGGCTCAGGCTCCGACTCATATCCCCCAGCACCCCCACCCACTCAGCAGTGAGGGGCACCTGCCAGCAGGCCCCAACTCATTCCCCAAGCACACCCACCCAGGCAGCATTGAGCCTCAGGCCCTGACTCATGTCCCCCAGAACCCCCACCCACCCAGCATTGACGGGCACCTGCCAGCAGGCCCCGACTCATGTCCCCCAAAACCCCCACCCACCCAGCATTGACGGGCACCTGCCAGCAGGCCCAGAATCATGTCCCCCAGCACCCCCACCACCCAGCAGTGAGGCTCAGGCTCTGACTCATATCCCCCAGCACCCCCACCCACCCAGCAGTGAGGGGCACCTGCCAGCAGGCCCTGACTCATTCCCCAGCACCCCCACCCCCCCAGCAGTGAGGCTCAGGCTCTGACTCATGTCCTCCAGCACCCCCACCCACCCAGCAGTTAGGGGCACCTGCCAGCAGGCCCCGACTCATGTCCCCCAGCACCCCGACCCCCCAGCAGTGAGGCTCAGGCCCCGACTCATGTCCCCCAGCAAACCCACCCACCCAGCATTGATGTGCACCTGCCAGAAGGCCCCGACTCATGTCCCCCAGCACCCCCACCCCCCAGCAGTGAGGCTCAGGCCCCGACTCATGTCCCCAAGCACCCCCACCCCCCCAGCATTGGCGGGAACCTGCCAGCAGGCCCCAATTCATGTCCCCCAGCACCCCACCCCCCAGCAGTAAGGCTCAGGCCCTGACTCATGTCCCCCAGCACCCCCACTCACCCAGCAGTGAGGGGCACCTGCCAGCAGGCCTTGACTCATGCCCCCCAGCACCCCCACCCACCCAGCATTGAGAGGCACCTGCCAGCAGCCCCCAACTCATGTCCCCCAGCACCCCCTCCCCCCAGCAGTGAGGCTCAGGCCCCGATTCATGTCCCCCAGCACCCCCACCCACCCAGCATTGACGGGCACCTGCCAGCAGGCCCCGACTCATGTCCCCTAGCACCCCCACCCCCCAGCAGTGAGGCTCAGGGCCCGACTCATGTCCCCCAGCACCCCCACCCACCCAGCAGTGAGCCTCAGGCCCCGACTCATGTCCCCTAGCATCCCCACCCACCCAGCATTGACGGGCACCTGCTAGCAGGCCCCGACACATGTCCCCTAGCACCCCCACCCCCCAGCAGTGAGGCTCAGGCCCCGACTCATGTCCCCCAGCACCCCCACCCACCCAGCAGTGAGCCTCAGGCCCTGACTCATGTCCCCTAGCATCCCAACTCACCCAGCATTGACGGGCACCTGCCAGCAGGCCCCGACTCATGTCCCCCAGCACCCCCACTCACCCAGCATTGACGGGCACCTGCCAGCAGGCCCCGACTCATTTCCCCCAGCACCCCCACCCCCCAGCAGTGAGGCTCAGGCCCCGACTCATGTCCCCCAGCACCCGCTCCCACCCAGCATTGACGGGTACCTGCCAGCAGGCCCCGACTCATGTCCCTCAGCACCCCCACCCCGCAGCAGTGAGACTCAGGCCCCGACTCATGTCCCCCAGCACCCCCTCCCACCGAGCATTGACGGGCACCTGGCAGCAGGCCCCGACTCATGTCCCCCAGCACCCCCACCCACCCAGCATTGACAGGCACCTGCCAGCAGGCCCCAACTCATGTCCCCCAGCACCCTCACCCCCCAGCAGTGAGGCTCAGGCCCGACTCATGTCCCCCAGCACCCCCACCCACCCAGCATTGACGGGCACCTGCCAGCAGGCCCCGACTCATGTCCCCCAACACCCCCACCCACCCAGCATTGACGGGCACCTGCCAGCAGGCCCAGACTCATGTCCCCCAGCACCCCCACCACCCAGCAGTGAGGCTCAGGCCCCGACTCATGTCCCGCAGTACCCCCACCCACGCAGCAGTGAGCCTCAGGCCCTGACTCATGTCCACCAGCACCCCCACCCACCCAGCATTGACGGGGACCTGCGAGCAGGCCCCGACTCATATCCCCCAACACCACAACCCACCCAGCATTGACGGGCACCTGCCAGCAGGCCCAGACTCATGTCCCCCAGCACCCCCACCCACCTAGCAGTGAGGCTCAGGCTCTGACTCATATCCCCCAGCACCCCCACCCACCCAGCAGTGAGGGGCACCTGCCAGGAGGCCCCGACTCATTCCCCCAGCACCCTCACCCCCCAGCAGTGAGGCTCAGGCCCCGACTCATGTCCCCCAGCACCCCCACCCACCCAGCATTGACGGGCACCTGCCAGCAGGCCCCGACTCATGTCCCCCAACACCCCCACCCACCCAGCATTGACGGGCACCTGCCAGCAGGCCCAGACTCATGTCCCCCAGCACCCCCACCACCCAGCAGTGAGGCTCAGGCCCCGACTCATGTCCCGCAGTACCCCCACCCACGCAGCAGTGAGCCTCAGGCCCTGACTCATGTCCACCAGCACCCCCACCCACCCAACATTGACGGGCACCTGCCAGCAGGCCCCGACTCATGTCCGCCAACACCCCCACCCACCCAGCATTGACGGGCACCTGCCAGCAGGCCCAGACTCATGTCCCCCAGCACCCCCACCCACCCAGCAGTGAGGCTCAGGCTCTGACTCATATCCCATAGCACCCCCACCCACCAAGCAGTGAGGGGCACCTGCCAGGAGGCCCCAACTCATTCCCCCAGCAACCCCACCCCCCAGCAGTGAGGCTCAGGCCCTGACTCATGTCCCCCAGCACCCCCACCCACCCAGCAGTGAGGGGCACCTGCCAGGAGGCCCCGACTCATTCCCCCAGCACCCTCACCCCCCAGCAGTGAGGCTCAGGCCCCGACTCATGTCCCCCAGCACCCCCACCCACCCAGCATTGACGGGCACCTGCCAGCAGGCCCCGACTCATGTCCCCCAACACCCCCACCCACCCAGCATTGACGGGCACCTGCCAGCAGGCCCAGACTCATGTCCCCCAGCACCCCCACCACCCAGCAGTGAGGCTCAGGCCCCGACTCATGTCCCGCAGTACCCCCACCCACGCAGCAGTGAGCCTCAGGCCCTGACTCATGTCCACCAGCACCCCCACCCACCCAACATTGACGGGCACCTGCCAGCAGGCCCCGACTCATGTCCGCCAACACCCCCACCCACCCAGCATTGACGGGCACCTGCCAGCAGGCCCAGACTCATGTCCCCCAGCACCCCCACCCACCCAGCAGTGAGGCTCAGGCTCTGACTCATATCCCATAGCACCCCCACCCACCAAGCAGTGAGGGGCACCTGCCAGGAGGCCCCAACTCATTCCCCCAGCAACCCCACCCCCCAGCAGTGAGGCTCAGGCCCTGACTCATGTCCCCCAGCACCCCCACCCACCCAGCAGTGAGGGGCACCTGCCAGCAGGCCCCGACTCATGTCCCCCAGCACCCCCACCCACCCAGCATTGACAGGCACCTGCAAGCAGGCCCCGACTCATGTCCCCCAGCACCCTCATCCCCCAGCAGTGAGGCTCAGGCCCCGACTCATGTCCCCCAGCACCCCCACCCACCCAGCACTGACGGGCACCTGCCAGCAGGCCCCGACTCATGTCCCCCAGCACCCCCACCCCCAGCAGTGAGGCTCAGGCCCCGACTCATGTCCCCCAGCACCCCCACCCACCCAGCATTGACGGGCACCTGCCAGCAGGCCCCAATTCATGTCCCCAGCAACCCACCCCCCAGCAGTGAGGCTCAGGCCCTGACTCATGTCCCCCAGCACCCCCACTCACCCAGCAGTGAGGGGCACCTGACAGCAGGCCCTGACTCATGTCCCCCAGCACCCCCACCCACCCAGCATTGACAGGCACCTGCCAGCAGGCCCCAACTCATGTCCCCCAGCACCCCCACCCCCCAGCAGTGAGGCTCAGGCCCCGACTCATGTCCCCCAGCACCCCCACCCACCCAGCATTGACGAGCACCTGCCAGCAGGCCCCGACTCATGTCCCCTAGCACCCCCACCCCCCAGCAGTGAGGCTCAGGCCCCGACTCATGTCCCCCAGCACCCCCACCCACCCAGCAGTGAGCCTCAGGCCCCGACCCATGTCCCCTAGCATCCCCACTCACCCAGCATTGACGGGCACCTGCCAGCAGGCCCCGACTCATGTCCCCCAGCACCCCCACCCACCCAGCATTGACGGGCACTTCCAGCAGGCCCCGACTCATGTCCCCCAGCACCCCCACCCCCCAGCAGTGAGGCTCAGGCCCCGACTCATGTCCCCCAGCACCCCCTCCCACCCAGCATTGACGGGCACCTGCCAGCAGGCCCCGACTTATGTCCCCCAGCACCCCCACCCCCCAGCAGTGAGACTCAGGCCCTGACTCATGTCCCCCAGCACCCCCTCCCACCCAGCATTGACGGGCACCTGCCAGCAGGCCCCGACTCATGTCCCCCAGCACCCCCACCAATATATAGCATTGACAGGCACCTGGCAGCAGGCCCTGACTCATGTCCCCCAGCACCCTCACCCCCCAGCAGTGAGGCTCAGGCCCCGACTCATGTCCCCCAGCACCCCCACCCACCCAGCATTGACGGGCACCTGCCAGCAGGCCCCAACTCATGTCCCCCACCACCCCCACCCCCCAGCAGTGAGGCTCAGGCCCCGACTCATGTCCCCCAGAACCCCCACCCACCAGTGAGCCTCAGGCCCTAACTCAAGTCCCCCAGCACCCCCACCCACCCATCATTGACGGGCACCTGCCAGCAGGCCCCGACTCATGTCCCCCAGCAGCCCCACCCCCAGCAGTGAGGCTCAGGCCCCGACTCATGTCCCGCAGTACCCCCACCCACGCAGCAGTGAGCCTCAGGCCCTGACTCATGTCCCCCAGCACCCCCACCCACCCAGCATTGACGGGCACCTGCCAGCAGGCCCCGACTCATGTCCCCCAACACCCCCACCCACCCAGCATTGACGGGCACCTGCCAGCAGGCCCAGAGTCATGTCCCCCAGCACCCCCACCACCCAGCAGTGAGGCTCAGGCTCCGACTCATATCCCCCAGCACCCCCACCCACCCAGCAGTGAGGGGCACCTGCCAGCAGGCCCGACTCATTCCCCCAGCACCCCCACCCCCAGCAGTGACGCTCAGGCCCTGACTCATGTCCCCCAGCACCCCCACCCACCCAGCAGTGAGGGGCACCTGCCAGCAGGCCCGACTCATGTCCCCCAGCACCCCCACCCACCCAGCATTGACAGGCACCTGCAAGCAGGCCCCGACTCATGTCCCCCAGCACCCTCACCATCCAGCAGTGAGGCTCAGGCCCCTACTCATGTCCCCCAGCACCCCCACCCACCCAGCATTGAGGGGCACCTGCCAGCAGGCCCTGACTCATGTCTCCCAGCACTCCCACCCACCCAGCATTGACAGGCACCTGCCAGCAGGCCCCACCTCATGTCCCCCAGCGCCCCCACACCCCAGCAGTGAGGCTCAGGCCCCGACTCATGTCCCCCAGCACCCCCACCCACCCAGCATTGACGGGCACCTGCCAGCAGGCCCTGACTCATGTCCCCTAGCACCCCCACCACCCAGGAGTGAGGCTCAGGCCTCGACTCATGTCCCCCAGCACCCCCACCCACCCAGCAGTGAGCCTCAGGCCCCGACTCATGTCCCGTAGCATCTCCACTCACCCAGCATTGACGGGCACCTGCCAGCAAGCCCCGACTCATGTCCCCCAGCACCCCCACCCATCCAGCATTGACTGGCACCTGCCAGCAGGCCCAGACTCATGTCCCCAAGCACCCCCACCCCCCAGCAGTGAGGCTCAGGCCCTGACTCATGTCCCCCAGCACCCCCTCCCACCCCGCATTGACGGGCACCTGCCAGCAGGCCCCGACTCATGTCCCCCAGCACCCCCACCCCCCAGCAGTGAGACTCAGGCCCGACTCATGTCCCCCAGCACCCTCACCCACCCAGCAGTGAGCCTCAGGCCCTGACTCATGTCCCCCAGCACCCCCACCCATCCAGCATTGATGGGCACCTGCCAGCAGGCCCCGACTAATGTCCCCCAGCACCCCCACCCACCCAGCATTGACTGCACCTGCCAGCAGCCCTGACTCATGTCCCCCAGCACCCCCACCCCCCAGCAGTGAGGCTCAGGCCTCAACTCATGTCCTCCAGCACCCCCACGCCCCAGCAGTGAGGCTCAGGCCCTGACTCATGTCCCCCAGAACCCCCACCCACCCAGCAGTGAGGGCCACCTGCCAGCAGGCCCCGACTCATGTCCCCCAGCACCCCCACCCATCCAGCATTGACAGGCACCTGCCAGCAGGCCCTGACTCATGTCCCCCAGCACTCCCACCCCCCAGCAGTGAGGCTCAGGCCCGACTCATGTCCCCCAGCACCCCCACCCACCCAGCATTGACGGCCACCTGCCAGCAGGCCCCGACTCATGTCCCCCAGCACCCCCACCCCCCAGCAGTGAGGCTCAGGCCCTGACTCATGTCCCCCAGCACCCCCACCCCCAGCAGTGAGACTCAGGCCCTGACTCATGTCCCCCAGCACCCCCACCCACCCAGCATTGACGGGCACCTGCCAGCAGGCCCCGAATCATGTCCCCCAGCAGCCCCACCCACCCAGCATTGACGGGCACCTGTCAGCAGGCCCTGACTCATGTCTCCCAGCAACCCCACCCCCAGCAGTGAGGCTCAGGCCCCGACATATGTCCCCCAGCACCCACCCAGCAGTGAGCCTCATGCCCTGACTCATGTCCCCCAGCACCCTCACCCACCCAGCATTGACGGGCACCTGCCAGCAGGCCCCGACTCATGTCCCCCAGCACCCCCAACCACCCGGAAATTGACGGCACCTGCCAGCAGGCCCCGACTCATGTCCCCCAGCACCCCCATCCCCCAGCAGTGAGGCTCAGATCCCGACTTATGTCCCGCAGTACCCCCACCCACCCAGCAGTGAGACTCAGGCCCTGACTCATGTCCCCCAGCACCCCTACCCACCCAGCATTCACGGGCACCTGCCAGCAGGTCCCGACTCATGTCCACCAGCACCCCCACCCCCAGCAGTGAGGCTCAGGACACGACTCATGTCCCCCAGCACCCCCACCCACCCAGCAGTGAGGGGCACCTGCCAGCAGGCCCCGACTCATGTCCCCCAGCACCCCCACCCACCCAGCATTGACAGGCACCTGCCAGCAAGCCCTGACTCATGTCCCCCAGCACCCTCACCCCCAGCAGTGAGGCTCAGGCCCCGACTCATGTCCCCCAGCACCCCCACCCACCCAGCATTGACGGGCACCTGCCAGCAGGCCCCAACTCATGTCTCCCAGCACCCCCACCCCCCAGCAGTGAGGCTCAGGCCCCGACTCATGTCCCCCAGCACCCCCACCCACCCAGCAGTGAGCCTCAGGCCCTGACTCATGTCCCCCAGCACCCCCACCCACCCAGCATTGACGGGCACCTGCCAGCAGGCCCTGACTCATGTCCCCCAGCACCCCCACCCAGCATTGACGGGCACCTGCCAGCAGGCCCCGACTCATGTCCCCCAGCAGCACCACCCCCAGCAGTGAGGCTCAGGCCCCGACCCATGTCCCGCAGTACCCCCACCCACGCAGCAGTGAGCCTCAGGCCCTTACTCATTCCCCCAGCACTCCCACCCCCCAGCAGTGAGGCTCAGGCCCTGACTCATGTCCCCCAGCACCGCCAACCACCCAGCAGTGAGGGGCACCTGCCAGCAGGCCCCAACTCATGTCCCCCAGCACCCCCACCCACCCAACATTGACAGGCACCTGCCAGCAGGCCCCGACACATGTCCCCCAGCACCCTCACCCCCCCAGCAGTGAGACTCAGGCCCCGACTCATGTCCCCCAGCACTCCCACCCATCCAGCATTGACGGGTACCTGCCAGCAGGCCCCTACTCATGTCCCCCAGCACCCCCACCCCCCAGCAGTGAGGCTCAGGCCCCGACTCATGTCCCCCAGCACCCCCACCCACCCAGCATTGACGGGCACCTGCCAGCAGGCCCCGATTCATGTCCCCCAGCACCCAACCCCCCAGCAGTGAGGCTCAGGCCCTGACTCATGTCCCCCAGCACCCTCACCCACCCAGCATTGACGGGCACCTGCCAGCAGGCCCCGACTCATGTCCCCCAGCACCCCCAACCACCCGGAAATTGACGGCACCTGCCAGCAGACCCCGACTCATGTCCCCCAGCACCCCCACCCCCCAGCAGTGAGGCTCAGGTCCCGACTTATGTCCCGCAGTACCCCCACCCACCCAGCAGTGAGACTCAGGCCCTGACTCATGTCCCCCAGCACCCCTACCCACCCAGCATTCACGGGCACCTGCCAGCAGGTCCCGACTCATGTCCACCAGCACCCCCACCCCCAGCAGTGAGGCTCAGGACACGACTCATGTCCCCCAGCACCCCCACCCACCCAGCAGTGAGGGGCACCTGCCAGCAGGCCCCGACTCATTCCCAGGGCACACCCACCCCCCAGCAGTGAGGCTAAGGCCCTGACTCATGTCCCCCAGCACCTCCACCCACCCAGCAGTGAGGGGCACCTGCCAGCAGGCCCCGACTCATGTCCCCCAGCACCCCCACCCACCCAGCATTGACAGGCACCTGCCAGCAAGCCCTGACTCATGTCCCCCAGCACCCTCACCCCCCAGCAGTGAGGCTCAGGCCCCGACTCATGTCCCCCAGCACCCCCACCCAGCCAGCATTGACGGGCACCTGCCAGCAGGCCCCGACTCATGTCCCCCAGCACCCCCACCCAGCATTGACGGGCACCTGCCAGCAGGCCCCGACCATGTCCCCCAGCAGCCCCACACCCAGCAGTGAAGCTCAGGCCCGACTCATGTCCCGCAGTACCCCCACCCACGAAGCAGTGAGCCTCAGGCCCTTACTCATTCCCCCAGCACCCCCACCCCCCCAGCAGTGAGGCTCAGGCCCTGACTCATGTCCCCCAGCACCCCCACCGACCCAGCAGTGAGGGGCACCTGCCAGCAGGCCCCAACTCATGTCCCCCAGCACCCCCACCCACCCAGCATTGACAGGCACCTGCCAGCAGGCCCCGACTCATGTCCCCCAGCACCCTCACCCCCCAGCAATGAGACTCAGGCCCCGACTCATGTCCCCCAGCACCCCCACCCACCCAGCATTGACGGGTACCTGCCAGCAGGCCCCGACTCATGTCCCCCAGCACCCCCACCCCCCAGCAGTGAGGCTCAGGCCTCGACTCATGTCCCCCAGCACCCCCACCCACCCAGCATTGACGGGCACCTGCCAGCAGGCCCCGATCCATGTCCCCCAGCACCCCACCCCCCAGCAGTGAGGCTCAGGCCCTGACTCATGTCCCCCAGCACCCCCACTCACCCAGCAGTGAGGGGCACCTGCCACCAAGCCCTGACTAATGTCCCCCAGCACCCCCACCCACCCAGCATTGACAGGCACCTGCCAGCAGGCCCCAACTCATGTACCCCAGCACCCCCACCCCCCAGCAGTGAGGCTCAGGCCCGACTCATGTCCCTCAGCACCCCCACCCACCCAGCATTGACGGGCACCTGCCAGCAAGCCCCGACTCATGTCGCCCAGCACCCACACCCCCCAGCAGTGAGGCTCAGGCCCCGACTCATGTCCCCCAGCACCCCCACCCACCCAGCATTGACGGGCACCTGCCAGCAGGCCCCAACTCATGTACCCCAGCACCCCCAACCCCCAGCAGTGAGGCTCAGGCCCCGACTCATGTCCCCCAGCACCCCCACCCACCCAGCATTGACAGGCACCTGCCAGCAAGCCCTGACTCATGTCCCCCAGCACCCTCACCCCCCAGCAGTGAGGCTCAGGCCCCGACTCATGTCCCCCAGCACCCCCACCCAGCCAGCATTGACGGGCACCTGCCAGCAGGCCCCGACTCATGTCCCCCAGCACCCCCACCCAGCATTGACGGGCACCTGCCAGCAGGCCCCGACCATGTCCCCCAGCAGCCCCACACCCAGCAGTGAAGCTCAGGCCCGACTCATGTCCCGCAGTACCCCCACCCACGAAGCAGTGAGCCTCAGGCCCTTACTCATTCCCCCAGCACCCCCACCCCCCCAGCAGTGAGGCTCAGGCCCTGACTCATGTCCCCCAGCACCCCCACCGACCCAGCAGTGAGGGGCACCTGCCAGCAGGCCCCAACTCATGTCCCCCAGCACCCCCACCCACCCAGCATTGACAGGCACCTGCCAGCAGGCCCCGACTCATGTCCCCCAGCACCCTCACCCCCCAGCAATGAGACTCAGGCCCCGACTCATGTCCCCCAGCACCCCCACCCACCCAGCATTGACGGGTACCTGCCAGCAGGCCCCGACTCATGTCCCCCAGCACCCCCACCCCCCAGCAGTGAGGCTCAGGCCTCGACTCATGTCCCCCAGCACCCCCACCCACCCAGCATTGACGGGCACCTGCCAGCAGGCCCCGATCCATGTCCCCCAGCACCCCACCCCCCAGCAGTGAGGCTCAGGCCCTGACTCATGTCCCCCAGCACCCCCACTCACCCAGCAGTGAGGGGCACCTGCCACCAAGCCCTGACTAATGTCCCCCAGCACCCCCACCCACCCAGCATTGACAGGCACCTGCCAGCAGGCCCCAACTCATGTACCCCAGCACCCCCACCCCCCAGCAGTGAGGCTCAGGCCCGACTCATGTCCCTCAGCACCCCCACCCACCCAGCATTGACGGGCACCTGCCAGCAAGCCCCGACTCATGTCGCCCAGCACCCACACCCCCCAGCAGTGAGGCTCAGGCCCCGACTCATGTCCCCCAGCACCCCCACCCACCCAGCATTGACGGGCACCTGCCAGCAGGCCCCAACTCATGTACCCCAGCACCCCCAACCCCCAGCAGTGAGGCTCAGGCCCCGACTCATGTCCCCCAGCACCCCCACCCACCCAGCATTGACGGGCACCGGCCAGCAGGCCCCGACTCATGTCCCCCAGCACCCCCACCCAGCATTGACGGGCACCTGCCAGCAGGCCCTGACTCATGTCCCCCAGCAGCCCTACCCCCAGCAATGAGGCTCAGGCCCCGACTCATGTCCCGCAGTACCCTCACCCATGCAGCAGTGAGCCTCAGGCCCTTACTCATGTCCCCCAGCACCCCCACCCACCCAGCATTGACGGGCACCTGCCAGCAAGCCCCGACTCATGTCCCCCAACACCCCCACCCACCCAGCATTGACGGGCACCTGCCAGCAGGCCCAGACTCATGTCCCCCAGCACCCCCACCACCCAACAGTGAGGCTCAGGCACCGACTCATATCCCCCAGCACCCCCACCCACCCAGCAGTGAGGGGCACCTGCCAGCAGGCCCTGACTCATTCCCCCAGCACCCCCACCCCCCCAGCAGTGAGGCTCAGGCCCTGACTCATGTCCCCAGGCACCCCCACCCACCCACCAGTGAGGGGCACCTGCCAGCAGGCCCCGACTCATGTCCCCCAGCACCCCCACCCACCCAGCATTGACAGGCACCTGCCAGCAGGCCCCGACTTATGTCCCCCAACACCCCCACCCACCCAGCATTGACGGGCACCTGCCAGCAGGCCCAGACTCATGTCCCCCAGCACCCCCACCCACCCAGCAGTGAGCCTCAGGCCCTGACTCATGTCCACCAGCACCCCCACCCACCCAGCATTGACGGGGACCTGCCAGCAGGCCCCGACTCATGTCCCCCAGCACCCCCACCCACCCAGCAGTGAGGCTCAGGCTCTGACTCATATCCCCCAGCACCCCCACCCACCCAGCAGTGAGGGGCACCTGCCAGGAGGCCCCGACTCATTCCCCCAGCACCCTCACCCCCCAGCAGTGAGGCTCAGGCCCCGACTCATGTCCCCCAGCACCCCCACCCACCCAGCATTGACGGGCACCTGCCAGCAGGCCCCGACTCATGTCCCCCAACACCACCACCCACCCAGCATTGACGGGCACCTGCCAGCAGGCCCAGACTCATGTCCCCCAGCACCCCCACCCACCCAGCAGTGAGGCTCAGGCTCTGACTCATGTCCCCCAGCACCCCCACCACCCAGCAGTGAGGCTCAGGCCCCGACTCATGTCCCGCAGTACCCCCACCCACGCAGCAGTGAGCCTCAGGCCCTGACTCATGTCCACCAGCACCCCCACCCACCCAGCATTGACGGGCACCTGCCAGCAGGCCCCGACTCATGTCCCCCAACACCCCCACCCACCCAGCATTGACGGGCACCTGCCAGCAGGCCCAGACTCATGTCCCCCAGCACCCCCACCCACCCAGCAGTGAGGCTCAGGCTCTGACTCATATCCCCCAGCACCCCCACCCACCCAGCAGTGAGGGGCACCTGCCAGGAGGCCCCAACTCATTCCCCCAGCAACCCCACCCCCCAGCAGTGAGGCTCAGGCCCTGACTCATGTCCCCCAGCACCCCCACCCACCCAGCAGTGAGGGGCACCTGCCAGCAGGCCCCGACTCATGTCCCCCAGCACCCCCACCCACCCAGCATTGACAGGCACCTGCAAGCAGGCCCCGACTCATGTCCCCCAGCACCCTCATCCCCCAGCAGTGAGGCTCAGGCCCCGACCCATGTCCCCCAGCACCCCCACCCACCCAGCACTGACGGGCACCTGCCAGCAGGCCCCGACTCATGTCCCCCAGCACCCCCACCCCCCAGCAGTGAGGCTCAGGCCCTGACTCATGTCCCCCAGCACCCCCACCCACCCAGCATTGACGGGCACCTGCCAGCAGGCCCCAATTCATGTCCCCAGCACCCCACCCCCCAGCAGTGAGGCTCAGGCCCTGACTCATGTCCCCCAGCACCCCCAATCACCCAGCAGTGAGGGGCACCTGACAGCAGGCCCTGACTCATGTCCCCCAGCACCCCCACCCACCCAGCATTGACAGGCACCTGCCAGCAGGCCCCAACTCATGTCCCCCAGCACCCCCACCCCCCAGCAGTGAGGCTCAGGCCCCGACTCATGTCCCCCAGCACCCCCACCCACCCAGCATTGACGAGCACCTGCCAGCAGGCCCCGACTCATGTCCCCTAGCACCCCCACCCCCCAGCAGTGAGGCTCAGGCCCCGACTCATGTCCCCCAGCACCCCCACCCACCCAGCAGTGAGCCTCAGGCCCCGACTCATGTCCCCTAGCATCCCCACTCACCCAGCATTGACGGGCACCTGCCAGCAGGCCCCGACTCATGTCCCCCAGCACCCCCACCCACCCAGCATTGACGGGCACTTCCAGCAGGCCCCGACTCATGTCCCCCAGCACCCCCACCCCCCAGCAGTGAGGCTCAGGCCCCGACTCATGTCCCCCAGCACCCCCTCCCACCCAGCATTGACGGGCACCTGCCAGCAGGCCCCGACTTATGTCCCCCAGCACCCCCCAGCAGTGAGACTCAGGCCCTGACTCATGTCCCCCAGCACCCCCTCCCACCCAGCATTGACGGGCACCTGCCAGCAGGCCCCGACTCATGTCCCCCAGCACCCCCACCAATATATAGCATTGACAGGCACCTGGCAGCAGGCCCTGACTCATGTCCCCCAGCACCCTCACCCCCCAGCAGTGAGGCTCAGGCCCCGACTCATGTCCCCCAGCACCCCCACCCACCCAGCATTGACGGGCACCTGCCAGCAGGCCCCAACTCATGTCCCCCACCACCCCCACCCCCCAGCAGTGAGGCTCAGGCCCGACTCATGTCCCCCAGCACCCCCACCCACCCAGCAGTGAGCCTCAGGCCCTAACTCAAGTCCCCCAGCACCCCCACCCACCCATCATTGACGGGCACCTGCCAGCAGGCCCCGACTCATGTCCCCCAGCAGCCCCACCCCCAGCAGTGAGGCTCAGGCCCCGACTCATGTCCCGCAGTACCCCCACCCACGCAGCAGTGAGCCTCAGGCCCTGACTCATGTCCCCCAGCACCCC
Source organism: Ambystoma mexicanum (assembly GCF_040938575.1). Lineage (NCBI taxonomy): Eukaryota > Metazoa > Chordata > Amphibia > Caudata > Ambystomatidae > Ambystoma > Ambystoma mexicanum. The sequence continues at coordinate 840,098,355 of NC_090927.1, forward strand.
CACCCATCCAGCATTGACGGGCACCTGCCAGCAGGCCCCGACTCATGTCCCCCAACACCCCCACCCACCCAGCATTGACGGGCACCTGCCAGCAGGCCCAGACTCATGTCCCCCAGCACCCCCACCACCCAGCAGTGAGGCTCAGGCTCCGACTCATATCCCCCAGCACCCCCACCCACCCAGCAGTGAGGGGCACCTGCCAGCAGGCCCGACTCATTCCCCCAGCACCCCCACCCCCAGCAGTGACGCTCAGGCCCTGACTCATGTCCCCCAGCACCCCCACCCACCCAGCAGTGAGGGGCACCTGCCAGCAGGCCCGACTCATGTCCCCCAGCACCCCCACCCACCCAGCATTGACAGGCACCTGCAAGCAGGCCCCGACTCATGTCCCCCAGCACCCTCACCATCCAGCAGTGAGGCTCAGGCCCCTACTCATGTCCCCCAGCACCCCCACCCACCCAGCATTGAGGGGCACCTGCCAGCAGGCCCTGACTCATGTCTCCCAGCACCCCCACCCACCCAGCATTGACAGGCACCTGCCAGCAGGCCCCAACTCATGTCCCCCAGCGCCCCCAGACCCCAGCAGTGAGGCTCAGGCCCCGACTCATGTCCCCCAGCACCCCCACCCACCCAGCATTGACGGGCACCTGCCAGCAGGCCCTGACTCATGTCCCCTAGCACCCCCACCACCCAGGAGTGAGGCTCAGGCCTCGACTCATGTCCCCCAGCACCCCCACCCACCCAGCAGTGAGCCTCAGGCCCCGACTCATGTCCCCTAGCATCTCCACTCACCCAGCATTGACGGGCACCTGCCAGCAAGCCCCGACTCATGTCCCCCAGCACCCCCACCCATCCAGCATTGACTGGCACCTGCCAGCAGGCCCCGACTCATGTCCCCCAGCACCCCCACCCCCCAGCAGTGAGGCTCAGGCCCTGACTCATGTCCCCCAGCACCCCCTCCCACCCCGCATTGACGGGCACCTGCCAGCAGGCCCCGACTCATGTCCCCCAGCACCCCCACCCCCCAGCAGTGAGACTCAGGCCCCGACTCATGTCCCCCAGCACCCTCACCCACCCAGCAGTGAGCCTCAGGCCCTGACTCATGTCCCCCAGCACCCCCACCCATCCAGCATTGATGGGCACCTGCCAGCAGGCCCCGACTAATGTCCCCCAGCACCCCCACCCACCCAGCATTGACTGCACCTGCCAGCAGCCCTGACTCATGTCCCCCAGCACCCCCACCCCCCAGCAGTGAGGCTCAGGCCTCAACTCATGTCCTCCAGCACCCCCACGCCCCAGCAGTGAGGCTCAGGCCCTCACTCATGTCCCCCAGAACCCCCACCCACCTAGCAGTGAGGGGCACCTGCCAGCAGGCCCCGACTCATGTCCCCCAGCACCCCCACCCATCCAGCATTGACAGGCACCTGCCAGCAGGCCCCGACTCATGTCCCCCAGCACTCCCACCCCCCAGCAGTGAGGCTCAGGCCCGACTCATGTCCCCCAGCACCCTCACCCACCCAGCAGTGAGCCTCAGGCATTGACTCATGTCCCCCAGCACCCCCACCCATCCAGCATTGATGGGCACCTGCCAGCAGGCCCCGACTAATGTCCCCCAGCACCCCCACCCACCCAGCATTGACTGCACCTGCCAGCAGCCCTGACTCATGTCCCCCAGCACCCCCACCCCCCAGCAGTGAGGCTCAGGCCTCAACTCATGTCCTCCAGCACCCCCACGCCCCAGCAGTGAGGCTCAGGCCCTCACTCATGTCCCCCAGAACCCCCACCCACCTAGCAGTGAGGGGCACCTGCCAGCAGGCCCCGACTCATGTCCCCCAGCACCCCCACCCATCCAGCATTGACAGGCACCTGCCAGCAGGCCGCGACTCATGTCCCCCAGCACTCCCACCCCCCAGCAGTGAGGCTCAGGCCCGACTCATGTCCCCCAGCACCCCCACCCACCCAGCATTGACGGCCACCTGCCAGCAGGCCCCGACTCATGTCCCCCAGCACCCCCACCCCCCAGCAGTGAGGCTCAGGCCCTGACTCATGTCCCCCAGCACCCCCACCCCCCAGCAGTGAGACTCAGGCCCTGACTCATGTCCCCCAGCACCCCCACCCACCCTGCAGTGAGCCTCAGGCCCTGACTCATGTCCCCCAGCACCCCCACCCACCCAGCATTGACGGGCAACTGCCAGCAGGCCCCGAATCATGTCCCCCAGCAGCCCCACCCACCCAGCATTGACGGGCACCTGTCAGCAGGCCCTGACTCATGTCCCCCAGCAACCCCACCCCCAGCAGTGAGGCTCAGGCCCCGACATATGTCCCCCAGCACCCACCCAGCAGTGAGCCTCATGCCCTGACTCATGTCCCCCAGCACCCTCACCCACCCAGCATTGACGGGCACCTGCCAGCAGGCCCCGACTCATGTCCCCCAGCAGCCCCACCCCCAGCAGTGAGGCTCAGGCCCCGACCCATGTCCCGCAGTACCCCCACCCACGCAGCAGTGAGCCTCAGGCCCTTACTCATTCCCCCAGCACTCCCACCCCCCAGCAGTGAGGCTCAGGCCCTGACTCATGTCCCCCAGCACCCCCACCCACCCAGCAGTGAGGGGCACCTGCCAGCAGGCCCCAACTCATGTCCCCCAGCACCCCCACCCACCCAGCATTGACAGGCACCTGCCAGCAGGCCCCGACTCATGTCCCCCAGCACCCTCACCCCCCAGCAGTGAGACTCAGGCCCCGACTCATGTCCCCCAGGACCCCCACCCACCCAACATTGACGGGTACCTGCCAGCAGGCCCCTACTCATGTCCCCCAGCACCCCCACCCCCCAGCAGTGAGGCTCAGGCCCCGACTCATGTCCCCCAGCACCCCCACCCACCCAGCATTGACGGACACCTGCCAGCAGGCCCCGATTCATGTCCCCCAGCACCCCACCCCCCAGCAGTGAGGCTCAGGCCCTGATCCATGTCCCCCAGCACCCTCACCCACCCAGCATTGACGGGCACCTGCCAGCAGGCCCCGACTCATGTCCCCCAGCACCCCCAACCACCCGGAAATTGACGGCACCTGCCAGCAGGCCCCGACTCATGTCCCCCAGCACCCCCACCCCCCAGCAGTGAGGCTCAGGTCCCGACTTATGTCCCACAGTACCCCCACCCACCCAGCAGTGAGACTCAGGCCCTGACTAATGTCCCCCAGCACCCCTACCCACCCAGTATTCACGGGCACCTGCCAGCAGGTCCCGACTCATGTCCACCAGCACCCCCACCCCCAGCAGTGAGGCTCAGGACACGACTCATGTCCCCCAGCACCCCCACCCACCCAGCAGTGAGGGGCACCTGCCAGCAGGCCCCGACTCATTCCCCCAGCACACCCACCCCCCAGCAGTGAGGCTAAGGCCCTGACTCATGTCCCCCAGCACCTCCACCCACCCAGCAGTGAGGGGCACCTGCCAGCAGGCCCCGACTCATGTCCCCCAGCACCCCCACCCACCCAGCATTGACAGGCACCTGCCAGCAAGCCCTGACTCATGTCCCCCAGCACCCTCACCCCCCAGCAGTGAGGCTCAGGCCCCGACTCATGTCCCCCAGCACCCCCACCCACCCAGCATTGACGGGCACCTGCCAGCAGGCCCCAACTCATGTCCCCCAGCACCCCCACCCCCCAGCAGTGAGGCTCAGGCCCCGACTCATGTCCCCCAGCACCCCCACCCACCCAGCAGTGAGCCTCAGGCCCTGACTCATGTGCCCCAGCACCCCCACCCACCCAGCATTGACAGGCACCTGCCAGCAGGCCCCGACTCATGTCCCCCAGCACCCCCACCCAGCATTGACGGGCACCTGCCAGCAGGCCCCAACCATGTCCCCCAGCAGCCCCACACCCAGCAGTGAAGCTCAGGCCCCGACTCATGTCCCGCAGTACCCCCACCCACGAAGCAGTGAGCCTCAGGCCCTTACTCATTCCCCCAGCACCTCCACCCACCCAGCAGTGAGGGGCACCTGCCAGCAGGCCCCGACTCATGTCCCCCAGCACCCCCACCCACCCAGCATTGACAGGCACCTGCCAGCAAGCCCTGACTCATGTCCCCCAGCACCCTCACCCCCCAGCAGTGAGGCTCAGGCCCCGACTCATGTCCCCCAGCACCCCCACCCACCCAGCATTGACGGGCACCTGCCAGCAGGCCCCAACTCATGTCCCCCAGCACCCCCACCCCCAGCAGTGAGGCTCAGGCCCCGACTCATGTCCCCCAGCACCCCCACCCACCCAGCAGTGAGCCTCAGGCCCTGACTCATGTCCCCCAGCACCCCCACCCACCCAGCATTGACAGGCACCTGCCAGCAGGCCCCGACTCATGTCCCCCAGCAGCCCCACACCCAGCAGTGAAGCTCAGGCCCCGACTCATGTCCCGCAGTACCCCCACCCACGAAGCAGTGAGCCTCAGGCCCTTACTCATTCCCCCAGCACCTCCACCCACCCAGCAGTGAGGCTCAGGCCCCGACTCATGTCCCCCAGCACCCCCACCCACCCAGCATTGACGGGCACCTGCCAGCAGGCCCCAACTCATGTCCCCCAGCACCCTCACCCCCCAGCAGTGAGGCTCAGGCCCCGACTCATGTCCCCCAGCACCCCCACCCACCCAGCAGTGAGCCTCAGGCCCTGACTCATGTCCCCCAGCACCCCCACCCACCCAGCATTGACAGGCACCTGCCAGCAAGCCCTGACTCATGTCCCCCAGCACCCTCACCCCCCAGCAGTGAGGCTCAGGCCCCGACTCATGTCCCCCAGCACCCCCACCCACCCAGCATTGACGGGCACCTGCCAGCAGGCCCCAACTCATGTCCCCCAGCACCCCCACCCCCAGCAGTGAGGCTCAGGCCCCGACTCATGTCCCCCCAGCACCCCCACCCACCCAGCAGTGAGCCTCAGGCCCTGACTCATGTCCCCCAGCACCCCCACCCACCCAGCATTGACAGGCACCTGCCAGCAGGCCCCGACTCATGTCCCCCAGCACCCCCACCCAGCAATGATGGGCACCTGCCAGCAGGCCCCGACCATGTCCCCCAGCAGCCCCACACCCAGCAGTGAAGCTCATGCCCCGACTCATGTCCCGCAGTACCCCCACCCACGAAGCAGTGAGCCTCAGGCCCTTACTCATTCCCCCAGCACCTCCACCCACCCAGCAGTGAGGGGCACCTGCCAGCAGGCCCCGACTCATGTCCCCCAGCACCCCCACCCACCCAGCATTGACAGGCACCTGCCAGCAAGCCCTGACTCATGTCCCCCAGCACCCTCACCCCCCAGCAGTGAGACTCAGGCCCCGACTCATGTACCCCAGCACCCCCACCCACCCAGCATTGACGGGTACCTGCCAGCAGGCCCCGACTCATGTCCCCCAGCACCCCCACCCCCCAGCAGTGAGGCTCAGGCCCCGACTCATGTCCCCCAGCACCCCCACCCACCCAGCATTGACGGGCACCTGCCAGCAGGCCCCGATTCATGTCCCCCAGCAGCCCCACACCCAGCAGTGAAGCTCAGGCCCCGACTCATGTCCCGCAGTACCCCCACCCACGAAGCAGTGAGCCTCAGGCCCTTACTCATTCCCCCAGCACCCCCACCCACCCAGCATTGACGGGCACCTGCCAGCAGGCCCCGACTCATGTCCCCCAGCACCCCCACCCAGCATTGACGGGCACCTGCCAGCAGGCCCCGACCATGTCCCCCAGCAGCCCCACACCCAGCAGTGAAGCTCAGGCCCCGACTCATGTCCCGCAGTACCCCCACCCACGAAGCAGTGAGCCTCAGGCCCTTACTCATTCCCCCAGCACCCCCACCCCCCCAGCAGTGAGGCTCAGGCCCTGACTCATGTCCCCCAGCACCCCCACCGACCCAGCAGTGAGGGGCACCTGCCAGCAGGCCCCAACTCATGTCCCCCAGCACCCCCACCCACCCAGCATTGACAGGCACCTGCCAGCAGGCCCCGACTCATGTCCCCCAGCACCCTCACCCCCTAGCAGTGAGACTCAGGCCCCGACTCATGTACCCCAGCACCCCCACCCACCCAGCATTGATGGGTACCTGCCAGCAGGCCCCGACTCATGTCCCCCAGCACCCCCACCCCCCAGCAGTGAGGCTCAGGCCCCGAATCATGTCCCCCAGCACCCCCACCCACCCAGCATTGACGGGCACCTGCCAGCAGGCCCCGATTCATGTCCCCCAGCACCCCACCCCCCAGCAGTTAGGCTCAGGCCCTGACTCATGTCCCCCAGCACCCCCACTCACCCAGCAGTGAGGGGCACCTGCCAGCAGGCCCTGACTCATGTCCCCCAGCACCCCCACCCACCCAGCAGTGAGGCTCTGGCCCGACTCATGTCCCTCAGCACCCCCACCCACCCAGCATTGACGGGCACCTGCCAGCAAGCCCCGACTCATGTCGCCCAGCACCCACACCCCCCAGCAGTGAGGCTCAGGCCCCGACTCATGAACCCCAGCACCCCCAACCCCCAGCAGTGAGGCTCAGGCCCCGACTCATGTCCCCCAGCACCCCCACCCACCCAGCATTGACGGGCACCGGCCAGCAGGCCCCGACTCATGTCCCCCAGCACCCCCACCCAGCATTGACGGGCACCTGCCAGCAGGCCCTGACTCATGTCCCCCAGCAGCCCTACCCCCAGCAGTGAGGCTCAGGCCCCGACTCATTTCCCGCAGTACCCTCACCCATGCAGCAGTGAGCCTCAGGCTCTTACTCATGTCCCCCAGCACCCCCACCCACCCAGCATTGACGGGCACCTGCCAGCAGGCCCCGACTCATGTCCCCCAACACCCCCACCCACCCAGCATTGACGGGCACCTGCCAGCAGGCCCAGACTCATGTCCCCCAGCACCCCCACCACCCAACAGTGAGGCTCAGGCACCGACTCATATCCCCCAGCACCCCCACCCACCCAGAAGTGAGGGGCACCTGCCAGCAGGCCCCGACTCATGTCCCCCAGCACCCCCACCCCCCAGCAGTGAGGCTCAGGCCCCGACTCATGTCCCCCAGCACCCCCACCCACCCAGCATTGACGGGCACCGGCCAGCAGGCCCCAACTCATGTCCCCCAGCACCCCCACCCAGCATTGACGGGCACCTGCCAGCAGGCCCTGACTCATGTCCCCCAGCAGCCCCACACCCAGCAGTGAAGCTCATGCCCCGACTCATGTCCCGCAGTACCCCCACCCACGAAGCAGTGAGCCTCAGGCCCTTACTCATTCCCCCAGCACCTCCACCCACCCAGCAGTGAGGGGCACCTGCCAGCAGGCCCCGACTCATGTCCCCCAGCACCCCCACCCACCCAGCATTGACAGGCACCTGCCAGCAAGCCCTGACTCATGTCCCCCAGCACCCTCACCCCCCAGCAGTGAGACTCAGGCCCCGACTCATGTACCCCAGCACCCCCACCCACCCAGCATTGACGGGTACCTGCCAGCAGGCCCCGACTCATGTCCCCCAGCACCCCCACCCCCCAGCAGTGAGGCTCAGGCCCCGACTCATGTCCCCCAGCACCCCCACCCACCCAGCATTGACGGGCACCTGCCAGCAGGCCCCGATTCATGTCCCCCAGCAGCCCCACACCCAGCAGTGAAGCTCAGGCCCCGACTCATGTCCCGCAGTACCCCCACCCACGAAGCAGTGAGCCTCAGGCCCTTACTCATTCCCCCAGCACCCCCACCCACCCAGCATTGACGGGCACCTGCCAGCAGGCCCCGACTCATGTCCCCCAGCACCCCCACCCAGCATTGACGGGCACCTGCCAGCAGGCCCCGACCATGTCCCCCAGCAGCCCCACACCCAGCAGTGAAGCTCAGGCCCCGACTCATGTCCCGCAGTACCCCCACCCACGAAGCAGTGAGCCTCAGGCCCTTACTCATTCCCCCAGCACCCCCACCCCCCCAGCAGTGAGGCTCAGGCCCTGACTCATGTCCCCCAGCACCCCCACCGACCCAGCAGTGAGGGGCACCTGCCAGCAGGCCCCAACTCATGTCCCCCAGCACCCCCACCCACCCAGCATTGACAGGCACCTGCCAGCAGGCCCCGACTCATGTCCCCCAGCACCCTCACCCCCCAGCAGTGAGACTCAGGCCCCGACTCATGTACCCCAGCACCCCCACCCACCCAGCATTGATGGGTACCTGCCAGCAGGCCCCGACTCATGTCCCCCAGCACCCCCACCCCCCAGCAGTGAGGCTCAGGCCCCGAATCATGTCCCCCAGCACCCCCACCCACCCAGCATTGACGGGCACCTGCCAGCAGGCCCCGATTCATGTCCCCCAGCACCCCACCCCCCAGCAGTGAGGCTCAGGCCCTGACTCATGTCCCCCAGCACCCCCACTCACCCAGCAGTGAGGGGCACCTGCCAGCAGGCCCTGACTCATGTCCCCCAGCACCCCCACCCACCCAGCAGTGAGGCTCTGGCCCGACTCATGTCCCTCAGCACCCCCACCCACCCAGCATTGACGGGCACCTGCCAGCAAGCCCCGACTCATGTCGCCCAGCACCCACACCCCCCAGCAGTGAAGCTCAGGCCCCGACTCATGAACCCCAGCACCCCCAACCCCCAGCAGTGAGGCTCAGGCCCCGACTCATGTCCCCCAGCACCCCCACCCACCCAGCATTGACGGGCACCGGCCAGCAGGCCCCGACTCATGTCCCCCAGCACCCCCACCCAGCATTGACGGGCACCTGCCAGCAGGCCCTGACTCATGTCCCCCAGCAGCCCTACCCCCAGCAGTGAGGCTCAGGCCCCGACTCATTTCCCGCAGTACCCTCACCCATGCAGCAGTGAGCCTCAGGCTCTTACTCATGTCCCCCAGCACCCCCACCCACCCAGCATTGACGGGCACCTGCCAGCAGGCCCCGACTCATGTCCCCCAACACCCCCACCCACCCAGCATTGACGGGCACCTGCCAGCAGGCCCAGACTCATGTCCCCCAGCACCCCCACCACCCAACAGTGAGGCTCAGGCACCGACTCATATCCCCCAGCACCCCCACCCACCCAGAAGTGAGGGGCACCTGCCAGCAGGCCCCGACTCATTCCCCCAGCACCCCCACCCCCCCAGCAGTGAGGCTCAGGCCCTGACTCATGTCCCCAGGCACCCCCACCCACCCAGCAGTGAGGGGCACCTGCCAGCAGGCCCCGACTCATGTCCCCCAGCACCCCCACCCACCCAGCATTGACAGGCACCTGCCAGAAGGCCCCGACTTATGTCCCCCAGCACCCCACCCCCCAGCAGTGAGGCTCAGGCCCTGACTCATGTCCCCCAGCACCCCCACTCACCCAGCAGTGAGGGGCACCTGCCAGCAGGCCCTGACTCATGTCCCCCAGCACCCCCACCCACCCAGCATTGACAGGCACCTGCCAGCAGGCCCCAACTCATGTCCCCCAGCACCCCCACCCCCCAGCAGTGAGGCTCAGGCCCGACTCATGTCCCCCAGCACCTCCACCCACCCAGCATTGACGGGTACCTGCCAGCAGGCCCCGACTCATGTCCCCTAGCACCCACACCCCCCAGCAGTGAGGCTCAGGCCCCGACTCATGTCCCCCAGCACCCCCACCCACCCAGCAGTGAGCCTCAGGCCCCGACTCATGTCCCCTAGCATCCCCACTCACCCAGCATTGACGGGCACCTGCCAGCAGGCCCCGACTCATGTCCCCAGCACCCCCACCCACGCAGCATTGACGGGCACCTGCCAGCAGGCACCGACTCATGTCCCCCAGCACCCCCACCCCCCAGCAGTGAGGCTCAGGCCCCGACTCATGTCCCCCAGCACCCCCTCCCACACAGCATTGACGGGCACCTGCCAGCAGGCCCTGACTCATGTCCCCCAGAACCCCCACCCCCCAGCAGTGAGACTCAGGCCCGACTCATGTCCCCCAGCACCCCCTCCCACCCAGCATTGACGGGCACAATGCAGCAGGCCCTGACTCATGTCCCCCAGCACCCCCACCCACCCAGCATTGACAGGCACCTGCCAGCAGGCCCAGACTCATGTCCCCAGCACCCTCACCCCCCAGCGGTGAGGCTCAGGCCCCGACTCATGTCCCCCAGCACCCCCACCCACCCAGCATTGACGGGCACCTGCCAGCAGGCCCCGACTCATGTGCCCCAACACCCCCACCCACCCAGCATTGACGGGCACCTGCCAGCAGGCCCAGACTCATGTCCCCCAGCACCCCCACCACCCAGCAGTGAGGATCAGGCCCCGACTCATGTCCCGCAGTACCCCCACCCACGCAGCAGTGAGCCTCAGGCCCTGACTCATGTCCCCCAGCACCCCCACCCACCCAGCATTGACGGGCACCTGCCAGCAGGCCCCGACTCATGTCCCCCAACACCCCCGCCCACCCAGCATTGACGGGCACCTGCCAGCAGGCCCAGACTCATGTCCCCCAGCAACCCCACCCACCCAGCAGTGAGGCTCAGGCTCCGACTCATATCCCCCAGCACCCCCATCCACCCAGCAGTGAGGGGCACCTGCCAGCAGGCCCTGACTCATTCCCCCAGCACCCCCACCCCCCAGCAGTGAGGCTCAGGCCTGACTCATGTCCCCAGCACCCCCACCCACCCAGCAGTGAGGGGCACCTGCCAGCAGGCCCCGACTCATGTCCCCCAGCACCCCCACCCACCCAGCATTGACAGGCACCTGCAAGCAGGCCCGACTCATGTCCCCCAGCACCCTCACCGCCCAGCAGTGAGGCTCAGGCCTCGACTCATGTCCCCCAGCACCCCCACCCAACCAGCATTGACGGACTACTGCCAGCAGGCCTCGACTAATGTCGCCCAGCACCAACACCCCCCAGCAGTGAGGCTCAGGCCCCGACTCATGTCCCCCAGCACCCCCACCCACCCAGCATTGACGGGCACCTGCCAGCAGGCCCCGATTCATGTCCCCCAGCACCCCACCCCCTAGCAGTGAGGCTCAGGCCCTGACTCATGTCCCCCAGCACCCCCACTCACCCAGCAGTGAGGGGCACCTGCCAGCAGGCCCTGACTCATGTTCCCCAGCACCCCCAACCACCCAGCATTGACAGGCACCTGCCAGCAGGCCCCAACTCATGTCCCCCAGCACCCCCACCCCCCAGCAGTGAGGCTCAGGCCCCGACTCATGTCCCCCAGCACCCCCCCACCCAGCATTGACGGGCACCTGCCAGCAGGCCCCAACTCATGTCCCCTAGCACCCCCACCCCCCAGCAGTGAGGCTCAGGCCCCGACTCATGTCCCCCAGCACCCCCACCCACCCAGCAGTGAGCCTCAGGCCCCGACTCATGTCCCCTAGCATCCCCACTCACCCAGCATTGACGGGCACCTGCCAACAGGCCCCGACTCATGTCCCCCAGCACCCCCACCCCCCAGCAGTCAGGCTCAGGCCCTGACTCATGTCCCCCAGCACCCCCTCCCACCCAGCATTGACGTGCACCTGGCAGCAGGCCCCGACTCATGTCCCCCAGCACCCCCACCCACCCAGCATTGACGGGCACCTGCCAGCAGGCCCCGACTCATGTGCCACAGCACCCCACCCCCCAGCAGTGAGGCTCAGGCCCCGACTCATGTCCCCCAGCACCCCCTTCCACCCAGCATTGACGGGCACCTGCCAGCAGGCCCCGACTCATGTCCCCCAGCACCCCCACCCCCCAGCAGTGAGACTCAGGCACTGACTCATGTCCCCCAGCACCCCCTCCCACCCAGCATTGACGGGCACCTGCCAGCAGGCCCCGACTCATGTCCCCCAGCACCCCCACCCACCCAGCATTGACAGGCACCTGGCAGCAGGCCCCGACTCATGTCCCCCAGCACCCTCACCCCCCAGCAGTGAGGCTCAGGCCCGACTCATGTCCCCCAGCACCCCCACCCACCCAGCATTGACGGGCACCTGCCAGCAGGCCCCAACTCATGTCCCCCAGCACCCCCACCCCCCAGCAGTGAGGCTCAGGCCCCGACTCATGTCCCCCAGCACCCCCACCCACCCAGCAGTGAGCCTCAGGCCCTGACTCAAGACCCCCAGCACCCCCACCCACCCAGCATTGACAGGCACCTGCTAGCAGGCTTCGACTCATGTCCCCCAGCACCCCCACCCAGCATTGATGGGCACCTGCCAGCAGGCCCTGACTCACGTCCCCCAGCAGCCCCACCCCCAGCAGTGAGGCTCAGGCCCCGACTCATGTCCCGCAGTACCCCCACCCATGCAGCAGTGAGCCTCAGGACCTGACTCATGTCCCCCAGCACCCCCACCCACCCAGCATTGACGGGCACCTGCCAGCAGGCCCCGACTCATGTCCCCCAACACCCCCACCCACCCAGCATTGACAGGCAACTGCCAGCAGGCCCAGACTCATGTCCCCCAGCACCCCCACCCCCAGCAGTGAGGCTCAGGCCCTGACTCATGTCCCCCAGCACCCCCACCCACCCAGCAGTGAGGGGCACCTGCCAGCAGGCCCAGACTCATGTCCCCCAGCAACCCCACCCACCCAGCAGTGAGGCTCAGGCTCCGACTCATATCCCCCAGCACCCCCATCCACCCAGCAGTGAGGGGCACCTGCCAGCAGGCCCTGACTCATTCCCCCAGCACCCCCACCCCCCAGCAGTGAGGCTCAGGCCTGACTCATGTCCCCAGCACCCCCACCCACCCAGCAGTGAGGGGCACCTGCCAGCAGGCCCCGACTCATGTCCCCCAGCACCCCCACCCACCCAGCATTGACAGGCACCTGCAAGCAGGCCCGACTCATGTCCCCCAGCACCCTCACCGCCCAGCAGTGAGGCTCAGGCCTCGACTCATGTCCCCCAGCACCCCCACCCAACCAGCATTGATGGACTACTGCCAGCAGGCCTCAACTAATGTCGCCCAGCACCAACACCCCCCAGCAGTGAGGCTCAGGCCCGGACTCATGTCCCCCAGCACCCCCACCCACCCAGCATTGACGGGCACCTGCCAGCAGGCCCCGATTCATGTCCCCCAGCACCCCACCCCCTAGCAGTGAGGCTCAGGCCCTGACTCATGTCCCCCAGCACCCCCACTCACCCAGCAGTGAGGGGCACCTGCCAGCAGGCCCTGACTCATGTTCCCCAGCACCCCCACCCACCCAGCATTGACAGGCACCTGCCAGCAGGCCCCAACTCATGTCCCCCAGCACCCCCACCCCCCAGCAGTGAGGCTCAGGCCCGACTCATGTCCCCCAGCACCCCCACCCACCCAGCATTGACGGGCACCTGCCAGCAGGCCCCAACTCATGTCCCCTAGCACCCCCACCCCCCAGCAGTGAGGCTCAGGCCCCGACTCATGTCCCCCAGCACCCCCACCCACCCAGCAGTGAGCCTCAGGCCCCGACTCATGTCCCCTAGCATCCCCACTCACCCAGCATTGACGGGCACCTGCCAACAGGCCCCGACTCATGTCCCCCAGCACCCCCACCCCCCAGCAGTCAGGCTCAGGCCCTGACTCATGTCCCCCAGCACCCCCTCCCACCCAGCATTGACGTGCACCTGCCAGCAGGCCCCGACTCATGTCCCCCAGCACCCCCACCCACCCAGCATTGACGGGCACCTGCCAGCAGGCCCCGACTCATGTGCCACAGCACCCCACCCCCCAGCAGTGAGGCTCAGGCCCCGACTCATGTCCCCCAGCACCCCCTCCCACCCAGCATTGACGGGCACCTGCCAGCAGGCCCCGACTCATGTCCCCCAGCACCCCCACCCCCCAGCAGTGAGACTCAGGCACCGACTCATGTCCCCCAGCACCCCCTCCCACCCAGCATTGACGGGCACCTGCCAGCAGGCCCCGACTCATGTCCCCCAGCACCCCCACCCACCCAGCATTGACAGGCACCTGGCAGCAGGCCCCGACTCATGTCCCCCAGCACCCTCACCCCCAGCAGTGAGGCTCAGGCCTGACTCATGTCCCCCAGCACCCCCACCCACCCAGCATTGACGGGCACCTGCCAGCATGCCCCAACTCATGTCCCCCAGCACCCCCACCCCCCAGCAGTGAGGCTCAGGCCCCGACTCATGTCCCCCAGCACCCCCACCCACCCAGCAGTGAGCCTCAGGCCCTGACTCAAGACCCCCAGCACCCCCACCCACCCAGAATTGACAGGCACCTGCTAGCAGGCTTCGACTCATGTCCCCCAGCACCCCCACCCAGCATTGACGGGCACCTGCCAGCAGGCCCCGACTCATGTCCCCCAGCAGCCCCACCCCCAGCAGTGAGGCTCAGGCCCCGACTCATGTCCCGCAGTACCCCCACCCACGCAGCAGTGAGCCTCAGGACCTGACTCATGTCCCCCAGCACCCCCACCCACCCAGCATTGACGGGCACCTGCCAGCAGGCCCCGACTCATGTCCCCCAACACCCCCACCCACCCAGCATTGACATGCAACTGCCAGCAGGCCCAGACTCATGTCCCCCAGCACCCCCACCCCCAGCAGTGAGGCTCAGGCCCTGACTCATGTCCCCCAGCACCCCCACCCACCCAGCAGTGAGGGGCACCTGCCAGCAGGCCCCGACTCATGTCCCCCAGCACCCCCACCCACCCAGCATTGAGAGGCACCTGCAAACAGGCCCCGACTCATGTCCCCCAGCACCCTCACCCCCCAGCAGTGAGGCTCAGGCCCCGACTCATGTCCCCCAGCACCCCCACCCACCCAGCATTGACAGGCACCTGCCAGCAGGCCCCGACTCATGTCCCCCAGCACCCCACCCCCCAGCAGTGAGGCTCAGGCCCTGACTCATGTCCCCCAGCACCCCCACTCACCCAGCAGTGAGGGGCACCTGCCAGCAGGCCCTGACTCATGTCTCCCAGCACCCCCACCCACCCAGCATTGACAGGCACCTGCCAGCAGGCCCCAACTCATGTCCCCCAGCACCCCCACCCCCCAGCAGTGAGGCCCAGGCCCCGACTCATGTCCCCCAGCACCCCCACCCACCCAGCATTGACAGGTACCTTCCAGCAGGCCCCGTCTCATGTCCCCTAGCACCCCCACCCCCCAGCAGTGAGGCTCAGGGCCCGACTCATGTCCCTCAGCACCCCCACCCACCCAGCAGTGAGCCTCAGGCCCCGACTCATGTCCCCTAGCATCCCCACTCACCCAGCATTGACGGGCACCTGCCAGCAAGCCCCGACTCATGTCCCCCAGCACCCCCACCCACCCAGCATTGACGGGCACCTGCCAGCAGGCCCCGACTCATATCCCCCAGCACCCCCACCCCACAGCAGTGAGGCTCAGGCCCCGACTCATGTCCCCCAGCACCCCCTCCCACCCCGCATTGACGGGCACCTGCCAGCAGGCCCCGACTCATGTCCCCCAGCACCCCCACCCCCCAGCAGTGAGACTCAGGCCCCGACTCATGTCCCCCAGAACCCCCACCCACCCAGCAGTGAGGGGCACCTGCCAGCAGGCCCCAACTCATGTCCCCCAGCACCCCCACCCCCCAGCAGTGAGGCTCAGGCCCCGACTCATGTCCCCCAGCACACCCACCCACCCAGCATTGACAGGCACCTGCCAGCAGGCCCCGACTCATGTCCCCTAGCACCCCCACCCCCCAGCAGTGAGGCTCAGGCCCCGGCTCATGTCCCTCAGCACCCCCACCCACCCAGCAGTGAGCCTCAGGCCCCGACTCATTTCCCCTAGCATCCCCACTCACCCAGCATTGACGGGCACCTGCCAGCAGGCCCCGACTCATGTCCCCCAGCACCCCCACCCACCCAGCATTGACGTGCACCTGCCAGCAGGCCCCGACTCATATCCCCCAGCACCCCCACCCCCCAGCAGTGAGGCTCAGGCCCCGACTCATGTCCCTCAGCACCCCCACCCACCCAGCAGTGAGCCTCAGGCCCCGACTCATGTCCCCTAGCATCCCCACTCACCCAGCATTGACGGTCACCTGCCAGCAGGCCCCGACTCATGTCCCCCAGCACCCCCACCCACCCAGCATTGACGGCACCTGCCAGCAGCCCTGACTCATGTCCCCCAGCACCCCCACCCCCCAGCAGTGAGGCTCAAGCCTCGACTCATGTCCCCCAGCACCCCCACCCACCCAGCAGTGAGGGGCACCTGCCAGCAGGCCCCGTCTCATGTCCCCCAGCACCCCCACCCCCCAGCAGTGAGGCTCAGGCCCTGACTCATGTCCCCCAGAACCCCCACCCACCCAGCAGTGAGGGGCACCTGCCAGCAGGCCCCAACTCATGTCCCCCAGCACCCCCACCCACCCAGCATTGACAGGCACCTGCCAGCAGGCCCCGACTCATGTCCCCCAGCACTCCCACCCCCAGCAGTGAGGCTCAGGCCCCGACTCATGTCCCCCAGCACCCCCACCCACCCAGCATTGACAGCCACCTGCCAGCAGGCCCCGACTCATGTCCCCCAGCACCCCCACCCCCCAGCAGTGAGGCTCAGGCCCCGACTCATGTCCCCCAGCACCCCCACCCACCCACCATTGACAGCCACCTGCCAGCAGGCCCTGACTCATGTCCCCCAGCACCCTCACCCACCCAGTATTGACGGGCACCTGCCAGCAGGCCCCGACTTATATCCCCCCAACACGTCATCATGATCCACAATCATGGGTCTCATGGCCTCCCAAATCCCACCGCACGCCACCCTTGTGCAAAGACCCAACCAAGTATCCCATCCACCCCACATTGAAATGCCCATTACATGATACAACCCAAATGGCAAGAATGTACATCAACACATGTCTGTCACACACACACAATGGGTGCTGGTGATTGTGAAAACCTACACCGTGACATGCATGAAACCAATGAGAGAATACCACACATCAAAGTAATTAACCAAAATGTATTGAACACAAAAAGAATGTAATCAAATGAAAACATGAAAAAAATGTTTGAAAAAAAGATGAAATGCAGCATGTCCAAAACACAAAAAGAAAAACATGAAGTCTGAATCCAAATAAATCGAAAATGAAAATGTGTCCAAAGTATCCGGCCCCCAAATCAAATCCAAAGGAAACAGAAACAGTAAAATCCATTTCTCCATGGTAAGAAAAATAATAATAGATAAATCCACTGTTCAACTATGTCCAAAGAAGTAATCCAGGGTCCATGAGCCCAACGAATGAAATGAAACCTTGCAAAAAAACTACCTAGTAAAGAACTATATACAAAAAGGCGGGGCATAGTCCAAGCGCCCCAAATGAATGAAAAAGATAAAGGAAATCTAAAACTACAAACTATATACAATGACGGCGGGCTAGTCCAACGGCTTACTTCCCGATTTCCCGGGCCAGGGCATCATCGAACTCCTGCTGGAGGCGGTCCTCTTCCATGGCCCCAAGGGTTTGCAGGGACGATGCCATGTTGGACTCTAACTCCCTGCGAATGGCCTCGAGGCACTCGGCCCGCCTCAGTGCCCTCCGCATGGAGTTCTCTGCCCTGACCATTGTGAGCCGTGCCTCTTCTGCCCGCCGCCGCTCCGCATCTATATGCCGGCCCAACCGCAGCCACACGGAAGACACACCCATTCCAGGGTTCTCCGGCCCTCTGGCCGATGCCTGCCCCTCTGATGTCGATGGCCCGAGCCATCATTGCTCCCACCTAGAGCCTGCTGCTGCTGCTGCTGTCCATGTGCCCTGTCCGATGATGCCTGCACATCCTCCTTCAGCTGGTCTCCAGTTGTTGTGGTGTCCACCCCTGCTGGACCGCCGACTCCCGACTGTGGCAGGGAGGGGATCTTCACCAAGCTGGCTGTGTTGGTCAGGCCAGGTCCACAGGGGGCCCTGGTGGAATCTGGGCTGGAAGACGGCAGGGAGAATGACTGGCGCATAGTCTCCACAGAGGAGGAGAGGTCCGCCAGAGTGCGCGACACATGTAGGAACCCACCGACCAGGGTCCCTCCCGAACGTGCCACGTCGCGACGCTGCTGTTCATGATGGCGTGCATGCTCTGCCCAGGAAGCATGCACATCATCACGAATGTCACACGTGTGCAACGCGACACCAACCAGGACGGAGCCCATACGGTCGTGGGACCCCTCGTCCGCAGGTAGTGGAGAGGCAGATGACGTGGCACTCCCCCCTACCTGCGGACGGGCCTGGGATGGGGCATCCCTGCTGGTGCATGGTGGTGCAGTCACAGGGTCAAGGACAGCGACATGCACAGGCCCCTCCGCAGTGACCTGTGCTGCCTCCTGACCCTGGCCCTGGACTGCACCACTTTCACCAGTGGTACTACCCCCACCAGGCCCCATGTGCGGCTCAGTAGCGGGCTCCTCCTCCTTTGAGGAGACCACCAACCTGGATGTCTCCACACCGTCTTCCGCCATTGCAAGCCCCTGAGGGGACTCACCCGGCCCTTCCGCTACAGCCGTAGTGGCAGACGCGGCACCAGTCCCCTCGCTCCCGGATGATGCCAATTCCTGGGAGGGTGGCTGGGCCTTCCGTCGCCGCCCGGTGGAGGCATCCCCGCCGCTTGGCTCCACAGCGACGTCTCCGCCCTCTTCTTCACTTGACGCTGCGTAGAGGGAGACATAGAACACAAGCATCAGGGTACATTACAATATTCCCCTAGACAGAAAGCAATAACACATGAGTGGCTCTGTCAAATGTCACTTCCATCCTGTCCCTCCACAATACATGGTGAATGCACGCAACACACACGCAGAAACAGGCACGGCGCCTGCAATCAACATCAGCATCCATGTACAAGGGCCTCTTTTAACCAAAATGTTGCCTTCAAACTCACATGCATCATGGCTCACACTGATCCCATGCACACACATCACCGGAGGGCCATGCATCATGGCTTGTACACCACAGACACAGTGGATAGACACAGTGGATACAACGGTGACCGCACTGCATGAGTGAATCAACACATCATCACAGACATGTGTCATGCATCCATGGCGTTTGAAAGTCACACACACACTTCTCAGACACACACACATGTGCACCATACATGTACATGAGAGCAGCACCCACCCCTTACCCCCCTCCATGTCCAAGAACAGAGACTGGCATGCATTAATGTGTGCATTCCGCATACAGCTCCCCATGTTGCATTGGAACACATGCACCATCCACGTGGTTCACACATTACTGGTCTCACATGCATGACCATGATGTCCCTGCACACACACATCCATGCATGGCCTATGTCACACATACAGGCAAGTATCAGACTACCAACACACTGCAACATGCCCTGTCTCACACAGCAATGCTTGGCCACTTACGCTCAACTCCAGACGGGTCTGCCTCCGAAGGATCTGGGAGTGGAGCGCTGGGCCTACGTGTTCCAGGACCCTCATCTGGATGTTGCTCATGCTGACCCGGCTCCCCTCCGTGAGGCGCCGGGCCTTGTAGAGGGTCCTGGACCTGATGTCCTCACTGCGCTTCCTGACGTGCTTGATGTCGCGGGTTGCCACCCCCTCTGTGTTGATGGCAACCACTGCATCCTCCCAGATCCTCTCCCGACCTTCCTTGTTGGTGCATGATGTTCCGAAGAAGGCATCATAATGCCCCAGGACATGCTCCACCAGGACACCAACTTCCTTCTCATTGAAGCTGGTGGCCCTCTGCCTCTCTGGCTGGGGGTCGCCAGTGGTCTCAGATGGTGTTTGCCCTGACATGGCGACCCCCGAGGCAGGCGTGGTTGGGCAACTGGGTCCAGGGGCTGGGCTGTGGAGCGATGGTATCCCAGTCAGGAGTCTTCTGTTCCAGCAGGGGTGGACACAGCAACTGGTCCCCTGCAGATGGCTGACGTGTAGGCACCAAATAGCAGGGCATGTGGGCAGCAGGCAGGCAGCAGCAGATGGCTGGTGGGAGCGTGCTCGGGGATCTTGGGGACAGGAAAATGGCCTTTTGGGCAGGAGCATGGTCTTCTGTGTGTTTTCGCGTGGCCAGCTTGATACGGAGTGATTTGGAACGTGAAAAAAGTGCACATCAGCGTGAAATCCGAGGAAAGGCCCTTAGCATGTAAGCACGTAAGTGACGTTACGCGCGCGGGCATTCCCCACAACATGGGTGCATTTTGAATCAGCACGTGAGAAAACTGCACGTCACTGTGCTATTGGAGGAAAGGGCCTTAGCACGTAAGCCGTAAGTGACGTTGCACATGTGGGCTGGCTTAAAAGGTACGAGTATCACGCTATTTTCTTGTACGTGCTTTTTGTGTAGAGCGAGCAGGTGTTTCTTGTACTTCTTGTCGGTTCACACGCAATTACTTCACAACGTTTCCAGTTCGTACTCCCTGTTTCCTCAGACTGCGTTCTTGTCTTCTTTTGGCGGGGGTGTTGCCAACACGCACATGTGGGTCTTTTCACGTTCTTTTTCAAGGCAGACGGTGAGTCGCGCATGTATTTTCCAACTGTGGTTGCCCCCGTGTGTCCCGTGTGTCGCGTACCCCAGGCTGCGTGTAACACGTGTACGCTTATTTTTGTGTTTCTGGGTGCCACAGCGTAGTGCGGGTTCATTTGTGTACTTTTGTTTTTGGGGTGCCTGTGCGTTGCATGACCTGTCATCTTCCCCCAGGGGTCACATACAGCCTTGCTAGAGCACTAAGGTACAAATTCCATCTAGTACCCTACCCCTTTCACCCCAATTGCCCAGGACAATTGTTTACTGCAAGTCCCATATGCACAACAACATCAGTCCCATGGTTGGGACGCGACCAAGCAGTAAGGGAGGCAAAGGTGGCCGACCTCCAAAAGGTGGGCGTGGTGGGCGCGGTAGGGGACGTGGCCAGGATTTGCAGGGTGCCCCTAGAGCCCCGTGTGTGGAGGACCAATCGGGGACACCTATGCCCCCCCAATGGTTGTGGGAAAAATAGCTGACACCATCCCAGCTCAGCCCTTGTTGGACCAGCCAATTTTGTCACCTGAACCGGCACAGGATGACTCCCAGGCTGACATCCAGGTCAGCAAGTCTAATCCACGTGTGGCGGTGAAAGTTGCTGTCACCAGGGCACGTGGAACTGGGGCAGCAATGTCATCTGCTGCCCCAAGTAGCCAGGGTGGGGAGGCTGCAGGGGCAGCTGCAGCTCAATCCACCTCAGCTCCGAGTCTCCCAGCCGGGACAGTGTCGGTCCAGGTCCATCACACCGATGTTGGCCCTGCCAACAATCACCCTGCAGCCAATGCCTGCACCAAGACCTATGATCATTGTGCCTTTACAGGCTTCTAGTACCCAGTCCACCTGCGCTTCTGCCCCTACTGACCAGAGCGGCGTAAGCCACTCAGGATCTGCACCACCTTACAAGAAGAAGAAGAAGGGTGCTCTCGCACTACAGGCTGAGACCCCAGACACGGCTACACACTCCGGCACGTCAAGGAAGCCTAGCTTCAATGACGCCGAACTTGATGCACTTGTGGCCTATGTGTCGGCACATAGACGTGATATGTTGGTGACTGCAGGCTGTAAGACTACGACTGCTCAACGTAGGGCCCACTGGCAGCCCATCGCGCAGCACATTAGTGCCCTTGGATTTGTGAGGCGCACAGCTGATGATTGCTACAAGCAGTGGAATGACCTGAAACGCAGAGCAAAGACCAAGCTGGCTTCCAATCATGCCTATACTCTGGTGACTGGCGGTGGGTCTCCACCAGAGGACGACCAACTCACTGAACATGAGTCTGTTGCTGGAACCTTCGTCACAGAGGAACAGATCCAAAGCGTGGGAGACCTACCAGATTATGAGGCATTGTCCGGTGAGTGCCCATGCAAGTGTGTGTAATCCATGTGTATGTTTCTTTGGCGATGTGTAAGGTGAGGGTGTGTACTCCTGAGTGGTATGGGTCACCCATGTGCTTCCTCCAAACCATTCACCGGCCTTGGGTTTGGGTATGACAGTATCCCTTCTGACCACAGTAACCAATTAGCGCCACATTACTGCAGTTGCCCTTGAACTGTCATCTTGCAACAACATTGTTCTGATTTTTCAGTGTTCATTCAGCCTGATTGTTTCAATCCTCCCATTTTTGCAACACATTTTTCTGCCCTAATGCCACGTATGTGACATGCTTCTGTCATAGATTACAACCCACATTGGCCCACATTTATTACCTTGTTATGGGAATGATCTGACCATTCAGGCTGATTGAGTAAGGGCCTGCTCACATTAATTTTTGGGGCCTGTTTGAATGTGGAACATGATTGTTGTTTCCTGTCATGTTGAAGTGACCAACCATTGATGTATCCATCTGCCAGCCATCACTGTATTATTGTACACTGGATGTTTTGCAGTGTGTGGCACATTATTTTGCATTTTTCATCTCATCATGTCCATCTCACATGGATGGGTGACAGTACTCATTCACTGACATATGGCTGTACTTGTCAAATGTACCATGGCTATGCTACATGCCATCTGTGTGCTGGCATGTGTCATGTATGTGTATTGGACATGCCACTCACAGGCTAATGTGTGATGCCAGTGCTATCCAGCATGCAGCAAATGTGTTGCTTTTCCATCTTGGTGTCCTCAGTGTCTGCTTTTTGCCTCCCCTTCCAACTCATTTACAGTGCATGCATGCCAGGGTTATAGTCATGTGGGACATTTGTAATTCATGTTGTGTAATTCATGTACTGGATCTCTGGCTTGTCAGGCCTATGTGTGTGCTATGGTGCTCATGCCTATTTCCATTTGTTGTCTTTCATGTTTTTGCAGGTGATGATGCACTTGATGATGTAGAGGTGGAGGAGATGGTGCAGGCCCAGGAGGAATCTCAGCCACGACCGGGCACCAGTGGAGGACGTGGTGTGGTGGTGGGTGAAAACCCAATCCTCCTGCAGACCATACTGTCCAGGGGTGTCTCTGGGTGCACCTCCCCAGACCGCTATGATTCAGGTGCTGAATCGGATGATGAGACTTATGTGCTGTCGCAGGTGAGTGTTTCTGGCAGGGATGCTGTTCTGTCCAACCCACCTGCACCAGGGGTAGACACCTCTATAGGGATGTCAGTGTTGGTAACTCTGCCTTTGGCGGTTACGGATGCAGGGTCACACTCCACAACATCTGATCCTGTTCCTGGGCCAGCAGATCAGAGGGGGAATGCAGTCCTGCAGCCTCAGGCAGTGCCAGCACAGCAAGGTGCAGATCGCCTTGCCCCAAACAGGTGTGGTGCCCGCCGACGCGGTGGCCGTGTGCCACCAAGTAATACTGTATGGGAAAACTCCATGTGCGGTATAGCAGCACAAAAGGGAGCATCGGCTGAAATGATGGCTCAGGCAATGGAGAGGGTGGCCACTTCCATTCTCCCCCCTGAAAGGCAGATGGAGCTCCAACAGCAGGCAACAGAGTCCATTTGCCAATCACACAGGGAGAACATGTTGGCGTCCAACAGGGACCGACGAGCGGCACTGGAGACTCTGCGCAAAGCCATATCTGTAGAGTCCCAGGGCCACAGGGAAGCCCTGAGGTTAGAACTCCATTTCCTCAGGGAGAATCTGGTTGAACTTGAGGCTTCCTGAAATTTTAGGGCAGAACAGCAGCTGGAGCAGCTCACACATTCACTCTCAGCTGAGCTGCAGGTAACTCGTGAGGAGATTCGGGCATCACGCGAGGCCATGCGTGCAGAAATGCAGGCAACCCGTGAATTGCTGCATGGGTATCTCCGTACTATCATCCTCCAGAACCAGACCTTCCACCCGCATGCTTGCTGCCATGGAGCACCATACCAGGGCTTTGTGTGGGCTGCCTCCCATAGCACCGCCTCCTCCTGATGTAGCAGCAGAGGGTGAAGAGAGCGACAGCAGTTCTCCCACATTGGCATAGCTGTGCATGCCATGAGCCCATGGAGGTATTTTTTTTTCTGGCAACATCCACGCAGGTGGGTGTTGGTGTGCACCCTGTTCTCGAACCTCCTGGGTGGCCTCCCCCTCAGGCCCACAAATGGGCATTTTTGATTTTCTTTTTGTTTTTTTTTTACAGTGTGTTGCCTTGTGTGGCTCCAGTGGGCATCCACTGTGTATTCGAGCTAGGCACATGCAGGCTTGTCCTGTGTTTGGGTTAGATGCTTGGGTTCCTGACACACACACCCCTCCTGCTTCCCCTTTCCATGGGCTTGCAAAGGGTGTGACCAAGTGACAGTGACTTACACAGTGACATTGGGCTCCCATGAGCTGTGTGGGCAGTCTGTGGTCAAAACTGTGTGGATATCCCTAGTGGGGATTGTTGTTGTATTGAACACTGCAGGGTGTATTGATATGTGCTTGTGCATCCATGTCTTCCTCCTTATTCACAGGTACCTTCTTCATGTCTTCACAAGGCCGTCTCCGTTGCAGAGGCAGTTCATGTTGTATGCAGTACACTGACACATTTGCCTGACAGCAACCCGCTGCAGTTGGAAGGGGTCGATGTGCTGGCTTATTCAGGTTGTAAGACTTGCACTACTTTGATTTTGTACTGTCATATTTTGCCACTGTTTCATCCTGTGTTGCTGTATTGTGTTGCTGGTAAGTATTTGTTCATGTGTGCTGTTTGTTATTGATTACTGGGAGCATATTGTCTGTGGCCTGTTTCCATTTGGGACAGTGCACTTTGTGACACTTGTGTCATGTGTTGTGCATTCATTTGTTTGCTTTCACATTGCATGACATGCCATGGTGTGTTGGGTAGCTGAGATGGGGAGGGGTTGGGTGACATGGCACTATTTTCATGTTGTATTTTGCAAGGGGGTAGTCATTCATGCAGCATAAATGTGTGCCTTTTTGTGACACAGCATTGGTTGTATTTCAGTAGATAGGGATGCACACAATGTAACACTTCCAGGTGACCAATCTCAGGCTGGTATGGTTGTGACAGTTGACTATCCCTTATGTCATCATCATTGATTGTCAGCTGGTATGTGCCAGGGCTGTGTGCACTCCACAGGGGTGTGATTTTAGGTGAAGTAATTAGCCACCAGCTGCGTACAGGCTTCCTCACCACGTGCCCTTTCCCCTCCCATGCGCAGCGGCCGTGCATGTGGTTGGGGATGTGGGGCCACCACCATGTCCACCCGCAGGCCCCAGCAGGCTGCAACATTGTGCAGTGCACATGCTGCCACTATGATCCTGCACACTACTAGGGGCGCATATAGCAGCTGCCCACCAGAGCGGTCAAGGGAGCGAAAGCATGACTTGAGCACTCCGAATGTGCGCTCCACTATGCCCCGGGTTGCAATATGGGCTCTGTTGTATCTTACCTCGGGTGGTGTGGTGGGGTTCCGAATTGGCGTCATCATGTGGGTGCTCAGAGGGTAGGCACTGTCCCCTGGGGAGGTGATGATGGGTATCATTAGTGGGATTGTGACATTACTCAGTATCTGACATGCATGCATGTGCAGAGGCATTTATACTCACCAAGCAGCCAAGTATCGCCATGCCGCCCAGCTTCTAGGTCCCGGGTTAGGGGGGACATTCTGAAAATGAAACTGTCATGGGTGGACCCTGGATAGTTGGCATATACTGAGGTGATGATTCCCTTGGCATCACATACTACCTGCACATTGATAGAATGCCAGTGCTTGCGGTTTCTATAGATATGCTCAGTTGTCCTGGGAGGACGTAGAGCCACATGGGTGCAATCAATGGCACCTAGCACTTTGGGGAAGTGTACGACCTCGTAAAAGTCCTAGACAGCAGCCTGCCTTTCTGCAGGTGTTCTGGGCATGTATATGTGCCTGCGGACTGAAGAGCGTACAGTCATGATGGCCAACACCTGGTGTAGGCAGCGTGACTGCGTGGCCTGTGACACCCTCCCACTATGGCACTTGTCCGCTGAAATGAACCAGTGGCCAACAAGAAGTGCAGTACATTGAGCACCTTTTCCAAGGGGCTCAGTGCTTGGGAGCACAGGGTGGGTGATGTGATGTCATCCTCCCACTCACTCACCAGGTGGAGTATTATGTGTGGTGGGAACCTGTACCTTCCATACACCTGGTCATCAGGCATCCCAAAAAGGCTGGTCTTGGGTATAAAAATTCTGGGCCTGGATATCCTCCTCCTCCTGCGTTGTGTCCCACGACCACTGCTGCGAGGAATGGTATATTCATCGTAGCGTCTGAGCTTGTTTGTTGTTTGCGTGCACTTTTATGCTGCGCGGGGCCGTGTACACCTGCTTCCTGCTGGTGTATGTGTTTCCGGATTAGCGCGTCTTTTTTGGCACACGCGTTTCCCCTGTTTGATTCCATGAATACGTGTTGTAGGCGCACGTGTGGGCATTCTGCGCATTTACCTCCTGTACTTCCCCCGTAACACCCACATTTTCACGCGTTGTTCCCCATTCTGCATGTTACGACCCGTGTTACGCCTACTTTTGTTGTGTGCGCCGCACTATGTGCGCTTTCGCTGTGCGCGTAGCGCACGCCGTTTGATGATGTGTGCGCCCGCATGCGCCATGCAGGATTTTAGCGCACATCCCAGGATTTACATGCGCACGGACTTCCATAAATCGATGTGCGCGCCTTTCGCACGCTTGCGCTGCGATTATCGCGCTTGCGCTGCTATTCGCACACTTTCGCACGCTTGCGCGGCGCACATTAATTCCATGAATCGGCCTGTAAGTGTTGCTCTGAAAATGCTCTCACATAGAGAGTGTTCATGCTATGAAGCTGCAGATCGACTAACTAGTTTGCCTATCTATGGACTTAGTATCAATGTAGTATGGTTAGGTCTTGGTCCACCTATTAGTAGACAATGGGCCTCATTACACGGAAGGCGGTAAGGGTTAACGGTCACCGGTAATGGTACCGGTGACCGTTAACCCTTACCGCCTGATTACGAGGTCCCTTTGCGGGTTGGTACTTTAACGCCTGCTTTTTAGCAGGCGTTACAAACCAACCCGCAAACGGACCAGGCTGCTAATTATGGTACCGCAATTTGCAGTACCGTAATTAGCACCTTCCCCATTTCCATCATGCCCTATGGGGCAAAAATGGGAATGGGGAAGGGCAATGGGGGAAGGGGGAATTACTACCCAGCCAACCTTGGAATAGGGCGGTAATTCCCCTTTCCTCCAAGGCGGTGCCGGTATTTTACCGGCATGGACCAAGGTGCTAATAGCACCTTGGTCCACCGCCTACCGTGTAATGAGGCCCAATGAGTACTTAAGCATTTGACTGAAATTGAACTGTTTGCTGAAAGAGTAGCTGATAGTACAGAGATTTTGAAAACTAACTTAATTGATACCTAGTATCCAGTAGGTCAGCAGAGTTGAAAAGACTTTGCTTGTATGAAGTTGTAGAACGCTATTCATACAGAAATATTGAAGCAAACAATGACAGAGGATGGTTTCAAATACATGGATGTACTGGTTGTTTAGTGAGAAATGAAAAATGTAAGCCTCATTAACCATATGAAAGACTGTTTGCCAAACTGCCGAAAAAAAAATATTATTTTATTTACCCTTTTGCAGTTATTCTTCCTATGGCATGCAGAGAGCGATCTCTTTGTAAGTTTTGAAGATTTTGAGCATTAATTTCTTGCAGAAAATGAACCATATGCAAAATGTAAACAGTACTTAGAGCTTCTACATAAAAGAATTACACCTAGAAGAACTTTTTTGTTTGTTAATAAATATATTTATTGTTTTCACAGAATAATTGGCAGCTGAATTAGCAAAGGAGAATCCTGAGGATAGTCAAGAATCTGTGAAGGAAGTTTAAATGTGTTATGAGAGACAGTTAATCAAACAGATGTAGAGATCGCCATGGAAGAAGTGGAGAGCACAATGCAACAAACCAAAATTGCTAATTAAAATATGGAGACATTACTGCACTAAATGTCAAGCAAAAAGACATTTATGATAACAACAGGCAGGTTTTTACATGGTCTAAAACATGATAAGCATGAGTGTTCCTGTGCCCAATACAAAACTTTATTGAATTTTCTTGGTTGACAAGCTGTAACAGGAAAACAATTTGTAATTCATGTGTTGAGAGCAATCATGTATTGTAAGTGCTCCTGTAGGCTTAGCATCATTCAATATAGATGGTGTTAATTTACATCGATTGTTGATGCTACCAGTGGATTGTGACAGTAAACTGCCATATCGAAAACTTGCATCAAATGCAGCACACGTAGGGAGAGCTCTTAGAAAAGTTAATGCTGATTGTGGATGAAGTAAGCATGGTGTCTAACATAATGCTAGCTTTCATTTACTTGTGGATGTTTGGAGGTAAACATGCACTTATTTTTGGAGACTTGTTGAAGTTAACTCCTGTGAAAGGTCCACCAGTCTTCAAGATTCTGCAATCAAAAGACAATCAAAAACTATAGGCAGCATGGGCAATGAGAACCTTTGGAATTATTTTGAATTCAAGGACCTTGCCAATATGAGGCAGTTTGCAAATTTAGAGTATGCAGAAATGCTCAAAAACATGCTTATAGGTTTGCCTGAGGATAATGTGAAAACAGGATTAAAAGGTAGACTGATTTCTAACATGTTTCATGCAGGTTGCACTGGACCTGATGTCATGTTGAATCTTCAAGAAATGAACATTCATTGTGTTGCTTTGATGCGCACACTCACAGAGTGTGACAAGTTCAGCTATATAATGATGCTTTCTGAGAAGCAACAAATGATTGAGAGAAAATTGTGCGATACAGATGGGCACGTCATGCCACTAGAATTAGATAAAGATCAAAAGAATGATTAATTCAATTAGAAAAATCTATTTCGCAACAGCAGGTCTAGAGTCACTTTTAAAACTATGCATAAATGCACAGGTAATGTTAGTTAAAGAGGAACTTGAATGTAGAAATTGGTTTGTTGAATGGAGCAATGGGAATAGTGGCTACATTTGCTTCTTGCCCTTACAATACAAACACAGAGTACATTCTGGTGAAGTTTGTACAGGAACCTCAATTGATTTCTTGTACCTCTGCACACTTTATCATTTTTAAAGATACCTTTGTAAAAAGAGCTCAATTTCCATTTTTCCCTGCATATGCAATTACTGTGCATACATCACAAGGATTGATTCTACAAGCTGCACTTACAAAGGTCATATCATGTTTAAAGAAGAAATGTCATATGTGGCAGTATCACAATAAAAAAATGTAGGTTTGTTTTTAATTAACTTTGATGAAACAAAAGTGAAAGCTGACATTTCCTGTCTTCAAAAGTACAACAGATTACGTGTACTGTATGCTACTCATCTTGGTGTATTACCTAGTCCTATACGGCAATCAATAAGCTACAGGTTAAGGTACATTCAAGTACAATTGTCCCGTGCAATCTAAAAAGGAAGAGTACAATAGATATGACATACTGACACTGTCGATTTAGTAATAAAACAGGAGTGAATGCTATTCAAATGCTGTTTTGTCTATGTTGTTGCAAATGACACAACTGATGCAAGAAATACATTCAACTGTAGACAAAAAGCTTTGTGTGGAACCTTTGATTTTTAAAGTGTTGGTAGATGAAAGACCACACAACCTACATTCGGTCATATCAATCCGAAATGTAGTAGCTGTAGACAGTGGAAGAGAACAGTTTCAAAAAAATACTCAAGAGGGTACTCAATCATTTTTATGAGTATTTTTGAGGTATTAGTGAAAGAAACAGTAACTGTAGACAATTTTATAGGAATCTCTTATGAGTGGAACCATGAGTGTCCACAATATTATATAACAGCAAATTTCTTGATCATATTTATTTATTTATTGTTCACTTGGCACCCACATGGCAACAGGGAGGGGACATGGGAAAGAGACACATTAAAATACAGAGAACATTAAATACAGTGGAGGGGAGAAAAGGACAAAGCTACTATGCCGTGTGAGTATTCAGAATGTGCAAGTACAGAAAGGAGGGAGGCAGTGGAGGTAGGTGCTGGGGATCCCGTGATCGTGGGTGAGCAATAGATGAAGTGCATGGTAAGGTAAGTGCGAACCTCCAGGACAGAGGGTATGCTGAGGCAAGTACTGAGAAAAGACAGAAGCTATGGGCGATTGAGTGTGGGAGGGCAGGGCCCCAAGGATGTATAAGGGCCCTAGTACCCAATCAAAGCAACTGTGAGAATCGCAGAGAAGAGAAGGGGGAAGGAGGAGGTAAAGTGGAAAGTCTTGAGGAGCTTACAGAATTTAAGAAAGTCCTGCTCAAGACGCAGAGGGAGTGGGAGGCTGTTCCATAGAAGGGAACTAGCTAAGGAAAGCGAACAACCTCCTGCCCTCTGTATAGCAAAATGCTTTACACACCAAGAGTTGGTGCCAGAGGAATGCAGAGGTCTAGAAGGAGAATATTTAGTAAGAGAGAGTTGCAGATGGTTTGGTCCCAGGCCCCAGAAATCCTTGTGGATGATACAGAGGGATTTAAATTTAATATGTGAAGCAACCGGGAGCCACTGAAGAAATTTTAGAGCAGGACAGATGCAGTCCCTGGGCTTGAGGCCAAGGATAAGTCTTACTTCCCTATGCTGGATAAGCTGGAGGGTTTGCAGAGTGGAAGAAGATAGATTCAGGAGGAGGCTATTACAATAGTCAAGCCCGAGAGAAGGAAGAGCTGAAAGTGGGACTTCTTGCCAATGTCCTGAGTGTGAGTGAGGGAGGAAGGGGAGAGAGGAGTCAAAGATGACTCCAAGGTTTCTGGCTTCAGAAGAAGGAGCAGGGGAGAGCCCGTGGAGGAAGGCCAGAGTGAGGAGAAGAAGGCTGGAGAAGGGGTCCCAATGGGAAGGATCTTTGTTTTGCTGGCATTGAGGCAGAGATAATTGGAAGTGCACCAGGCCTGAATGGGCGATAGGCAGTCAGGGATGATGGAAGGTGCAAGAGGGTCAGCACGATATTTAAAAAAGAGTTGTGTGTCATCTGTGTAACACTGGAAGTAGGGAGAGAAGGAGGAGATAAAGAGAACCAGTTTAGTAGGTTAGATATTAAAGAGCCAAGAGGAGAGGATTGAACACTGGGGGGACCACACATGGAGAAGGAGGTAGGAGACGTGAGTTGCCCAGGATGACTTGGGAAGAGCTGTCAGTTAGCAAAGAGGTCAGCCAGTCCAGTACCCAATCCGAGATACCAAGGCTGTTGTGGAGCCTTTGTATGAGGATGGAGTGGTTGACCATATCAAAGGCAGAAGAGAGATCAAGTAGGAAGAGGACAGCTGGGGAGTTGGAATCCAAAGATGTGAGAAGTTTTTCACAGGTGTTCAGAAGAGCAGTTTCCATGCCTCTGGATGCTCTGGATGCTCAGAATCCAGATTGATGGTCGTGGAGACCACCAACAAGTTCAGTGTGAGAGGCCAACGTCTCTTGAAGTTTCCTCAGGAAGGGGGTGATGGAAATAGGGCAGTAGTTGGCTGGGCAGGAAGGGTCTGCTGATGTTTTTTAAGGAGGGGCGCACAAGGGAGTGCTTGAGGGAGGAGGGGAAGATCCAGTGGCAAAGGAGTTGTTGCAGAGATCTGCGAGTGTGGGGGCAAGAGAGCCAATATTGTCCTTGATGGTCCCGGATGAGCAAGGGGAAACCTGTTTGGAAGAGACCATCATGGAGCGGATATCTATGGTGACTTCTTCAGGTGTGACAAGGGCGAAAGAGAAGGTGGAAGGAGGAGGGTGAGGGCTCAAGGGAGGCAAGGGGGTGTGGGATGGGTTGGGAGGGTGAGTAACACGGCTGTTCAGCATGTCCTGTGTTATGGTGACCAAGTGAGTGGCCAGTGCATTGAAGAAGCCTGGGAAGGAAGAGGGGAGGAGAAGACTGTGGTAGGGTCGGCTAGTTCCTGGAAAGTTTTGAAGAGTTCAGCCATGTTGTTGGATGCACCAGATACCCATGCCTGAATTTGTGCCCTTTTCTTGGCACGGATGGAGAGTCTGTGTTGCTCCTGGAGCAGGCGGCAGGCAAGTTTGTCAGACGGTGATCCTGAAGTTTGTCACTTCTGTTCTGCCGCTCTGCAGTTTCGTTTCAGGGCTGCAAGTTCAGAGTCATACCAGTGTAATGCTTAGAGGCGGGTTTCAGGTGGATTCTCATGACTGGGGCAAGAATGTTAAGAGTGTTGGTGATGGACAAGTGGAAGGTGCTGAGAGCAGTGTCACTGGTAGAGTCTGAGTTAGGTTGGCAAAGGGGGATAAAGGTGGAAATGAAGGCATCAGCTGGCACTCGTTTCATCGGGTGGATGTTCGTGAACGAGGCTGGCAGGGCTTTTGGGGTGCAGTCAGGGGGCTACATGGACTCAGGCGGGAGGAGAGAATAGAGTGGTCTGACCAAGAGAGATGGGTGACCAGAAGAAATGAGAGAGGGAGATCAGAGTGGATGAGGACATCCAGACTGTGTCCAGCAGAGTGGGCTGGTCCAGAAGGGATTGGATGTTGAAGTCACCTAAGTGGAGCAGATTGGAGGAGGTTGAAAGTAAGGAGGAACAGAAATCCCCCCATTCAGAGAGGAACAGGGAACCATGGTCAGGGTGGAGGAGGGAGAGATGATCAACTTGCGTAACAGTCTCTCAAAGGAAGAGGAGAGTTGGGGGAAGGAAAATACTCAGGGGAGATTACGGCAACCCCACCACACAGTGAGGTTGATGCTTGGAAATGATCTTCACGCCATCAATAGGAGGGAGTCAAAAGCAGTGACTGAGTTGGCATTGAACCATGTCTCGGTAAGAGCGAGAATGTCGAGGTCAGTGTCTTCGAGAAGGAGGCAGATGTCAGCAGAGTCTTTGTTGGCTGAGCGGGTGTTAAGAGTCACTAGGTGGAGACAGTCTCTGCCTTTAAAGGTTTTCTGAGGTGGAGTACTCTAGTCAGAGGGGGGGACATAGAGAGTGGTAGGGGGAGAGGCAGGTGATAGAAGAAAGTTAATGAGGGATGGCATGATCCGGTCAAAGAGAAGGAGGTTGGCTTGAGGACTGCACCATAAAAGTGCCAGTATGGTAGACATTAATGATGCAGTGCGATGAGAAGAAGCCCGCCAAGAGGACTTCCCACTTGGTGCCACCATTAATGGGAGAGGATGAGAAAGGGGAGAAAGTAGAGGTGAGATGAAAAGTCCATAGCTCTGGAGAAGGGACAGAGAAAAGGATATCAATGAATATCTCTCTGGAAGATGCACTAACATAGGTGTCTGCCATGGGAAAGCCAGGATTTGCACCCATAATGTCTTTGTCGTGCTTGTCTCATCCAGACATCATGAGAGAGCAAGGATAGGTGTTAGTGTAGCAGTTAGAGAACATAGGAGAGATGGTGACTCCCATTTCAGTGGCAGGGGATAGATGAGAGAAGGAATGAAGGGGGGCTGCATGGCACAGTCCTGGCCCTTACTCCAGAGGCGGCCTAATAGTGAAAAAAGTCACAGATACAAATGTAGAGAAATAGGTGGTGTGCAGGATTCAATTATAAAAGGATCACAACGCAGTACACAAAAAGGATGCAAGATGTAAAGCACACCACTTAGATGCGATTTCAAAAAGGATCATAATGCAGTGCAAAAAAAGGATGCAACATGTAAAGCACACCCACCTAGATACGATTTTACATAGGGGATCACAATGCAGTGCACAAAAAGGATGCAAGATGTAAAGCACACCCACCTAGATATGATTTTACAAAGGATCACAATGCAGTGCACGAAAAGGATGCAAGATGTAAAGCACGCCCACCTAGATAGGATTTTACACAGGGGATCACAATGCAGTGCACAAAAAGGATGAAAGATGTAAAGCAATCCCACCTAGATTCGATTTTAACACAGGGGATAAAAATGCAGTGCACTAAAAGTATGCGAGATGTAAAGCACACCCATCTGGATACGATTTTACACAGGGGATCACAATGCAGTGCACAAAAATGATGCAAGATGTAAAATACACCAACCTAGACATGATTCTACACAGGTTCACAATGCAGTGCACAAAAAGGATGCAAGATGTAAAGCACACCCACCTGGATATGACTTTACACAGGTGACCACAATGCAGTGCACAAAAAGGACGCAAGATTTAAAGCACTCCCACCTAGATACAATTATAAAAAGGAACACAGATGAATGCGTTACACACAGGGATGTGAGATGGAAAAGGTAGAAGAACAACTTTAATGCAGAGGCGGTTGAGGCGGTTGTGGGTCAGCTGCTCCACTGACTCCACACGAGGAGTGAAGAGGCTCAGCATCTGGGCAGTCAGCTGCAAGGGAGAGGAGAGCATGCACCCTCAGATGTTGGGAAGGTAAACATTGAAAGGTTTTTATATCTTGCACCAGGTCGAAAAAGTGTGACTTCTTCTGATCTGGTAATAAAAGTTTATCATCGTACGACATGCAGTGAGTGTGGCTGTAATTTACAATCATCACTGCAAAATCTAGATTATAAGTACCTTTTAGTAATGTTGTAAAAATATACAATGAATGAGAGGACAATTAATACTCCCATTAGATTATTTAGATGCAGTCAGATATCAATTAGCTAAAAGAATTTCCAACATGTGCTATTATATTTCACGAGGGAGCATCTATTCATTGTGGACATTTCACAACAATGGTGCAAACAGGAATAGATTGTTTTTTGTGCAATGACTCTACAGTAAAGAATGCCTATTTAATGTTGTTAGAACCTAAGTTTTAAGGCATTTGTGTATACACATTGTCAGCATAAATAAACAATATTTACATTTAAAAATGAATAATAGGAAATGGCATATTTATAGAAAATACTGGACAAACATTAATTACTTCACAACAAATTATTACTAGAAAACAAATTTGTTAAGAGGAAGGTCAGTATCCTATAAATTATAAAAACAAGCATTCGGCAATCTTCTACTTCTGCTTTATTATGTAAAACAATATGTGGCGTGGTGGCGTGTGCCTGTAATCCCATCATGAGATGGGTAGGCTGAGGTTGTGGATGGGTTTTGCGGCTGCTGTTCGCCGTCAAATAGTGATCTGAGCTAGAGCTATCTTGAGTATATTCTGTGTAACCCCAAGAGAAGGGGACTTGTTTCTGGGCTGAGTTCTGTATCCGTTAAGTGGGACCCATGACGTACACGAGCAGTGAGCTGGGTCTCACAGACACGACTTCCCAAAAATCAAAATATATGTGTATTTTTACAATGTAAAAGTGCTTCCTACTATTAGTGGATTAGATAAGTGGTGGAGTGCTGTGCCAGTGTTTTCATTGTTGACCTGCCTGCTGAGTTGCGGTCTTTCCTCACTGTGTCCTGGAAAAGGAGGAGTGATTACTATAAAACACTGGCTCCCTAGCGGAGCGGTGCAAGAGTGCTGTGTGAGTGTTTTCAGTGTTTCCAGGGAATCTGCATGTGTGCAATCTCTTTTCTCAGATTGGACTCTCTTCCGAGGCCCTGACATACTGTGGCTATTGCAGCGACGATCCTCTGATATTTTGGGGTGGTCGTCTGCCGTAGTTTTGGGCCCTTCAAGAGCCTACGGTTGGCACAAGGGAAAGTGAAAAGTAAAAGTGAAAACAGCCAAAGGTATTTCTCTTCTGTGTTTGCCAGCCTTTTCAGTGGCCTAGTGATTTGAGACTTGAAAAACCCGAGAATTGTGACTTTTATACCATGCTGGCTGTGTGGTTCGTTAAGGAGATGCCTAATATGTACAATCTTCACAACGGAGCATTGCAAGATGATTTACGAGTTTCTGAGTGCAAGTTATTTTGTGGCCCGTTTCCCCTTCTCCCTAATTTATTGCTGATGATTGGTGATAGTATTCATGAGGTTAGAGCACCATTCTTTCAACTGTTGAGACTGATTCTTATGGTAATTGTGGGGCAGTAGTTATGACTCTAAAAGTATCAGAGGACTTAAAAAATGCTTCAGAAAAAGGCTTGGAAAATACACTGACCGCTACAAATATGAAAAAGAAAATAAATTATGTTTTTTATCAAAAAGAAAAAGAAATATTGGAGTCCAGGTAATATTGAGAATCTGGAAGGTCGGGTTCAGGGTGAAGTGGAACAAATTGAAGAAATAGAGATATTGACTGGTTCTTTATTGTATGATTCGCTGGGGGGGACATTGTCAGTGATGCCTCTTAGCCCCCTGACGCAAGTTCTACCCCCTCATCATATTCCAGCATCAGCATCACATCTCCGATTGGGTAATATCCCCTCTCGATGTAGTCAGAATTTAGATGCAGAGGACTCCGCAATGCTTTGGAGGAGAAGCAGTCTAGTGAGGGCACCCTGGTAGCCTTGAATTTTGTCCTCAATTCATTAGTGACAGTGTTTGAGTTACTCAAGGGTGAAGTCCAGGTTCCCTCTGGGATTCTGAATGAATTAACTAAGGAGACTGGAGCTTGTGACTCATCTTTAGTAGGCTTAACAAATGTGGTAAATTCAATGGTTATGGTTAATTTACAGGAGCTGCAGCTGGAAGTTAAATGTCATGCTGCCAGTTTGAAAGACTTACAGAATCAGTCTGCTCTCTCAAATCAATTATTGGGGACTTGAACGGTGGTGTTTCCATGCTGATAAATGACATTTAGAAAGGTGCTGCTAATCTGGAAAATAGTCCACCACAGCACTTAGAGTCGAGTTTTGACTCCCTATTTGATGATACACCATTATCGGAATCAGTGTTAGAAGAATTCAGGCACATGGCCCATGTAATGAAGATAGTGGACTCAGTGGAGGTTGATGAAGGAGAGAACAGAGTGACTGAGTTGTTGGAGATATCTGCAACTAATATAGTTGCAGATTCTGAGGAGCAAGCACATTACATCTGGAAAAACCAGATGAGATCAAAGGGAAAAAAAGAGGAGGAAGAAGAAGCTCCAGAAGGAAGTTAACCCTGTATCTATGGTTGTGGAACCCAAATCAAAAAATCCCAAAACTCAGAAAATTAAAAACTGAAATGAATTTTGTTCATGCAATAGTTTGGCCAGCTGCCGATGCCCAAAGGTGAGTGTGAGAGTCAGCTCGGAGAAGAAGGAATTCACAACAGCAGATCTCAAACCTGATTGAAGTTCAGATTGCTCTAAGTTTGCCTCCAAGTTTGAATACATTACCCTTATGCTTGGATATTCCTGTCCAGATTCAGCCAGCAAGAGTGTACAATCAGGTGGTGCAAACAGTGGATGCCCAAGTGCTAAGGAAATGGGAACCGATTTTCTATCGAGGAGATAAATATAGAACAGGATCTGAGCAGAACACTTGAAATCCTCAACATCAGACATTGGTGTGCAAACGGTTCAGGCCAAAATCCCAGTATAATGGGAGCCAATGTTCTATCAGGGGAAAAGCCGCAGACTTGAAGTTGGCCAAAGCATTCAATTAGCAATGCAAGACCCGGAAGAAACTCAGTCTGATTTGGGTCATTCCTCCCCCAGTCATTTGGCCAGGATTTCATCAGATGAAGATCCTTTAAGTTTGCCTATTCATGTTATTCAGACCTTGGAGAATGACATCTCTCAAGAAATTGTCTGTCTTACTGAGCGCTGTCCGGCTGTGGAGGAGGTAGAAACTTTGCAATTCCTAGAGTGTGGCTTAAAAGGATTATTAAAGGTCGATCTAGTGCAGCCCTAAATGGAGGTGCAAATTTTGCAATTTTAAATTAAATTCCTGAGCTCCATCTTTTCTCTATGAATGACATTGAATATATGTGGTTCCCATTTGATGACTGTGTATCAATAGCTGAAATGGGCCTAAAATCTAAATTGGGGGCAAAAGCAGTCCTGGTGGTTAGTGCGGGGCTAGCTAAGCTTGGCTATGAGATCTCACCTGTAATCTTTACTAGAGAGGCATGTGGTGGTATAAGGAATGGTAGTAACGGGGAGGATATTAACATAGAAGCACAGGAGGGTGCTTCTTGCCAGGCTTCCGTAGCTAATATCAGTATACCTATCATGGGATTGGGCGAGCCTAAGCTATTAATCGGGACAAAAAGCAGATGTGGTCAATTCTTTACAAAGTTTTTCATAAACTGGGCAATCTGGAGGAGATACTTTAGTTGCTAGGGATTGATAGATTTTGAGCTGGAACACGTGGGGATCCAACTAATTTGAGAATAGCGCTATGAAAAAGGTTGTATTTGGCAGTAACAACCTAATTCTCTTACAAGAGAGATGGCTGATCAATAGCTTTCAATTAGAAGGGTTCTATGTTGTATATCAGCTGGCAATCTTCCATAAAAGGTCTCCTGATAGCTGTTCGGAAATTGTTAGTTGAAGAACTGATTTCCCTTGATATAAGAGGTATTTTGACTATACAATTATCTTTGAGAGGTGGTCCGCCACAGAAGTCTCTTGCAGTTGTAAACATATATTGGAACCCTGCCTGGTTAACTCTTGTTTCCTTCTTAGACTCCCTGTCTGTTTTATTGTTGAAAGTTAGGACTCTGTTTCAATCAACTGGTATAGTCATTGCAGGGGACTTTAATTCTCAATGTACTGCCTTCACAGACTTTGGGTGATAAAGTATTATTAAGAAGACTGCCAATTAATGGAAAGCGATGGCTTTCCTTCATGGCAGAATTGAATTTGAAGATGGCAAATGGAAATATTCAGGGAGACGTGCCTCCTGCCACAACATGTAGCGTGATAATGTAGGCTCAACCATAGATTACCTGTTTGTGTGACAGCTGTAGTAGCTTTCAAATCTTAGACTGTGGTAGAAGTGATCACAAGCTATTGAGGGGGAGTCTTTCTCTGGAGCTAATTTATACAGTAATGGGTTCTTGCACTGACTTGTTAGTGAATAATGGCAAGAAAAGGTTAGTGAAGTTTCGTAGGGGAAGTGTTGATCCGAATTGAAATCTGCAGAGATTTGTAACTGATAAGTCTGATTCAGTGCTTAGTGATGTTTGTGGCCTGATCAATTGCCTGGAGATTTTGTGGGGTCTTGATTTTCCTCAGCCTCTTGCGCCCTTTAGACAGAAAGATCATAATCATTCCTTTCATGAGGAACCTTGGCTGAGGAAATGCCAATTAAGGAAAGCTATTAGGCTTTGAAAAGAGGAGACACTCGATGTTGGGGAGTATGAGTGTAAAGAATTTGCTCAGAAAATGTAGAATCTGGTGCCGCTCGCACCAATATCTCCGTCATCGAAGAGACATTGAGTTGATGCTGGAGACTTTGAGGAATAGGAATTCCAGAAATGTGTGGTCACTTATTAACCATGAGAAAGCTTGTCTGCAAGGTAACATGGTGTTAGAGAATGACTGTTGCAAGTACTTCAGTGAGTTGTTTGGGAAATACAAACTGGAATTAAACACCCCTTGGAGGTTAGAGCTCACGCAGAAATTAACCACAGATCTGATTTTGGGCTACTTATCATCAACCTGCGGCTGGGCCCATAAAAATTAAAGGGATATGTAGATTCTTGATCTAGAGTTTTCCTTATCTTATTCAGGGGAATCCTGCAAAGTAGACATATTTGGATTCTTTGATGACATCTATAACTTTCCCCTTTCATAAGAGTGGCGATCGGGCTGATCCAGTTAACTATCTCCCGATCACCCTCTTAAATGTGGACAGTAAGGTTTTCATCTTAAGAGAATTGGAGAATTGGGCCAGTGATAATATCTCATCAAAATTCCCAGTAGGATTCAGAAGAGGCAAGTCGACATCATTAAATGGCCTTATTTTGAATTTCGGCTGTGAACATTCTTGGTCAAAGGCAACCAGTATCAAATATGGTGTATGGATATATCTCTGTAAGACTTTTGATACAGATAATAGGGAACGTCACTGGACAAAGCTGGCTGCTTGGGGGCTGCCAAGCCTTGCCAGCAATCTTGGTTTGTTTGCATGATAACACCAATCTGTAGGTTAGATTAAATGTACAAGGCCAATTACCCGCCTCAATCCCAGTTAAGAGAGGCATGAGACGAGGTTGTATCATTGCCTCTCTTCTTTTCAACTTGTATTTGGCAGACCGGGATACATTTTTGGCATTGCAATCGCTAGGGAGTCCAAGGCTTTACTCTCATCCAGTGAGGTGGTTAGCTTACGCTGACGATATAGTCCTCATGGATTATACTGCAGTCGGCTTACAACGCCTTCTGAGAGCTCTTGGTGATTATACAAGAATAAATAATTTACAAATGAACCCAATGAAATCTAGGATTGTTAACATCAGAAGGCTGGGAAAGTGTGTACCGCACTTTGCATAGTCAGTGGGAGAACAGGTTATTTGTGTTGATAAAGAAGTAACATACCCAGGTTTCAAATTGTATTAGTTATCGACACTGATACAGTATGAGTCAGAGTTGAATGGAGAAGTCCTCCAGTTGTCTTGCCAGATATGAACATTGTTGGTGTATTACAAATTCTCACTCACTCTTCTAATAAGATTTTATACAGAAAAGGGGCTTCCCGCTTTGCTCTATGGCGCTCATATAAGGACATTATACGGGAAAATGTATTGGACCAAAATAGTTGTAGCTATATAGAAAATGGTGTTGAAGCTACCTCAGAGTTTGCCGATGGGCAGCCTGAAGTACGATTTGGGCATATATTAGATATAGTCCATGCAGATGCATGTGGAGTGGCATCTTATCATGCTCTACAGGCAGATTGCTGTCCTGGAGTAAAATTCCCTGTAGATGGATATTATCGACTCATTAGAGAGGATTGAGTCCATTCTTGTTGAATTTAAAGTATTCAGTGTCCAGAGTTACGAGTGAGTGTGAGTGCTCTGAGGCTGATCTTATTTCCAATCCTGTGGGTGTCATGAAGGCGTTGGGCAGATGGGATTGGATCTGTGCTATTGAAAACATGCATATGTTAGTCTTGGCCAAATCCCACCTGAGATACCTTCCTGAATCAAGGGTCAGACAAGAGTCTTTAAGATTCTGCCTCAATCTGATTAATACATGTGAGATTCTGTTTTGTCGTAAAATGTGCTTGAAGTTGATTATACCTGTTCCTACTGTAGAGTGGAAGGCAAACAATCTCTAAAACACATTATGATTGACTGTGAAGGTACCTGGGATACAAGAGTTAGGCTACTGGGTTGCTTTGTAGCCCGGGAGGATAGTTTATCTTCTGAGAAGGGAGAGATTAATTGCTGGCAAGAAGTCCAGCTCACTAAGTATGTTTTAAGAGTACGACAAGCACTGGGCTTAATAAAAACATAATTGCATGGCTGATCCACTATTGGGGCCTTCTCATTTTTTTAGTAAGTGTGGTGAACTCAATTGTAAAGCATTGAGCCCTATACGTTATTAATAGGTTATATGTTGAATAATTAATTGTAATGAAGAAGGTAGAAATGTTAAATGTATTTCAATTTTTAATAATAGCAGAGGTCCCTGTGTATGTAACTGTGTTTTATAGTAAGATGAATTGTAGTTCTATTTTAACATCATGTTGTCTGTTTTGTGAAAAGTCGATCATTCGGCTGGAACACAATAAAAAATAAAAAGTGGTTTCATGTATATTATTTAGAGTGTTAGGGTGTGTGGTTTGACATAACGGTTTATATATGAAACAAGAAAGAGTTGTAAACAGAACTAAAAACTAAAGGAAAGAATTTAAATAGAAGACAGTTGTAAAGAAAAGTTTCAAATTCCTAATATACACTGAAGAATATTGACTGCTTAAGTGTGTAGCTGGCCAAAAGTAGGACACACACAGATTTTACAAAATGTATTATAATGACAATTAAGACACAATCAGTATGCTTTTTTAATAAATATTTGTCTATCGGAGACAAGAGGGGGAAGGCATAGTGCATGCCAGGCCCCAGCATTACAGAAATGCATTTGTGGCTACTGCCTCTAGATCCAGCCTCTATCTGAAGAAGTGGTCCAACTGGTGGTTCAGCCTGGGCATGAAGACATCCTTTTCACATTGACTCATGAGCTACATCATCTTGAGAAACACTCCTTGTTTTATCTGCAGCTGTTGGAATCTGTGAAGTATTGAATTCAGTCTGTCACTTGCTTGAAAAGCATGGGAATGTATTTTGCAGTTACACTGAGGCACCTGTCCAAAGTAAAGTTTAAAAGAAGAAGATAGTTTAAAATAAATCTTTTAAAATTGAAGTATACACTACAAAATTGTCATTAACTTCTTATGTGTGTAGGTGGCCAAAATACGAATGCACACAGATTTTACAAGAAGTATTATAATGATAATTAAGAGTCAATCAGCTTGCTATTAACTAAATATCTGTGTATTGTAAAGGGGTGGGGGTGCATAGTCGATACTGTGATCTCTATTTAATGAAATGCCAAAGGATAAATGGTCCTCCTTCAGCCCTCAAAATGTGCATTCCTTGGCATTCTACTCATACTGGATTATGCTACTCCCAATACCAAAGCTTTCAATTTTACTCAGCAATAGTTCTCACAATATCCTCAGAGTATTGATCCATACTTTACCTGGGTAAGGTTTCCTGAGACATTCCCACTGACAAGAATTCCACTTTTATT
The DNA here is from genome assembly GCF_040938575.1 of Ambystoma mexicanum. Classification (NCBI taxonomy): domain Eukaryota; kingdom Metazoa; phylum Chordata; class Amphibia; order Caudata; family Ambystomatidae; genus Ambystoma; species Ambystoma mexicanum. Next base: position 840,140,644 of record NC_090927.1, read on the forward strand.
TTTGAAATGCTTGTGGAGATGAAACAATTGTTGAAGATTAAGGTCTTTCATACATCAATTCTTCACCCCAAAACAGATGGTTTGAATGAAACTTTCAACAACAGGTTGAAACACCTATTGTTTAGATGGTTGAAAAGTATAGACAATATGTGGATGAGTTCTTTTTGCAGTATGAAAAACTTCATCCTTTAAATGGCTACTCAATATTTGATCTGGTAATCGAATGAAATCAATGCAATATTCTAGGCATGTTTTATGAGGCTTGGGAGTGCTGAGAATATATTAATTTCAACATAGAAGAATTTGTACAAAATACCCAGAATAGAATGAGAAATGTCTGCCAGCTTGTGCAGAAAAAGCTGATCCAAAAGCTTTAAAAAATCCTACCTATGTCTGTTCAAAATAAGAGATTAAAACAGTTACCCAACCACAAGAGCAAATGTCTGACAGAGTGGTGTGAGCTAGCACTTTGAAGCATCTTTGCGCTAGATGGAAATATCAATAGCATGTCTCAGACCAAATAACCGGACAGACTCAAAGAAGATGGTAAAATTCTGCTTTTATCTCAATGAAGGAAAGTGGGGTTAATCATCATTCATCAAATTGATGCATGCAGGATCATATATGCGTCATCTATGATGTCATCCTACGTGGCATATTACAAACACCTATCTAGGCGTGTGTTTGGATTCGGGAAACAATGTTACCTATAGAATGCATGAGTGTTAGTCTCTCATTGGTGGCCCTTTGTCTGTAGGACACACCCTGAGCTGCTTCTAACTGCATAGTGTACTTATTACAGCAGAAAGTATGGCAGCAGAATAATACTTTGCAACATTGTCTGTACAAGTGCGTGGTAGGCTTTTCTGATTGGTTGGCAGCCCAAATCCAACCTTGGACATGTGGCTCGCTAGCAGCATGTGCATAGAAATGAAACCTAGGTGCTTTGAGATGTGTCAGAACATTCAAGGGAGTGTAGGCACACTATTATCTTAGTTTCAAGCCTAATGAATAGCCCTTGTTTGCAAGCTCTTTGCCACGTGTTAAGAGACCACAAATGTGTGCATTTGGACAGTGTATTTAACACTATTTGATTCAATTTTACTGGGTGCCGTTGCTCCTCTTGGCCTTTAGAGACTTGCTCCTACTATCCCATATAAACTTTGCACACTTTTATTTGTCAATACTTGTCATCTGTGAATGTTCCTATTCCTTCTAATCTTGAGAAATATGTCCTTTGCACATGGTCTTCTCATTGGACTCACTTCGTACTTTGCCTTCATCTCTCAAAATAGCAGCCTAGGTCCCAGGCCAATGTACTTGTCTATTTTTCAAGGGATAAGCAACCTCTTCACCGTTTTTTCACTTCAGGATCCTGGGTTTGTATTTCGAGGTAGCTGGGTTGAGTGACATGAGCCATCATCCATTTTCTTCTGGTAGTCATCCTAAATGTTGAATATATACCTCTCATAAACAAGCTTCTATATGTTCTTTCTACCTTGCATTACAGCATATTTACAATCATTGACCGGCGAGTAACTTCATTTTTCTTTATGTTCATGATTACGGTATTGTTGGGTACATGTTTCTCTTGGTGCTTCAGTTACATCATCATCCTCAAGTATGTTCATATCGTTTTTCAGCATAGGTTCTTATATATTTTTAATGACCTTTTGCTGTCGTCAAACTTAGTTTTAACTACATCTATTCTGTTTATGGCTGAATCTCAACAGCTCGGCAAAGGGCACCCTTCTTGGTAGCATTCCTCCACTATGTCAGCTTGTGGACACACGTTAAATGGTTGCCTGAGTCCATATCGCCAGAATTCATGCATGGGTTCCCAATTGTGGCTTTTCATCTGTCATTTCAATGGGATGGTGCTAAGGGTGCAGAGACCAGGGAGGAGGTGTCCACCTGCTCCCCTACATTCAACCATCTGGTCGAGTTCTCAACCAAACTCTTTGCTTCCTCTTCTGCAATTCCCGCTTCATCTTCTTCTTACATTTCATCATTATTTTTTCTTTTCTTCAGGACCCATATCTTTGTGACCCCTTCAGGTGACATTCCAGGTCATCAGATGACATTCTCCTGCCCGTGCACAGAATATCCATCATCCCACATATTTCTTCTGATCTTTAGGATAATAGAACTTAGTTCCCGGAGGTGCAACGGCATTTTCCTTCATGTGCTCACAAATACTGTCTTAATGTTGCACTTGTTCACCAGTTAAAGTACTCATGTCAATCATTTTCTTCATTCCAACAGCTTTGTTGGCTGTCTTTTTACATTGTCCGATGATGAGTCTTATGAGACAGAATCCTGGCAAAATGAACGCTAATATTGCTCCAAGCATCTTGAAAGCATTTGCTAGCCAAGTTGGAATCCATGCGAACAAAGGTGTAAACCACTCATCATCTTCAATTTTGTATACTTCCTCCACCCTCTTTGTGTGCAAAGTTGACAGCATGGTTATTGCTACTGTCAAGGTTCCATTTTCTCCATCATGAGAAGGTTAAATGTACAGCAAAAAGGCCTGAACTTGGTGCACATGCCTCCTTCCATTGCTGTAAATATGTCCAGCACATACTGTTTCTGGAGAGTAATCAGCCTGATGGCTCTTAATTCTTCTCTAATTGCATTGAATCATTTTATTGTTGTATTGATTGTCTGCAGCAGGTCCCATCTCATTTGGCATTTACTGCAGCTTGAAGTCCTGGCAAGAATATAGCTGTCATTATCATTGCCTCTTGCTGAACAATTTATGCTCATTTGGGATTTGTCATAAGACTCCATTGAATTTGCTGAAAAATGATTGCTTCTCTTCAGTATGCGGAGATCAGGGGATCTCTTCTTCCGTAAATGTTCATCCATTTTTGGAAATCCATCAATACGGAGGTTACTTTGGGGAATCACCAATGCTGGTACATGCAGCATTACCACAGAGCATATTCCTTCCCAGTTCTTAGCAAACTGCATGTAGGTTCTGAATCCACAGGCCCAATATTGATGCATTAACACTACAGTTCCTCCATTCATTCCTGGGACTTCAATTATCTGTCCACATCCTTTATTTTTCCCAACCAGGATCAGTCCACCATTCCTGAAGCATGTTGTTGCATTTCTCAGTGGTATTATATAAACTGGTCCTGCTTCATTGTCGACCCATGTGAGTAACTTTGAATATCTTGGTCCATGATTCCAGACATTTCTCACTCACTATCTGTACTATACTTGCTGATTCTCTCTTCAGTACATGGTGCAGGACAGGCCAATAGCCAGTCTTGCCATGTGGTACTAATGAAAACACACCCTAGCTCAGCCCTCTCTCCACATATTGTCTCTCTGGTTTTTCAGTGAGGTCTGAGCAATTCAGCTTCTTCATCTGGACAACCTTTATTTGTTCTCCTATCTGGGATGGATACATGAGTTTCTTGCTTTTCCATCCTAGTCCATTTTCCATCTTTCTTGTTTTCACATAGGTATCTTCATATGGGAATGCCACTTTTGATTGCCATCGTAACTGAGTCCATTTTCCTTCAAATTGTCCTCTGGTTGGGCATGCTTCAAGATGACTGAGGCATTTTGCGTCATGTGTGCAATAAAGCTTCTTGCCGCATTCATGGCATACGTTATTAAGGAACAAACATGACATCTTTCAGCTGACGTTCTTTCACCTACCTCTTTCATGTGATGATACCATAGGTTATACTTTAATTGAACTGAATTTTCAAGATATCTGTTTATACCTTCATGGTTCTCTTCAGCATTTCTTTTAAATTGAAATATCCTTCTAGCTATATTATATAACACACGATCTGTGCTTATAGTGGGGACAATGATACGTTTTTCATCAATGCACTTCATATCAGTGCTGTTATTACCCTCCATGTTAGTGTCATTAATACCCTTCATGTTAGTGCCATTTTCTGCAACACTTTGCAATGCCATAAGAATAAGGAGAAAAACACAAATCATATTAAACCCTTCTTTAACCAATATGCATTGCCGTCTGCTTTCTTTATATCTGTCTCATTTTCAAATATGGTTGAATAATATGCAGCACGTTTGGCCTGTAAATCTGCAGCCTCGCCCCCACAGGAGATTAAATCTGCTTTTTCTTTTAATGCACTGAGCATTTTATGTTGGCTATTGTTTCTGGAAAGCTTAAGGCTTCAATGAGTCTGTCTAATAGCCCTGCATGTTGCACTGGACAGGCCTGCATTTATGGTTGACGTCACATAGGCCGAGTCAGAGTACACCATTGTTTCCTCATCCTCAAAACTTCCTAGTGCATCAATAAGCACTGCTAATTCTGCAGCCTGTGCTGATTAGGTTGACTGCAATCTTCTACTTATCAATACTTCAACTGTCCCCCTCTTGGGTCATCTTTATTACTGCAATACTTCAACTGTCCCCCCTTGGGTCATCTTTATTACTGCTGATCCTGTATGTCTCACTACTGTTTTCTGATTGATTCTAGATGAACCATCAATGAAAGCCACTTCCCCCCCTTCCTAGAGCATTCTCTCTAACATGGGGAATATCGTTATAATATTCAGTATATGTAACACAGTCATGCCCATTGTCATTTTCTCCCACTGGTTCAGCTATAAATATTACTGGATTAACCGTGCTACACTTAACAATTTTGATTGCAGGGTTTGAGATAATTACCTCCTACCCCGATGCTCTTTGAGTAGTCCATGTACTTGTAAAGACTGGAGGGAGTTATCTATGATTATGCCCTCTATATGACAGGGTAAAGGCACAGAACACCCCAGCAAAGCCCTCAATTTGGTAGCAATGGACAAGCTGCCAGGCTTAAGCTTTCAGGAGGTTTTGCAGGCTGGTTTTTAAGTACAGTGTTACCTCAAGGACCCCACTAATGAATGTCCACACACTATGTTAGGTGATAACACAGCTTATTTATATAAAATAAGGGTTCAGGAATATATACACATATAAATAATAACACTTTGGACTTGGAATATTTATTGAAAGAATGGTAAATATATAAATTCTATGGGGTACCACAAATGACTTAAATCCAGTAATAGATGCACTAACTGCAGATGGTTTTAAATAAGCAGGTGGATTATTAATGTGTAATAGCATATAATAGGAAAAAAGGCAGATTAGGTATGAACAGTTACAAAATGCTTTCTTTAGACTAGACAAGTAGTGAGGATGCCCCGCCCATGCAACCTGTAAGGGAAAAGTTAGGGAGTAACTTATCTTGCCTTTTATAGTACAGTCCAATAATGTTCAATAACATACTTTCTTTCTTTCAAAAGGTTCTACCACCCCCAAGTACCTGAGAGGCCACAGGAGACAAGGATCCAAGATGAATCTTGTACCTCTGGACGACTCCTGAGGCTACAAGATGCTCTTCCTCATCACAGTTCCTTTGGTGCCCTGGCAGGTGAAGTGGGGCACTGTCTCATATTTACTCAATGATTCTCTCTGAGCATGGAAACCCTTTGGAAGAAGTAGCCACTGGGATGCTGTGTCCTAGAATAAAAGGAACCAAAGTCTTTCGAAAATGCAGCAGTTTGACTTTTCGTGGTGCACTCGTTTGGTCGACGATTTCACCTTGACTGTAGAAGTCCTGTGAAAATGAAACTTGCTGTGGGCTCCATAAAGTCTTGGCAGATGAATTATGGCCCATGGGACCCTTCGATGACTTCTGGCGGTGACAGGTGCACGGGTCACTTTTGGTGTCAGATTTCGGAATATAGCAGTTTTCTGACTTTTGGTTCTTCGGTGCCACAGCACGGATCTCTGGAAGACTTCTGATGACCTGGACTCGACCACTGGAGTGGACCTCGGACCCTCATAAAGTCTGGACCCTCGAGACATCTTCGTGAGCTTCTGGTCTTAGAACTATTCCCTTCACTCTCACCTGATGACGAGGAGTCAGACTGGCTGGATTGTCTCGCTTTACGTTCCTGTGTTTGGATTCTGCAAAGCCCCTTCTTTTTGAAGAGATAGGTTCTGTTCCGGGAAGTTGCCACAATGCCCTAACATCAATAAACAAAAGGGAAAGGTGGATTTCCTTCCGGATACAGCCCGTTTACGGGGGAAAAGCCATCAGGCCAAAAAACCCTGTAATAAATTTGAAATTCAAGTGGGTAGGTAGTCTTGATCCATCGTAAATGAAGAAGAACCCCACAGTGGAGATGCAGCCAGGATGCGAGGCAAAACTGAAGGCAGGCGGAGTAGCAAGCAGAAGCAAAGCAGAGAGGATAAGCAACAGAAGAGGTGGCACAGTAGTAAAACAGTGTACCGTCGTAACAGAGAAGAATCTACGGAGGAAGAAGAGAGAGTAGGAAAACAGCGTCTGGCCCAAACTAAGACGAGGGCTGCAACACGAGGAAGGGCGCAGTCTCACAAGTGTTAAAAGAAATAGAAGGAAGCCATATTGGAAAAAACTAGACTGCTAAGAAAGCGTGTGGAACAAATCAATGGCGATACATACATCTATCCCATATCTTCCAAGACCAAGAGATTGTGACAGCGGGAAACCCACCGACGGACCTTTCTCGGCACTCAGCGACTCTGAACTCTCTCTAGTGGGAAAAAGTGGTCAGTGATGATGGTGAGGATATCCCTTGAAATGTGCTTAGGCAGTTTGGAACTTTTGCAGCTCCGGGTGTCCAGCAGCACTATGCCAGGGTACTCCTTCTTCTGGGCAGCAGACTGCAACGACTTTCAGTAGTCACGAAATGCACCTCCTTTTCTGGACTTTGAAGACCCCTTCACCAGATGACAGGCACACAGGACTGGCTTCCAGTATACTTCGATGAAGTGGAGAAGCTTTGCACGATGGTCCCTTGTAGCTTGGGTAGAGGTCGCCTTTGCAGGTCCTCTCTGGATCAGTCCTTGGGAGACACAACGTCTTTTGGATTACTTGAAGGAATTTCAGAAGCAGACTTCGCCTCCAGCTGGGCTTCAAGGAATAGCTTCTTCTTGCTTCAGCTTCGACTTCAGCTTCTGAATAAATTGGTGAGAGGTCCCCATATATACACATCAGTCCCTCATTCACTCTGTCTAAGCCAGGCTCAGTCAGCCAATCATGCAGAAAGTCATTCATGCAGACAGCCAATCAGGCTGGGAATACAATACTGCCATAATGGTGACAGTGGACACCTTTACTAAGATGACACATGTTACTCCTTTACCTGGGGGTCCTTCAGTTCCCCATATGGCCTATGTTTTTCTCAAGGATATTTTTCGCCTTCACGGCTTACCAATCTCCATAACAACCAACCGGGGACCCCAATACATATTCAAGTTTTGGAAGGCCCTCTGTGAGTCTCTGGGGATTGACAGGGCACTTTCTTCTGGCTACCATCTCCAAACCAATGGGCAGACAGAATGTTTAAATCACACCCTACAACAATATCTTTGATGTTTTTCTACCAATGCTCATCACACTTGGTTTGAATTGCTTCCTATCGCAGATTCCTCATACAACAATACCGTCGATACTGCAACCTCCATGAGTCCTTTCTTCTGCCATTCATTATTTCACCATAAAACACTCCTCTTGACAGCTTGTGCTCTCACCAACATTCCAGCCCTCAACGATTTCCTAAAGAGCATTCAAGACAACCACAAATATCATACACTCAGCTCCTAAAGTGCAAGGAGCGAAACAAGAAATAGGCAGACAGACACAGGAGAGACAATTCCACATGGGAGATCGGAGATAAGGTATGGTTATCCACCCATTTCCTTCCTCGATGGAAACAACCAACAAAGTTTTCTCTGCGATATGTGGGCCCTTTCAGCATATCAGAAAAGATGAATCTGGTGGCGTTCAAACTCCAACTATCTACATCTTGGGAACAAATACACCCGGTGTTTCATTCTTTGCTCCTCTAGGAATACAAACTGGACCCCTATCATTGCCTCATCAGAATGAAAACACAGACTCCCCTATCCAATTCTGAAGATTACAAAGTTGACATATTTTGTGATTCCAGGTATTACAGAGGATCTTTACGTTACCTGATCCACTGGAAAGGTTATTCCAAGCAAGAGCGCACATGGGAGCCGGTATCCCATCTTCACACACCTATCTTGGTTTGCTGATTCCATACGCAGTTCCCGTGGAAACCAGGACCCCGCTGGATTAAAAGAGGGCATACTGTCACAGCTGTTTGCTGGCCCTTGTGGCAGCTCTGGTGCGGGGAAAGAGATCATACATCTCATGCAGGAAGCCCGATGCACGTGTGTGCCACCACGCTCTTTGATTAATGGTCTAGTCTCCCTCCAAGATAGCTGCTGGGATTTGGAAAGCCTTTTAGTGTTGGCTAAACCTCTTGCTCTCCAGCCCCTGCGTAAGGCACAAGTTCCCGTTGTGTATTGCTCCCATTTTCTGATCCTTTGCCTTTCCTCCTGTCCTTCCTGCCTCGCCCCGCTACGGCTTGTCCCTCCGGCCATGGTGCTGGGTGCTCTACCACTTCATCAGTCTTTCTTATCCTCACCTCTCAATTTGGAACGCTGGAGTTCTGGTTCCATTTGCCAGCTTACTAGTTATCTACTTCCCCATTCAGAAGCCTGTGGTTTTCGCTCTTCATTTCTCTCCTGTTAAGAATGATTCTGACAGCGCTGCTACATCAGCGTTCATGCTCCTCGCTTTCAGGGCTATTACACCACAGCTGCGTTTCCACAGTCTTCCCTGTGCTTTTTTCTTTTGGCTTCTCTGGGTTCTCAGGGACTACATGGCAAAAACTTAAATCTGCTGCCTCTCAACTCTGGCAGCCACACCTGCCAAACTCATACCTACCGGATGGACACCAATTGCTAACCAGGCATCTACTACTACATTGAGATATTCCAGTTCAGAGGGTTTTTATGCCAGTGGGCTTTCCCTTCAAAATATCAGGGCACTTCAAGCCTGCTCCGTGTCCTACCCGTTGTCATCCAACGAGGTCACTGTGGCGGCAGGGGAGGTTAGGCACTACCTCTTCAAGGACCGCCTTCAGGACAAGTCAAAGACCAAGTAAAAGAAGGAAAAGACCAAGGAGTCTCGAAAGGATTCTGGATCATCTGATTCAGGTGAGATTTCTGAGACTGGGCTCTAGGTCGATTAGATCTGAACCATCCACAAGGCTACCAAATGTGCTCTAGCACCTTGAAGCATCTTGGTGCTGGTTGGAATCACCAATAAAATGCCTCAGACCAAATAACTGGACAGACTCAAAGAGGATGGTAAAATATTGCTTTTATCTCAATGAAGGAAAGCAGGGTTAATCGCCATTCATCAAATTGAGTCATGCAGGATCACAACACTTCTTGATTATGCTTAGTTTATATAGTGCTAGATGCATCATCTATGACGTCATCCTACCTGGCATATTACAAAAACCTATTGTGGGGTGGGATTGGATTAGGGATCATGTATACATATAGAAGGCATGAGTGTTAGTCTCTCATTGGCTGCCCCTTGTCTGTAGGGCACACCCTGAGCTACTTCTACATATGTAGTGTACTGATTACAGCAGAAAATATGGCAGCAGAACAATACTTTGCAACATTGTATGTAAAAGTGCATGGCAGGCTTTTCTGATTGGCTGTCAACCCAAATCCAACCTTGGACCTTCGGTTTGCTAACAGCATGTACATAGAAATGTAACCCAGGTGCTTTGAGATGTATCAGCTCTCCCCTTGTTTTCCCAATCGGTCTACCCTGTCTCATCAGCAGGCCTCATGCCAGTTTCCTCTGTTTGAAGACTGACCTTGCCAATCTGCACAGTCTTGGAACATTCAAGGGAGTGTAGGCACACCATTATCTTATTTTCAAGCCTAATGAATAGCCTGTTTTTGCGAGCTCTTCGTCACGTGCTATGAGACCACAAATTGTCAGTTTCAACAATGTATTTAACACTATTTGATTCAATTATACTGGGTGCAGTTGCTCCTCATTGCCTTTAAAGACTTGCTCACTCTATCCCATATACACGTTATACACTTTTAAATGTGCAATATATGGCATCTTTGAATGTTCTTATTCCTCCTAATCTTGAGAAATAGGTTCTTCGAACATGGTCTGCTCATTAGACTCCCTTCGTACTTTGCCTTAATTTCTCAAAAAAGCATCCTTGGTACCGGTATGCAGTGATAATAACGAAACAAAAAATAACTAACACAAAAATAGCAAACAAATAATAACACATTTCATTAATAACTAATGTAAATATAACTAATTCAATATTATGAAATATCAAATTAGTTATATTATGCTTTGTCTTTAAATAATCATATAATGTACATTTTTGAAATATTAACTAGAGTTGTAATTCTATGATTGTCCATTTGGTGTCGCTCGCGTTTATGTGTTTTTCTGTTGTGATGTAAAAGGAAGATGTTTTCTGCCATATACTTCTTTTCCAGGGATCCGACTGGAGGTGTTGCTGGACTTTGCTGATGTTCAGTGGATTTTTTGGGCTTTTTTCCTGGATTGTGGATTTTTTTCTTGACAGATTTTTGGGCTTCTTCCAAGGATAATGGATTTTTTGTGGATGGATTTTTTGGGCTTCTTTCCTGGATTATGGATTTTGTTTAGATGGATTTTTTTGGCTTCTTCCCTGGATTAGGACATTTTTTGGATGGATTTTCGGGATGCATTCCTGGATTAAGTAAATTTTTTCAATGGATTTTTTGTGATGCTTTGCTGGATTATGGCAATTTTTTCGATAGTTTTTTTGGGATGCTTTCCTGGATTATGGACATTTCTGGGATGCGTTCGGTTCTGCCGGTGTACTTTCCTGGAATTATTATTTCTTTTTTGGATTGCATTGGATTTTTGGTGGACATTTCTTTGCATTTGGATTTGCATGGATTAACTATTTACAATGGATTTGTTCAGCCATCAAAACTACATTGGTAAGTCATTTACATTTTCTTTTTCCTGCCTTTTCTTGATGTATGCCAGTCTTTTTATTTAGTTCGAAGTTGTGTTTAAGACTTATTTTTGTCTTAGTACATTGGTTTTAAAGCAACACTGTGGATAAGAAATTGGATATAATTTCGCAAAGTTAAGTTTGCTTTTTTTATCGACTTGCAGCATATCTGTTTTTGTTTCACTGAAATTCGATTTTGCCTCCCAATACTGCTTGGCCAATTTGCATTTTAGTGGATTGCATGTTAATGGTTTTGCTTCCGCTTTGGCTTCTTTATTCTAGCTATCCGGCAACCATCTGTAATGATTTGTGTTCATTGTTTTGGATTGGTTATATATGTACATTTACATATGTATCCGTGCATTTCGTTTTTATTTCATTTGTTATTTTTTTTTGTTAATTATTACTGTCAGTATTTTGGATTCCCTAAAATTACATGTAACCCTTGCTCCCAGGTCAATGTACTTGTCTGTTCTGCATGGGTAAAACAACCTCTTCATCTTTTCACTTCAGGATCCTGGGTTTGTATTTCCAGGAGCTGGGTTGAATGTATGACGCGTCATCTATCGTCTTGTAATGGTCATCTTAAACGTTAAGCAAGATTCTATATGTTCTTTCTACCCTGTGTTGTGGCGTATTTACAGTTATTGGCCAGTGAGTCACTTAATTCTTCTTTATGTTCATGATTACTGTATTGTTGGGTACATGCTTCTCTTAGTGCTTCAGTTACATCAGAATCCTTAAGTATTTTCATATTGTTTCAGCATAGGTTGTTATATATTTTTTATTACCTTCTTTTCCTGTCGTCAAACTTGGTTTTAACGTACATCCATTCTGTTTATGGCTGCATCTCGACAGCTCGGCAAAAGGCATCCTTCTTGGTAGCATTCTTTCACTGTGTCAGCTTGTGTATACACTCTTGAAGGTTGCCTGAGTGCATATCAGCTCTCATATACTCTACGTGGTACAGGAATGTTGCAAGGATTCATGCATGGGATCCGAATTGTGGCTCTTCCTCTGTCATTCCAAAAGGATGGTGCGAAGGGGGTGGAGACCATTGAGAAGGTGTCCACCTGCTCCTCTACAGTTGCATGGACCATATTGAATGATGGATGTTATAGGAAACCTGAACTAATGGGTTCACCAACCAGATCAACTGAATGAAGACCAAATTCATAATGTCAATTTGGTTGCACCTATTGGGACCAACGTCTTAACATTTTGGCAAATAATGTTCATAAACCCTTCCAAAACGTTAACGTGCCTGAGCCAATAAAAGTACCCTTCCAATGTAGATGTACAGCTTTCATGCAGTCATGTATGTGATTGTTCCATTTCCCAATTTCATTAGTCCAAATGAAGTAAGCAAAGAAACATGGTTGTAAATGATTTGTAGATCTGAAGGCACTGTTTAAAACATCATGCAATATTAGGTATCGAGAACATTATAGATCATTGATAGGTGGCTTCTAATTATAATAATTAAAGTGTGCTTTCTCCTCTTTTGTTGATCAGAAAATGTGGAGTTCACATACTAACCAGGTATTAGCCTATTTGACCTAAAACATTTTACTGAATTAACAAATTGACCTTTTTTTAATGGTGCAAATTGACCTTTTTTAATCTTGTCAATTTGACCTTTTTGTTTAAAATGAACTTCACTTACCTGGATTTATTCATACTTTCCTGAATTTCACTATTTTCTTTGCTTCTTTTATTCAAAATGAGTGACCCTGAAACAAAGCATTTTATTGTTACAGTTTAATCTGCAATGTGTTCACTTATAACTGCATAAAATGAACAATAAACTGTAGGGTTGGCATTATGGCCTAAATGTGGCCATGAACCATGATAAACCAACTCTGTGGACGTTTTTAACAGTACTGCAAACAGAACAAGGGTTAGAAGAGAATTCGATTATTCAAAAATTGAGTGGTCAGAATCTACAAAAAAATAAAACCAAAAGCATACAAAATATAAAAAGACTGAGAGATATAGCTGAAAAGTATGAAACACTAACCCTTTCAGACTACTTGTCAACATGTCGTTCTCTGTGAACTTCATTGTAAAGTGAAGAAACTAATAGATGTTTTGCATGTGAATGCTGAGGATCCAGTTAATATTGCGGAATAACAATTCCAATTTTCTATTTTAATCTGTGGAACTTTACTGCCAAAACGTGTTTGTCCACCAATCCAGGTTTCCTCATAATAATTCAAAATTTCGCTCATTTCACATATAGGGCCTGATTCATGGAACGTTTTCCTATGGGATTGCACCATTATAAAACACTTCCATGAATCAGGCCCATAATATGGTTCTTTAACGATTGACATATATGCTTCTACCACTTTTTCTGTAGGAATAAAGGCTAATGCACATAGTTTCTTTATGTGATGCTGAAATTCACTGTGCTCACTATGGCCCTCATTACAACACCGGCGGTAACCAATGGCGCTATTAGCACCATGGTTGCTGCCGGTTTTGTAACGAGTCCGCCAATGGTAAATGGGGAAATACCGCCCAATTCCAAGGTTGGCGGGTGGTAATTCCCCATTTACTATTGGCCCTTCCCCATTCCCATTTTTGCCCTATAGAGCTCAATGGGACTGAGGAAGGCGGTAATTACGGTACCACAAATTGCAGTACCGTAATTACCTCGAAAGTCCCTTTGCGGGTTCCTACTTTAACGGCTGGTCCAAACCAGCTGTTAAGGTCGGGTGCCGCAAAGGGACCTCGTAATCAGGTGTTAAGGGTTTAATAGCGCTGACACCTTTTATGGTGCCGTTAACCCCTTAACGCCAGGGTCCTAATGAGGGCCAATATCTTATTTTCAGCCCATGTTTTTGTAGGTTTCACCACAGGGCTTGACTTTAATGAAAGTAACAAACGTGTATCAAATTCAAAGGGAATATATGTTTCATCGCCTTAGTTGCTGCTAGTTCAAAATCCATTGAGCATATTTTACCTCTTTTTCTGTGTTGGCATACTTTCTCTTAGTTTGCTAAATACCTCTTTGTAGTTTTTTCCCCCTTTTTCGCGCATTAATATGTACACTAGCCGGAAAAAATATCAATATCAATCTCACCATGCACACTGTACATTTCTACAATAGGTTTGGGACAGAACTTGCATGTTCCGTCCAGTATCCAGTTTTTGCTTATCGCTAGTTGAGACAAATTTTGGTTGGTTGCAAAAATAATTTATCTGATTTCTAATGTTTGGCTATCATAGTACAAACAGTGTTCTCCCTGCAAAGTTATCTGGAGGATTTCTGGTATTTCCATTCCTGCAACCTTTTTTGGGACATTTGGCAATTTACATCCTAAATTTCTTTGGTTTAGTACTCTTTTTTTAAGCATGTTTTGCATCCAGCTGTGAGGCTAAAAATGTCAGGGTCATCTTCGACTCCACACTCTCATTCTCTACTCAAATCTCTGATGTCTTTAAGAGGTCACACTACCAGCTGCACCTCCTCAGAGATATTCTTCCTTTCCTCTCCTTCCCCCAGAAGCTCACTGTCTCCAGAGTTCTGGTGCTCTCTAGGCTGGACTATTGCAACAGCCTCTTTCTAAATCTGCCTGCCTCTACTCTCCGCCATCTGCAACTCATCCAAAACAGGACTGCAAGACTTGTCCTTGGGGTCAAGCCCAGCGATCGTATCTCTCCAGGACTGAAATCTCTGCACTGGCTCCCAGTAGCTGCGAAGATTATGTTCAAAACCCTCTGCATTGTTCAGAAGGCCTTCTGGGGCCTGTGGACTCAATGCCTCCAACTCTTCCTTCGTAAGTATCTTCCATCTCGAGCTCTTTGTTTATCTTCCTCCAAATCCCTCAGGGTCAGTCGCTTCTCCAAGCAACTAGTTGGTGGTAGATCTCTTTCTTCGGCCGGGCCCTCCCTCTGGAACAGCCTCCCTGCCTCACTGAAACTTGAGGAGAACCCTCTCCTGTACCGTAAGCACTTAAAGACCTTCCTCTTTGCTTCTGCTCTCTCTATTCCGCTCCCCTGCTGAACTCCTGGCTAAACTGAAACTGCACTGGTCACCTGGCTACCCTCTGATCTCGGGCCCATGGTCCCGCCCAGCCAGTTGCACACCTACACTGCCCCCATGGCAACCATTGCACCCGGGGGCTGTTTCTGTATCCCTACCGTCCCCTACCAGCACTTGACACTTGATATCTGCACTTACCCTTGCACTTGCCACCAGCTGGCTGCACCTTCATTTATTGTTTTTTATTTATGGGTTTTTATTTATTTTACTGTTTATTCCATGTACTGCAATTTCCCCTCGCACTTTTCCCCTCCCCCTCCACTGCACTTGCACAATCTCAATGTCACCTGGCCCAGTAAGATTGTTGTCTCTGTCGTCCCGCTGTTCCCCCTCCCTTGCCTTGTCGTGCCTTGAAACACTTGTGTATAGGCGTTTTATAAATGCCATATCATATCAGGGCATTTTGCTAGCCCAATCTAGGGGGATCTCTCCTAATATACATCTTACCAATTGTCCACTTCTACATTCCTCTGATTTCACTCTTCTTTTTAATTCAAGAATCTTTTCTTTTTCTTGAATGTTTGCACTGTTTGGCGCATGATTATGTTCTTTGGTGTTTTCAATGTATTCTCCATTTGTTATGGCTCTGCCTCTCCAATGTATCTTCCTGCATTCAGTGCATTTCCACCATTTTTTATCTCCCTTAAATCTTTCCATGCTGTAAATAAATCCATTTCTTGACAATAGTTCCTTTCCTCTTGTAGATACAATACAAACTGCCTTTTCCATACCGTTCGGCACCTAAATAAATCAATTAACATATTTTAGTATGTTATTATATATACCTGTCATGTTTGTCCTCTTTTGTTACTCTATATTACTTCTACATACTGTTTTTATTTCAATATTGCTCATTTTTAATTTAAACATATTCAAAATTCCATTTCCTTTCATTTATATTATAGTGCCTGGTACAATCAAATGTGGCAAAATTATAGAAATAGAGTTCATATGCTTAAAATATTTTTTTAAAAACATGTATCTTGGTAGACATATATTTCCTACACAGAATGGCCCTCTTCTCAGTATTTTAAACAACACATTTTAGTGTGAAATGTCATTGTATTTATTTTTCTTTCATTGCTTGTAATTCTCTGTTTATAATCTGCTTTGTTTGTTTAAATTGCCCGTTACACCTCACACTTACCTTTCACTTTCTCTGCTGCTACTTTGCTTTGCTATTAACCGTACGTAAAGACGCTAGAAGTAAGAAGTCTCTCAAACAAGTGCAATCAATTTCTCCTCAGCAATGTTTGCGTTACCTTTTTAACTACCACGATCAACCGTTTGTTATTGTGCAAAATCTCGCAAGATACTTCCTCTATGGCCTTTCCTCTAACGCTGCATTCATTTTCTCTTTGCCGAACACGTATCCAGTGATTTTTCTGCATTGCTTCCACAAGCGCTTTCATTTTCCGGCCGAATACGGAGCACATTAATAAAAGTAAACACAAATTATGCACATAGCTACAATTTATGTTATGTTTTCCGATTGCCGTGCAAGATGCATTGTTACATTTACGAATTCTGCAACCTTTAGCAGATGATTTAATCACGTATGCCTGCATTTTGTTTACGGTTAAATTCCTGCGAACAATTTGCAGATGGTCTAACATACTTCAACCCACTAACCACGGTAGAATCCTGCTTTATTTGCTTCTCCCTAGAACTTCTCACAACTTCCAGCTCTCTAGCTATTCAACAAGTGGGTATAGTTGCCTTAGCCACCTGCATTCAAAGCTTCTCTTTGCGATATGTATATACTGGGCACTGGTCAAGGAGACGGACAAGCGGTGACACAGGAAGCCTCGAGCGGGGCTGATAATGTGTTCCCCTGCAAAGGTTCTAATAGCATTAGAGGCCTTACCATCAGGCTCCGGTGTTTGTTAGGTGAACATCATCCTTGTTAGATGCCGTTGCCTTTGGCTCAGGGCCACTAACTCGGGCAGTGGCCACCTACCACACAATAGAGCCGTCTGGTGTGGCTTACAATTCTGCATTTTGCTGCACTCAGGTACAAAATGTGTATGGGGTCAATGTACCTAAGGAACATGAACACAAAATGGCCTACTTTGTGGTAATCTGATTGAGCCACTCGTGTTTAACATTCATTTTGGAACCCTTGCCTCTTCTGCAAGGGGTGGCAAAAGCTTCCATGGTAGTTTATTTATTTATTTATTTATTACATTAGTTACACACCCAGACCCTGGGGTACCACAGCGTGGTTATAGACAGCTTGTGCAAACATAGTAAAGACAATGCATTACAGTAAGGAGGAAGGAAAGGCAAAGAAATATAGTGAGAATTGTGAACATCATTATTTACAGATTCTGGAGCTGAGCATTGATTAAAATTGGTTGAATAAACATAGCAGTTTTTGAAACCCTGGAAGGACTCCCCTTTTTTAAACTAATAGGGAGGGAGTTCCAGTGTTTCAGGGCCAGACATGTGAAGCTGCTCCCACCGGCTCTGGCGTTTTTGTAGTGGATATTGCCATTAGCAGATGCTCATTGGATCTCAGTGATCTGGTGGATTCTTTTTTAGCTACGGTGTTGTTCAGCTAGATAGGTGCTTTTTTGTAGAGGCATTTGTATGAGATGAATAGTTTCTTAAAGATAATTCTGGCTTTGATGGGTATCCAGGGGGAGTCCCTCGTGATCTTGGAGATGTGATCTGATTTTTTCTTCTTAATGCAGCCCATAATGCTTTATATATGGTGGAGGAGGTGGATATACTGGATCATAGAAAAATCTGAAGGAACTGCCTACCTGCTGAATTGTAGCATTGTTACAGGAACAATCTATTTGAAAACAAATATACAAACCTCGGGGTGTTTGGTGCCTGGAGGGATTCCCTTTGAAAGTTGTTATGTTGTACTAGTAGCTGTGATTGTTGTTTATTTGCTCTGAAGTTGTTATGGTGTTCAAATAGTTGAGAATAATTTGTACTTGGGGCTTAAAATCGGGATGGCACATTTGACTTGTGAGTAAAGAAGGTAGAATCATTACTATTCACTTGCATGCATTCAATAATGTTTGTGGTTGACCCTCAATAGGTGGAGGTCAGAAAGCGTAATTATAAAATATTGTCATATTAACTACATATGGCTGACATTTTGGGGGGTACCAAAAGGACTACACCTGGGTAGAGAAGAGAACAATTCCATTTGTGTTCAGTGATACACCATCCACATATAATCCAAGTGCCAACAAATGTCTCCATTCACAGTTTTTAGTGTTGTATTAACAGCTACAATCATTGCTTGCGAAGCATCTCACAAATAATCTTTGAACACCTGTTCACAAGGTCTAGTAGGACCGCCTCTCTCTCTCATTGCTATATTTGCCTCTCATTCCCATGTTCCCTCCCTGTGGACGCTTTGAAACACAATTTACCTGATGCATAAAGGCCTTCAAAATGCACAATAAATAAATAAACAAATAAATGTGTCTAAAATATGTTGTCATCACAAAGTTATGGGGCAGCAACACCTTAATTTTTCACGAAAGTAATTGCAACTAAATAACACAAATCAGGACCTTAGCTCTCTTCAGCTGCCTCACTTTTAAAGGCCTGGGACAGAAGGCAGGACAGAGGTCCTGGAAAGTCGAATACACTGAGATCTATAAAGTTTTACTGGAAACGCTATTTTTAGCCTTATGTTTTCAGACTTTTGATCTACCATTGACCTAGTTACACAGATTATCAGACCGCTTTTAATGGACGCGTTTCTGGTAGCAGACATGGCCTTATGAACTAGGATACAGAAAAGCATGGGTGGCGGGGGTCTGGTTGGTGTCTGATTATACAGACCGTTATCGGATGAGGGACAGGAGCATGTTTAATTGGGCCAATACGGCGTGTTTTGATATTACACATATTTTCAATTTTGTGCAGGAACAAATATTAGTGATGCGCTATTGCAGCTCTGTTCATCTCTGAGTAGAAAATAAGTTTGTCATTTCAAACACAGCAATTAATTATATTATTTTGTATCGTGATGCACTGTTAGTCTGTTGCTTTTTCTATTTACATTGCCAAAAGTGTGCCAGTCAAATTCATCACATTTAGCACTATGAAGACACTCTGCTTTCAGAAGCATTTCTTGCTCAATATGTCACTTACAAATCTATTTTTGAGGAATTAATGTATTTTCCTCCAATGATCCCTTTGACAACTGCTCCCTTATTAAAATCATATTTGATAGAGCGATGCCTGCACCATCAGCAGGCTCCGATAAACACAGGGCTTTTTCAGCATTCGTCGAATTGGCACCTGCCCAGCTGCACCCACACCCAGGATGCCACGAGAAGACCCAGAAAGTCCCAAGAGTTTCGAAAGATGCTCGGAGAATATTTCATTTTGAGGCTGTTGCTAGGGAAACCTCATCTCTGATACCTTTCTGCTGAACGCATCCCGCTCACTTTGTGTCTAAATTTCAAAGGACAAACACAGCACCAAAGCTTCTGTCAACAGAGAAGAAAGGTAGAAATAATCTCCTTTCTCCTGCCATAAAACAGAACATTAATAATATTCAACATGTAGTGATATTTGCATAGATGACCGACGTGTCAAACTGTTATACGGCCTGTGAATGAAATCCATCTGTACGAATGAATGAGCCATTTTTTTCTGATATCCATAATTCTCTACCTTTATAGGAATTAAGGATGCAATTTACATCACAACATGTTATGATCCCCAAATGAGATTATATCTGCAGAGCCTTCTTAAAACTGTGTTTTTAGATCTGGTTTTCATGCCTGCAAATGATATGGGCCTGATTCACAAAGGTTTCCACTGGAGCAAATCAGGGGATTCCCTTCAGCATTGAAAGATTCACAAAATCTGGTGATGCCTGGAACTTGCATGTAAGGGCCAATGTGTGTAGCCCTTTATTTCATTCTTTTCTCTTCTTCTTCTTGGCATTGTTTCTTTTAAGTGCTGTCCATAGGTATGCTGTTCGGGTCATTCAACTGGAGTCTTGCTCACTGGAGCATTTGTGTCAGATAAACTCCCCTCAAAATAGGGTGGAAAACCACTGTTCTTTGGTATTTTTTAGAAAATCTGGGTCTATTTTTTTGTTTAAGTCTTCGTTTTTTCTTCGTCAATATACCACTCAATGTCCCTCCTCCATGCTCCAGTTTATCAGAACATGTATGTTTCAAGGTAAACAAGATTACTTAATTGTCTTTTGTAACAAAGATGCCTTTATCGTCAAACATACATTTGTTTTCTTTAAGGAAACTTTTTTATGAATCGTACATTTTGTATTGAATAATTTTCTCTGAGAGCTTCATTACAAGTTTGGCGGTATTTCAGCTATATATCCACCAGAAAACCACCAAACGGAGTTACCATTAGTGCCACCTGTCCCTGCAGATTTATCACAGGATTACAATTGGTGGTAGGTGGTGTTAGTCCCCATTTATTGTACTCCATGAGAATTCCTGCAGAATCACCACCAGCAGTAATTCCGCCAGCAGTAATTTCACTGATTTTTAGCAATTGGTAGGATGTTTTTAAAATTGAAAATATCACATAGAACTGTAACAACACAACTTGTTGCAAGTAGGTGTTTTCCAACAGACTCATTCTCTGAGGTGAAGATGAAAATAGTAAAAGGAAGGCCCTCTGTCTGACATTGAATTACATATGGGCAGCAAAACACAGCCTTAGAGGACAGAATCTGATTAACGATCATTCCGTTGCAATATTGGACACTTAAGATGCAGACTACCTTTACAGAAACGGAAACTTGAAACATAGAAGGTGAAATTCCATCCAGCAAAAGAAATTAATTGAGTGCTTAGAACACTGTAAGAAACATTAAGAAAATGGACAGTCCATGTACAATGAAAGCCTGCCCATTAACACTTAAACAACAGGACACATGTTGCAATAATCTATGACAAGGGACCCAATTCAATCTACAAGAAATAAAATGGCTTCATGGTTTAATTTGCATGGCATGATCACATATATTAACAATATTTAAAATATATCTAAACATTCAGCCTTTGGCACGGCGGCACGATCAGCTGCCTCCCATGAGGCATCATAAAAAGCCCCGGAGACTGACTGCTCCATGGTTTATGGAGCAATTGCGCTCCCTGAAACGTCTATATAAGCGTGTGGAGCGACAGTGGTGCTCTGCTTACTCTGACTTGGATAAACAACTGCTAGAGGTTAAACGGCTGGTCTATTACGTTGCTATAAAGGATGCTAAAGTGACCTACTTTTCTAAACGTATTGGGGATTCACAGAACCAACCTAAGGACATTTGTACAGATGTTGGGGAACTGTCCCAACCAGCTGATGCCTTAGATAAAGTGACTGGTTCCCCGGCACTCTGTCTAATTTCTTTACCCAAAAGATCACCAAGATCCAGGCTGGCTGTTCAGACTGCTTCTACCCCTCTTGTCTTGTTTCCTGTACCTGCCCTTGAGATATTCCTTTCTAGTTTCTCTGTGGCAGGAGAGGACCAAGTGTTGGAGACTGTGAACTCACTTTGGTCTGATTCTCCTCTTGACCCTATTCCACTCCAGGTTTTGAAATCTATTGGTCTGAATTTAGCATCTCATTTGACGGATGTTGTGAAGAACTCTTTGCGGACTGGGGTTATTCCTGCTTTCTTGAAGCACACAGTGGTTTCTCCCCTGTTGAAAAATGCTTCCTTGGATCCTGCTTTTCCAGCTAATTTTCGGGTTCTATGTCATTTTCCCGCTTTCTGAAGGTTGCATACAAAAAAGGCTGATTCATTTTGGTCGATTTCGTGCGGCCCTCAGAAAGCGCAAAAGGGACATCACCGTAGCTTTTTTTGTAAATACAGGGGTCTCCCAAACACCGGTTTTCACCTTGCCGTCTCCCCACCCCCGATTGCATACACACACTCATTGTTATACACACCCGCACACACAAACACACTCACACACACACTTACTTCTCACTCCTGCAGCTCGTCCTCTCCGTATTGCCGTGCCTGTCAGCCTGTGTGCTCACTCGTGCATGGTGCACGGGCTGACAGTTCGATTTAGAAAGACTGCTCTGTGAGGTCACGGAGCAGTCTTTCTAAATCAATCATTTTTCATTTTGGTTTTTAAAAAAAGGTCTTTTGACCTAATACCATTTTTCGACTTATCTCGCTTCTGGGTGGCCTGATGAAGATTCTTGGGGCCATAATGACCCCGCAGGTGAGAACTTTCCTGGAATCACATGGCATCCTGGACCACTTTCAATCAGGGGTTTGCCCCTTGATGGGCAGATAATTAGTACTAGTCTTGGTCATTGATGACCTCTCCCTTTTTTTATATCAGGGAGGTGTGGGTGTTCTCATTTTGCTAGACCTCTCCACAGCGTTTTACACTATTGACCATGAGATTCTCAGATTCTCTGTCAACGCTGAAGGAAGATTGGTAATGGTGGCCTGCTTTTTGACTGGTTTCAGATAGGATGCAATCACTTTCGTTACCATCTTTCTCTTCTGCTTCTTTTCCTCTCCCTTGTGTGGTTGCTCAGGAGTCCGCAATTTCTCCTCTTCTAGCTATCTGCTCTCTTGCATGGCTGCAGGTTTTATACTTACGCTGATGACACACAACTGGTTTTGCGTGTAGACCAGGAACATGCTTGTGCAAGTCTTAGGAAATGCTTGTCTGACATCGGGGGCTGGATGAAGACAAACTGGCTCAAGCTTAACGCTGAGAAAATTGAGGCTGTGGTCCTGGGGTCTGATGCTTGTGAGATCTTGCCCTGGTCATATGCCTTTTGGCCCCCCTCTTTGGGCCCTCTTCCAGCTTCAGTTCATACTGTGAAAAATCTTGGTATCAGGATTGTACCATCTCTCTCTGTTGACCCTCAGGTTCAGGCCAGATGTAGAGCTGCCCATCTTAAACTTAAGATCCTGAGAAAGACAATCTCATTTATACCAGCCACGTTGCACAGGTTGGTGGTATCTACTGCATTTATGGGTACTCTGGACTACTGCAACACTACTTTATTTAAACAGCCTAAAACCATCCTTCAGTGTTTGCATGTCGTTTTAAGTTTAAAGTCCTCTGCCTGGTCCCTCAGGCCTTTCGGGGATCGGGAGCATCGTATCTTTGTCATAAAATGAAAAGATATGTTCCTACTCATAATCTTCGATCGGCTAATCTCTACTTGCTTCAGGTTCCTCGGTTCCGCAGATTTTCTGTGGGCGTCAGAGCATTTTCTGTCGCCGCTTCTGATTTGTGGATCTCTCTTCCCTTGTCCTTTTGGAATTTCACTGATCACCTCTGCTTCCATAAAACCTTGAAAACGTTTTTGTATAATCTCTGATCTGGGGCTGGGTGTCTATGCACGACCTCTGCATCTTTGTTTTTCTTGCTCCTGGTTGTCTGCCTCTCTTTCTGAGAGCTCTTAGCACCAGGAAACCTTTTTGGTCACAGTTTGCACTTTACAAATTTCATAACATAATATGCATCTCACATGGGGAGCGTGGCTAACCACCATGTGGAGAAGTCGCACCCTCTGTCGCTCCTGCTCGATCTGGAATAATCTGCGCCTAGCAAGCGGTCTACCAGCTTACCGTAAACTCATAGCAGTGTCAGAAGCTGTGGGGACACATACGGTGTAGGCAAAGAAGAAAAACTGCCAGAAAAACAGGGCTAAAACACCCCAACAGTCATGGTGCAAGCAAAGCCTGAGAACCAAGATGGCATCGGAAGCACAGCAGAAACAACTCATGAGCGGGTGAAGGTTCTACAGCAACATATGCGTCCAATGAGGTCCTCGCAAGAAGCAACCCCAGATGGTCTCCCAACAGAAGAGCGGTGAAGCACGCAGCAGCTCAATGCTATCATCAGCATCGCGCATCACAGGACTTCCAACAACCGAAGTAGTGCTCGTGCTGGAATACACGGAAGAGAAGACCCGGTGGGAACACAGTTTTAGCAGAGGTGTGCCAGGAACAATGCAGGTGAGCGCGCGCTGGGAACCCTGTCTCCCCCGCAGGGTGGAATCAGCTGCACTGCGCCGGGTGGCATGATAGTACCAGTATAGTAAAACAACACGTGCAAGACCACCCCCACACCATAACGTACTTTAAAAAAACGCCTCTGCGAAGCATAAGCAGAGGAGGCAAAGGACCACCTTAGCCCAAAAGGAAGTGCAAGATCCTCACTAAAGGTGAGGCCAGGGGGGGGGCACACAAATAAGCAACTGGCAAACACACTACGCAGAGACACATCTGGGGAGGGATCTCCTTTAAAAGAAGATAGTGCCAGAGCACAGACAGGTATCTCAATACAAAGCCAAACACCAGTGGAGTGTTGGATGCTCACCACAGCCTCAACCTCAGAAGACAGGATTCCCCGTTAAACGCAGAGGGAGATAAAATGTAATACACCTTGCATGGACATACCAAAATTGGGGACATCAGTAAACAAACCACTCAGCACATTGGTGCACAATTACTGAATCAAGCAGAAATACCTCCCACATGCCTTCAAAGTCAATTAAGAACAAGTCCAAATAACCTACAAAAGAGGCATACACGGAAATGGTGGCAGCAGTACCGGACACGGGTAAGACCCCAGCGATGCAAGCATCGCCAGAAGAACAAAAGGTTGCACTACAATCCTCATTAAAAGCCAAGATGGACGCTGTCATTATTGATGTTGGGCTTCTGCGACAAGATGTGTGCTCACTGGTAGAAAGAACTGCGGTACTGGAAGAGAAAGTGGCAGATAACACAATGTGCATTAAAACAAAGGCAGCGGATACCAGAACCATGTAACAACAAGTTAAGAACCTAGAGGACAGAACTGACGATGAAGGAAGAGCCAGAAGGAACAATGTAAGAATTATAGGTCTTCTGGAAGGAGAAGAAGGATCGTACCATACGACATATATAGAAAATGTGTTGCTGCAAGAAATTGGGCCAGGCAACCTTACCCAAGGATTCACAGTAGAACAAGCACACAAGTCACTAACCAAGAAACCTCCACCAGGAGAAACCCCCCGACAGGTAATAGCGAAAATACTAAATTACAAAGACAGAGAAAAGATATAGGCATATTTCAGAACATGGGGGAACTATTCAAAGAGCTTGAGCTGAAATAACAGCGTACCCAAACTACGCACTACTAGTACAATGGCGCAGAATCCAATTGACAGCAGTAAAAGACAGACTCTGCAAGGCCAACCTCAAATATATGATGCTATACCCAGCATGTCTGAAAGTCATTTACAAGAACAGAACCCTCTTTGTGGAAACCCCTGAAGATTCACAAGACTGGATGGACATTGAGCGAATAGCACCACCGCTGAAATGAAGCCCACAGACCAAGAGACACTATTCAGGCCCAACACAAGCAACATATACAAAGATGCCATAGAAAGCAGGAAACAAATGAACTAAGACCCGGTACGCCAACAATGTACAAACACAAGGGGAGTCATCCACCCCATTGTTTTCACATCTTTGAGATGCTAGTTTTGAAGTATCGACCTGCCATACACCGAACGGTGCTCGAGGAGTAAGCAGGAATGCCTGAGCATGCTGAGTATAGCTGGGCGACAGTTAAAAGCTGGGAAAAAGTTGGGAAAAAGTTGGGAAAAAGTTAGGAAAAAGTTAGAGGGGAGTTTATATTCTATGGGTTTGTTTGCACAACCTTTGTCCACAATTGAATAAAACAATACAACCGTCTGCAGACTCGAACAGGCCACCAACAGCATCTAGCACACATTGAGAATCTATTGTTCCTAAAACGATATCAATGGAGTAGAATGAAAAAAGGTGACGGAGAGAGAGGTAGACACAGATATATCACCCACATATTTAATAATGGCACAGACCCTTAGACTAATCACCTAGAAAGTCTGGGGTCTAAATAACTACATAAAAAGAAACAGAGTGATGTCATACTTATGTAGACAAAAGGTAGACAAACTACACTGTCTAAGAAATGGAGTGGTAACCTTTTCAGCATATGCAAAGGGAGTATTAATTTGGATAGCACCAACAGTGCCTCTTATAATTCAGCCGACAATCTCAGACAATGAAAGCAGAATGGCCCTAGTACACTGGTTCCTAGAAAACAAGGAGATATGTATTGTTAACACATACGCCCGGAACTATGACGCCTTGACGTTCTTCAAGTCCATATATCCTAGGTTAGGCCCATATAGGAAAAGTGCTGTTATATGGGCAGGCAATTTTAATTCTGCGCGGGACCCACTACTGGACAGGTCAGACAACAAATTAACACATCCTACTTCCCCGGCCAAGACCTTAAATGATTTGCTACAATCCTTTGACTTGGCTGATGTCTGCCGTGATTTGCACCCAAGTTCGAGACATTACTCACATTACACCGCACCACACGACATGCATACCAGAATAGACAATTTCTTCACAGCCACAGAAATGGTAGGCAAATTCACCGAAGCGGAATACAAAACCTGAATCTTGTCAGATCACGCACCACTGATGTTATCATGGCAAGCAAAGCCTCCAAGAGCCTGCATCCCGACTTGGAAACTAAGGGGGGAAGCCCTACAAGATAGGATGTTCAGGGACCACTTAAAAGGGAGTATTGACAGTTATTTCCACCTCAATATCAGCAGCGTCCAGTCGGCAGGCATACTGTGGGAAGCGTTTTCAAAGTGGTGATAAGGGGCGAGGGCATCACGTAATCCGGGGGGATACACACAGACATCACCCAAGGGTTAAGTAAAGCAGAGGAAGAACTGGAAAAAAGAAAAGGAAGCAGTTGATACAAACACCCGCCTCCCCGATACACTTAGGTTAAAACAAGAGTGTCTAACGCACTGGGACTGACTAGGCAAACTCACCTACACAAAGTAGACAGAGAGACAACATGCAGAAGGAGACAAAACCAGGCGACTACTAGCCTGGCTTTGTAAACACGAGGTCAAGCGCAAAATGATTCACACCATCTCAAACAAGCAGGGCTCAACGCGCACCACACAATGAGATATAATAAAACCTGCTTCGAATAATACAACTCCCTGTACAAAGAGTCTACCGAAATACAACCCTTGGAGCAAGAAGAGGCGCTAGCATAGATCAAACTGCCCCATCTAAATGACGCAATGGCCAGAATTAGAGGCCCCTATTACCAAGGAGGAACTAATTGCCACAATTAAAAGCCTGCCGTCCGGCAAAACACCCGGCACACATGGGCTGCCGAGTGACCTTTATAAGGAATTAGCAGAGAAAGTAGCACCTCCATTAGTAGACATGCTAAATGAAGCATACAAACGCGGTTCTCGCCCTACATCTCTGAGAGTATCCATAATAATACCCCTCCCCAAGACGAAGAAACCATCCACAAAGTGCAGCTCATATAGACCCCTGGCCTTACATAACCAAGACAGTAAGATACTCATGACACTGCTGGTTAACAGACTCAAAAATTTGATAACAGAGTTAATCCACCCAGACCAAACAGTTTACGTACCTGGGAGAAACACAATGTGGAACCTACTTAGACTCCATCCCATCATAGGCTGCACCAATAAGTGGGAGGACCACTGTGTGGTGGCCTCCCTGGATGCCATCAAAGCCTTTGACTCAGTCAAATGACCGTAGCTCTTCAGCGGTTTCAGATGCTGCAGCTTAGTGCCGAAATACATCAAATGGATAAAGATGCTATACAGCAAACCACTAGCTAGTGTCAAAATCGGTCACCAGGTCCCAGAACAAGAAGGGCACCAGACACGGATGCCCCCTGTCCCCCATGCTATTCATTTTAGCTCTCGAGCCGATTGCAGTATTCCTCAGACAAGAATACAATGAAGCGGGCATAATGATACACAGAACGCGCCACATGATATCAATTTACGCAGACAACATGCAGACAACATGCTTCTATATATACCACAATCAGAAGAGAACTTAGAATACATACTGGAGGTACTAGATACATTCACAGAGCTCTCAGGCATAACGGGTAGCCGGTAAAATCCTGTGTGTTCCCACTGGCTAGGCCGAGAAACAGAGAGGTAGATGACTTACCCAAACTAGCAATAAGTTGGAACGAGAAAACATTCAAATATATATGTATAGACATATATCATGAACAACATATGGAGCACGCGCACAACACACCGCAGGAACTTGACGGGGTGGTAAAATCATGGACTTCTGGACACGACTGCCCATATCACTGATGGGTAGAGCAGCGTTATTAAAAATGATAGCGCTCCCGAGACCGTTACACAACTTTACGAATGTCCCGGCCAACATTCCTGAAAAATATTTTAACTGTTGAACACTGACTGGAGAAGGTTTTTATGGCAAAATAAGAGGTGTAGACTTGCCCTATCCACACTCAAAAGACCACATGCAGTGGGTGGGATAAAGGTGCCCAATTATTAAGTATACTTCTTAGCGAGCCAGTTGCAGTTTGTGATGGGATGGCTGTCAGATGAACCGACACAAGACAGCCCACTGCTACAGCCTGCCAGCAAACCCTTTTACTCGAAAGTGATATTGTGGGTACATAACACGCACCTACAACACCTTCCTAATCTAGGAATAGAAGGCAAACAGTTGTGGAATAGGATCTGCAAAACCCTTGGAATAACAGCCCTGTTTTTCCCACAAATCTCCTTGATGGCATTAATGGCAGACAACCAGCAAGGACAGTTAAACATACGGAGATACTGGGAACCCAATGAGGTGGCGACAGTCAGCGACCTGTTGCTAGAGGGCACGCTAATGGACTTCAGGACATTGACGGAACATACAGGACTACACAGAGGCCAATACATAACGTACAATTCACTGCTTAATGTCCTGAAACATAAATGGGCCACACTTTGACGACTTTCAACTTAGTCCAAAAGAAATGGTCGAAACCTTACAGAATGTATCAGAGGGAGGTCATACAGTGTCACGCATATACAAGCTGCTTCTCAACCATCACTCGGCCCCAGCGGGAAAAGTAAGACGGGAGTGGGAACAAGACCTGGGGGAACCATTCACAGACACGGGGTCATTACAAGTTTGGAGGTAGCCATGTCGCTATTAGCGGCATGGCTACCCCCTTACCAGCTACCGGGACCGGGTTCCTCGAATGAGGAATTACCGGGCCAATCCCACCTTGGAGGTCCTGGTAATTTCTCATTCAAGGAACCCGGACCCGGTACATCCCCATTCCCATTCGAGACCCCATAGGGCTCAGTGGGAATGGGGAGGGTGCTAACAACGGGCCCTTTGTTAGCACTCTGGACTGCTCGCGGGACCCGCTAAGGGCGCCTGGTAGAACCAGGCGCCCTTAGGGGGTTAATGCGAGCAGACTCGTAATGAGGCATTAAGGAGTTGACAGCGCCGGCACCTTTACCGGCGCTGTTAACTCCTTAACACCTAACTCGTAATGACCCCACAGTGTGGTTCAGGGTGCTCACATATCACAAATACGTATCTAGAAATGCTAAACTGCAACTCCAACAGCTATTTATTACACACAGAGCATATTTAACACCCCATAAGATTGCAAGTTTTAAGGGCGCAGAGACGCAGTGCTGTCCAAATTGCAGGCTAGAAAAGGTCATAATGTTGCATTTGTTTTGGTCCTGCCCTAAAATACTACAATACTGGGAAGCAGTAGGGAATAAACTAGCCGGCTCCCCCTCGGCCTGCCTAATAGGTGTGTACTCAAGGCCCAAAAGAGCAAAACACATCAATAAATTAAAAGACCTAGTTACGCACTAGCAAAGCCCAGAATAGCGATCGGCTGGAAGTCCCAAAAAGAACCAAATGTGGAACTCTGGTGGAAAGACATGCAGAAATGGGCGATGGCAAAAACTTTGGCCTAGCAAAAGACCACCCACTGGGGTCATGTCAAAGAAAGTGTCACTATTTCAGACTGGAGATTATTCATTCAGGACCTGTTTACAACCACAGTTCGCACAACATATAAGGTATCCACAATTACTGAAGTAGGTTTGTTGACCACTGAGAAAAAACAAAGGTATTCGGTACAGCAAGGGCACATAACTGTATAGACATTGGGCATCATTACGAGGTTGGAGGTAGCCATGGTGCTATTAGCACCATGGCTACCCACTTACTGCATACCGGGTCCGGGTTCCCTGAATGGGGAATTACTGGGCCATTCCAACCTTGGAGGACCCGGTATTTCCCCATTCAGGGAACACATCCGCATTCCCATTCGCGCCCCCATAGGGCTCAATGGGAATGGGGAGCATGCCAATAACGGGCCGTTATTAACATGTTGGTCCTTTAGCGGGACCCGCTAAAGGACCTCGTAATGTGGAGGTAAAGGGTTAACGGCACCAGCACCTTTACTGGCACTGTTAACCCTTTTCCTCCAACCCCGTAATGAGGTACATTGAAATGAGGGAAGAGGTTGTGCGTTTGTTAGCAGTTACTCATTGGGATCGGGTGGGGGGCTGGGAAGGCTTACAATTCAAACTCCTACAGAGGACCACACCATGTATGCAGGATAAGTAAGAAATGTTGTGTCATCGCATGTATTATCAGACTGCAAATAGAATAAAATAAAATCATTAAACAAAAAACATGCATCTCACGTATATATCTTAAGAGAAGAATGCAATACAATGAACAATGTACCGAGTCTGTGGAACCTGCGATAAGCATACTAGAGCCATCTACAATGAAAGTGACCGAAAGGGTGGAAGACACTCTAAATTCATGGATAGATTCTGTTGGTTTTCCTTAAGGAGTGGGGTGTTCAGCAATGGAGAAGTCAGACCCTGCAAATGATAAACACAATGAACTAGCTGATCTGCGATATCCCAATCCCAAGTGAGAAGCGGGGGCTTTGCTCAGAACATGATTCAGATAGGAGACCCACGAAAGTTTTGGGAAGAATGAGACATAACAAGAGAAGAATGGAAAAATGGAGCAAACCCAATAGAAAATCAACATTGCTGTTAAAGAGAATAGAACACGCACTTATGAGATGCAGCGGAGGGAGCTACGATTTAAGAATATAGCATAAGGAAGAATCAGAGAAGGATCAGGGGAAAATGGGGGAACTAAAGGGTGAATGAGGTAAATTAGTTGCCTGGATAAATGACCCTCATAGTGAAACAAAGAGGAACACTATCAAGCGAAGACAACACATATTCATGCTTTATTAATTTATATAAGTGCACAAAGCAGGTGGGCATCTAGGGGCTGGTTACAGAAGAAAGCAGAAAAAACAGAATACAGTTACCAAGGGAGGGGAGGACGAGTGCATAGGGAGGTTAAGGAGGTGGGTTTTGAGTTTTTTCTTGGAGCTGCTGTAGGATAGTTAGTTTCGCAGGTGGGTCAGAGGCCATTCCAGAGTGTGGAGGCACGGACAAGGACCTAGACCCTCCTGAACTTTTATTGGTGAATCTCGGAGTGATGAGGCAATGCTTGTAGGCCAACCTTAGAGGTATTGTTGAGGAATGTTTCTTGATTTTGTTTGTGCGAGGTATGAAGGGGCGCCGTTAGACAGACACCGGTTGGGCAATGGATTGGATCTTGAAGTTGATTCTGTCCTTGTCTAGGAGCCAGTGGGTGGATTTTCTGGATGCTGAGAAGTGGTTGCGCTTGCCAATGTCCAGAGCCGCTCTCAGGGCATTGTTATGTATTGTTTGTAACTCACATTTTTAGCAGAGGTGCTGCAGAGAAGTAAGTTGCAATAGTCAAGTTTTGAGCAGATAAGAGCATGTGCAACTTCAGGTCAGTCCTTGGTAGACAGGAAGAGTTTGCTAGCATTGATGATATTTGTAGCGTAGCCAGAAGGCAAGGCAATATGGTTGACCTATCGAGTCATATTTAACGAGGAGTCCAGTTATACACTGAGAGTTTTCACTGAAGTGGCAGGGAAGTCCCTTCCCTCCCGCCTCCCTGCCTGCCCACCTCCCCTGATTGGCAGCCTTGCTGCATGCTTCTGGTCTACCAGCCCGCTGAATCCTCGACTTGTTACTTTGATTTTGTTGCAGACAGGTGATCAGTGTGTTTTGGCCAGAGCCCCTCCTGGGCTTTATTTCTTGTGTAATCTTTGTCATTGTTCCTGAGCGTCCAGCACCGTTGGTCTCCTTACTCCCTCCCCCCGATCCACTTCTTCGTTCCCTTCACTTCCATCTCTCTGCCCCTACATCCCCTGATTGGCAGCCTTGCTGCATGCTTCTGGCCTACCGGGCTGCCGAGTCCTCGACTCGTTACTTTGATTTTGTGACAGGCAGGTGAGCAGTGTGTGGTCCAGAGCCCCCCCTGGGCTTTATTTCTTATGTAATCTTTGCCATTGTTCTTGCGCGTCCAGTGCTGTTGGTATCCTCCCTTCCTCCCTCCCATGATCCACTTTCTCATTCCCTTCCCTCCCGCCACCCTGCCCACCCACCTCCACTGATTGGCGGCCTTGCAGGTCATTACTGACCCTCCCTGGGCAGCCCTCTGCCAGGCAGCCCCGATGTCTAAGGGCCCTTAGGCAAAGGGTAGCTCCCTCTGAGGTGGCTCCTGGTTGCGTCTGCAGGTGTCAGCAAGGGAAGCCAGCAGCCAGCCATCAACCAGCAGCGACTAAGGAAGGTAGGAGAGGCCTTGGTTGGGTATAGAACCTCACTCTACCCTGAAAACCTGTCCACATAGCAGACTCTCAAAATTAGGTGTGTTTTCTCCTGTATTTAAAATTGCATTGTGAACGTATTTAAAATTGCATTGTGAAACCTAAGCCTTTTCCCAACTATTCAGGACTCTCAAACTTAGGTGTGTTTTCTCCTGTATTTAAAATTGCATTGTGAAAGTAGTGCTGTTCTGTGGTTTTGCCTCCTAGCAAAGCACTCATCTAGCGAATCTTTCAAGCACTATCTAAGTGCCTGTCGTCTTGTCCAATTGTCAACTTGTCTCTCTCTGTCTCGTCTGCTTGCACCCTGCCCGTGTCCTTCTCTAGTGTTCTCCCCTACCCCCACCCAGTCCCTTCCTCTTCTCTCCTCTCCCTACTTACTCTATGGTGCTCTCTGTCTCTCCTATCTTTTCTAACTGCTTTTCCATTGACTATCCTGCTCTGCTCACTAAATTTGGTAGGAAGAAGTTTAAAAAGGACATCATGGTCTTCAATCCAGGCCAGCCTATCGCTGACACCTAGAGCAGTGCCTCCTCCAGGCAAACATTCACGGACATCCTCTTTGTTGTTCCCTCTCCAGACCTATGGACTCTACATATGTTCTCTGTGCTCTCTCTTCTCTTCCTCTGCCATTAATGGTGGAACCCGGTGGGAGGCCCTCCTGGCCTCCTTCCACTCCTCTAAGGTCATCATTAATGTTTACTTGAATGGTACCATCTTAGTCCAAGGCCCTTAAGCCAAACTTCTCCTCTTTGATAGATGCTTCCTGCGCCTCAATTTCCTTTCCTTTCCTGCTGTCCCCTCTTTCCCCTCCACGGCTTCCTCGCCTCCCCCTGCTGTCTCCTCCTTGGCTACCTTGCCATCTCCTTCTTCCTCTTCTGCCCCCCTTCAGGCTGCTTCTACACCTCAGCAGGGCGTACCTCTGATTTGTACCACTCTGTGGAAGTCTTTCAAGGATGCCAACCTTCTCCATATTGCCACTCTAAACTCTCACTCAGTTGTCAAACACTTCTCTGACATCTGCCGCCTCCTGGAGGAACTTGACCTTGATGTCCTCGGTCTCACCGAGACCTGGTGCACAGCCAGCTCTGCCACGAGCTTTGACACTCTCCTCCCTGATGGTTACAATATCCTCTCCGTGCCCAGATCCAACCGTCCTGGAGGGGGAGTAGCCCTTAACTTCCCTGAGTGGATTGCTGCCTCTGTCATTCCTACGCAGGCCTACTCCTCTTTCAAATGCCTCATCTGCAGGCTCTCTCTCTCTCCTGGTCATTTCCTTACTGTGGCTACCATCTATCGGCCACCTGGTCAGATCTCTTCCTTCCTCTCTGAGTGGGTGGACCTCTCCTCTTCCCTCCTGTTCTCGACCACTCAACTCCTGCTTCTTTGAGACTTTAACATCCACCTGGATGCTTCCTGTCCTTCCTCTGGACTCTTTCGCGACCTCTGCGACACTCTCTCTCACTCTCTAGTCTCCCCTCGGGCCTGACTTACTCTGCAGGGCACACTCTGGATGTGCTGATCTCCACAGACCTTCCCCTTCCGATCCCTCTCACAACTCCTCTCTCTGGGAGTGATCACTTTCTCCTTTCTTCCCAGCTCACCCTCTCTAAACCTCAGGCCAAGCCAACTCCAGCACTGACACCTACCTTCTTGGTTATCTGACCCATGAAGCATGTGTCAGCTGAGTCTATCGCTGCCACTTTCTCAGCCCCCCTAACCTCTTGGCTGACTCACACCCTGATGCAGCACTTTTCATGCTCCACTCTGCTATATCAGATACTCTTAATGTTCTTGCCCCTGTCATGAGGATCCGCTTGAAGCCCAAAGCCAAGTGCAACTCTTTCTATCATTTCATCTCTCTCTCTTCCTCTCCCCCTGCTCCCGCTACTTCCTGCTCTACCTCTGGCCCTTCTTCGGCCACCTCTCCTCCCTCCTTCTCTGCCTTTCCCCTGTTCTCCCCAGACAAGGTTTCTAGACAAGTCCGATCTAGAAAAGTCTCATCAAAATATGTTTACTCCTGTTCCTCCAAAACCATCAAGGACCACATTGACACCCTGGCTCTTGCTCTGGCAGACTTCTGCAACCACTCCTTCACCACTGGAGTCTTCTCCTCCCCCCTGAATCACTCCCTTGTGCACCCGCTTCTTAAGAAACACTCTGCTGACCGTTCCTGCTCGGCTAACTATCGCCCAATCTATATCACTCCTTTCCTGTGCAAACTCCTGGAAAAGCTGGCCATCTCCCAGCTTAATCTTCACACTGAATCTGTTGGTTTTCTCCATGACCATCAGTCTGGCTTCAGAGCTGCCAGAAGCACAGAAACTCCTCTCCTGAACATCTGTGAAGACCTGCTCTCCAACCTCGATTCTAACTCCCCTTGTGTCCTCATCTTACTTGATCTCTCTTCTGGATTTTACACAGTCAACCATACCATCTTGCTTAACCATCTCTGTGATAACCTGGGTATCACCGATCAGGTGTGGCTTGGTGGACCTCTTCCTTTCCTATCAACCCTCCCAGGTGCAATTTGGGTCCTTCCTCTCCTCTCTCTCTCTCTCTACCTCTACCTGTGGTGTTCCCCAGGGGTCTAACCTCTCTCCCTGGCTGTTCAACCAATACCTGGCATGTCTTGCACAACGCATTGCCGCTCTCTGCCCAACTTTCAGTGCTATGCGGATGACACTCAACTCATTTTCAGGTTCCCTTCCACCACCTCTTCTCCTTCTCTCATCTCTGACTGTCTGTCTGCCATCCAGGAGTGGTGTGCCGCCAATGGTCTCTGCCTTAATGTCAGTAAGACTGAGATTCTCCTCATAGGCACACCTGCTCCCTCCTTTCCTGTCACTCTCTGGCCGGCCTCTCTTGGCCCTCTTCCTGCTCCCACCTGTGAGGCTAAATACCTCAGGGTCATCTTCGACTCCACACTTTCCTTCTCTCCTCACATCTCTGACATCTCTCAGAAGTCACACAACCAGCTTCACTTGCTCAAAGGTATTCTTCCTTTCCTCTCCTTCCCCCAGAAGCTCACTGTATCCAGAGCTCTGGTTCTCTCTAGGCTGGACTACTGCAACAGCCTCTTTCTAAATCTGCCTGCCTCTACTCTCCTACCTCTGCAACTCATCCAAAACAGGACTGCGAGACTTGTCCTTGGCCTCAAGCCCAGGGATCGTATCTCTCCAGGACTGAAATCTCTGCACTGGCTCGCAGTGGTGGTGAGGATTAAGTTCAAAACCCTCTGCATTGTCCACAAGGCCTTTTGAGGCCTGGGACCTCAATACCTTCAACTGTCTCTTCCTAAATATCTTCCTTCTTGTGCTCCCTCAAGACCTTCCTCTTTGCTTCTGCTTTCTCTCCTACTATCCCCTGCTGGTCTCCTGGCTGAATCTAAAACTGCACTGGTTACCTGGCTACCCTCTGATCTTGGGCCTAGATCCCCTCCCCGCCGGTTGCGCACCTGCCCTGCCCTCCTGGCAATCCTTGCACTCATGGACTGTTTCTGTATCCCTACAGCCCCTTCTAGCACTTGACACCTGATGTCTGCACTTACCCTTGCCACTAGCTGGCCGCACTTTTATTTATGTTACTGTTATACTATGTACTGCACTGCCCCCTCCGCTTTCTCCCCCACACTTTTTCCCCTCTCCAACCTCCCCTGCACTTGCGCGATCTCATTGTCACCTGGCCTAGTCAGATCATTGTCTCTGTCTTCCCTCTGTTCCCCCTCCCTTGCTCGTCACGCCTTGAAACACTTGTGTATGGGCTCATTACAAATGCCATATCATATCCTATCATATCATATGTTGTGTCGCTAAATAATGAAAGCTTTATAGGCTTGATTTATTTTGGCTAGGCAAGCCGGGGGGCTGATGAGGAGAAGTTATGTTTTTAATTATTGAGTTAGAAGCTGTGTGTGGCCATCCAGGATTGGATGAGTTTCTAAATCATATGTACTCTGAGAGAATCCTGTCTGAGGTTGCTGGAGATGGGGGTGTTTATTTGCGTGTCATTGGCATAGTTGATGTATGAGATGCCTAGTGCGTCGAGGTAGTTAAACAATGTTTTTTGTTAATATTGTACAGTGTGGAGCAGATGTAGGAGCCTTGTTTTACCACACAGGAGATTGGTGTGAGGCAGGCAGTGGCCTTGCGAGGAAAGACCCAAGGGACTTTGTTGGCTAAAAATGAGGCGATCCCGTTAGCAGCATCTGGAGTGAAAAAAGCTGATGCAATTAGTGGTGGCAGAGCTTCTCGTGGGCAACAAGGTAACAGAGTGATGAGCTCCCAGGCGAGTCCTATAAAAGTACAAAACTGAAGTGCTGCCCCCGCTGCTAGCAATGTTGAACGAGGCGTTTGAAATAGGAACGCTACCACAATCTCTGGGAGAAGCGATTATTGTCCCATTCCCTAAACCTAATAAACCAGGCATGGATTGTGGATCATATAGACCACTGTCCATGCTGAACCAAGACAGCAAAATACTTACCGCAGTGCTGGCTAATAGAATGAAGCGGGTCATTGGTAACTTAATTCATCCTGACCAGATAGGTTATGTCCCCTGTAGGAGCTTATCAGACAACTTAAGATGGCTCCACCGGGTTGTGGAGCACGTGAGAGGTGATTTGAGTGAGATCGCTATAGTTTCACTTGACGCGGTCAAAGTGGTTGACTCTGTTAAGTGGCCCTGTATGATGGCATCATTGAGCAAAATTGCTCTATAGCACGCCACTGCCTAGAGTTAGGACGGGGGCCTGTTTCTCAGAGAAGTGGCAACTTGGCAGGGGCACCAGGCAGGGATGCCCATGGTCGCCAACACTGTACATACTAGCGCTAGAACCCCAGGCAATATATTTAAGACAACAATACGGAACAATTGGGATACACGTGAATGGGGAACCGCACCTAATTTCGTTATATGCGGACAATATGCTGTTGTACCTGCAATATCCCGAGGAAAACCTCCAATACATACTGGAAATAATGGCGAGATTCGCTGCACTATCGCAAATACCAGTCTTGCAAATACCATGGGAAACTGATACATTCAGGTATTTGGGGTAAACGTTTATCACACAGTGGAGAAGGAACACAGGCATAACAATGAGGAAGCGGTAACAAGTATAGAAAATAGCATAAAATTCTGGATTAAACTACCCTTGGCCATGATGGGAAGAGGAGCGCTATTGGAAATGGGTGTATTACCCAGATAATTACATTATTTCAGAAACATACCGTATATGATACCAAAACGTTTCTTTGCCAAACTTCAGAGCATATGTCGAGGGTTCCTCTGGCACGGTACTAGGAATAGAATAGCCTTGTGGAAACTGCAGAACATGTACGACAGAGGGGGCATATACTGCCGAATTTTGAGGCCTATTATCTGTCAAGCCAGTTGAAACATGTGGCCAAATGGCTATCCGAGGACACTATGTCAGAGTCCAGATTGCTGAGTCAGAAGTGTGGCCCGTACTTCCTCAAAGAGATGATATGGCTCCCCAAGTCGGAAGTGAGAGGGTGCCCGGGGATGTTGGAACTGAGATGAAAGATATGGCTAAAGGCATGTCATGCTATGGAAAACCCAGCCCCATGTTCCCTGCAAATACCGCTAGTGGCATTCGCTGCAGGGGATGAACAACTGAGGAAAATGATCCGAGGGCAATCAGTGGGGATTGTAACATTGGGAGACATATGGCAAGAGGGGAAGATAAAAGAATTTGAGGCGCTGGTGGAGGAGACAGGTTTACAAGTGGGGCAATACATCACTTATGTCAGAATGGTACGGCAAATTAATAAGACATGGTCCAAAATAATACTAGAAGGACAACCCAACGAAGCCATATAAATGATGTATGACATGGCAGATAGAGGGCGTGAGATTTCTAGAATTTATGAGCTCTTGATGTCCATGATAGGGAAAGAAGTGCCCAACTAAGGTTAGATCGGGAAGAAGAGGTTGGGGAGGCCATGAGTGATAGCATATGGGAAAGAGCCTAAGGGTACCATAAAAAGGTGTCCAGAAATGCGAGGCTTCAGTAGATACAGCTGTATGTGACTCACAGAGCATACATAACCCCCAAACAATAGCTAAATTTGAGAAAGCGGAATGACAAACATGCCCGAAATGAGGAGAAGTAAATGCAGGAATGACACACATGTTTCGGGCATGTCCAGAAATTGGGAAGTTCTGGGGGAGAGATAGCCCATGGGTTAATGGAAAAAGGGATTAAGATGAATGTAGAATCAGTATGGGCATGTATGGTGGGGGGGTTCCCTAGGCCACGAAAATTGAAGCATGTAAGCAAGCTGAAGGACCTGGCATACATACTTGCCAAACGAAGAATTGCCATGGGATGGAAGGTAAGCCACAGACCCAAAGTAGAGGTATGGTGGAGGGACCTGCAGAAATGGACAGAAGCTGAAAAGGCAGTATGGCAAGAAGCGAGCAACAGAGGGGGGTGAGGAGGAAGCGGGATCCCTGATGGCCTGGAGACATATGATAGCCACATTATATGAGCCCACCCAGAATGACCTCCGAGAGAATGACTCAGCTGAGGAGCAGGTTACACTAACGCTTCGAAATGGAGGAGCAGCGGAAAGCGAGGTGAAGTAGGCTCGAGTTGGGGGGAGGGTTAATAGTAAACAGCAGAACCTAAATGTCAAGTATCAGATGTTGTAGACCGATAAAGTACATTGCTGGTTTGTTGAATGTTTGTAGTTTGTTGTGAAAATTAATATAAATTCTTTAAAAAAAAAAAGGTTGAAGGCAACAGAAAGGCCAAGCAGTAAGAGGAGGGAAAGGTTGCCTATGACATTTCATCATCTAGCTTATTCTTCAGGTCCATGCTTTGGCCTGAAACCTGATTGTCAAATACCCAGAATATGGTGTGATTCTAGGAAATCCTGGATTTGTAGGTAGATGACTCTATCAATAATTTTCAGTAGGAATAGGACAGTAGTTATGGGTCGATGGTTGGTGGGGACACAGGGGTCGAGGGAGGGTTCTTTAAGCTATGGGGGATCCAGGATTCTTTGAGGGTAGATGGGATTGTGCAGGTGGCGAAGGAGGAGTTGATAATGGTGGCAATGAGTGGGAGAAGAGATTCAGCACAGTCTTGTACAATGGGGGCTTGGCAGGTGTCTCCTTTACATCGTGAAGGGTTGAGGCCTTTGATGATGTTGCCGAAATTAGAGACACAGGTAGGCTGGAACTTGAAGAGGGGGGTGTTTCTGGGTTCCCCAGGAAATGGAATGAGAGGCGGGGTAGCACAAATACAATACAGTTTGGCTTTGATCTTGGCTTGCAGCTGTCCAATTTTGTTGTGTAAGGGTGTCTTTGACAATGTTGCACCAAGTTGAATGACCTTACATAAACCAAGCGAAACAAAAAGAGAAAATATAAGTAAACTTGCACCAAGGTGATCTCTGTACAGTTCCTTATATGGTTAAAGACATAAC
Source organism: Ambystoma mexicanum (assembly GCF_040938575.1). Lineage (NCBI taxonomy): Eukaryota > Metazoa > Chordata > Amphibia > Caudata > Ambystomatidae > Ambystoma > Ambystoma mexicanum. The sequence continues at coordinate 840,180,653 of NC_090927.1, forward strand.
CCAATTCATAAAAAAGGCAAGTACGGCATCCTTTCCCCGAACATAATACTCCTAAGGGAAAGTCATATCAAGAAATATGAAGTGGACAAGCTTAACAGAGATTGTGTCAGATCTATTCATAAAACTCACATGGGTGGTTGTATAATGAGCCAAGAATGGCTGTGCTTATGCTAATGCACAAGTTGGTATTTCAATTACAGTGTTCAGTAATTAGGCCAATTTATGCTTGTAACATAGGGGAACTGAAATTATTTGATAAGGTAACACGTTTTTCCGGTTAATCTTGGAGCGGAATGTTGAAGAAGAGCTCTTCTCTGTTGATAAATGCTATTGGTTCAAAACAAGGGAAGGTTGAGCCTAGTAGACTCATGGTCCACTGCAGGCTTCAACCTCTCTATCAGGGTCACAGACATTTGTGCACAAAGGGTGGATGCTCACAAGGCAAAAGGGGCTGCAATTTATCAAGACCATCCAATCCTCATATTCCGAGACTGTGTTCCTACAACAAAAAGAGACTGGGTTGTTCAACTCCAGCTCTTGGGGGCCAGAAGCATGTGAGATTTTAAGGATACCCCTCATTAATATTGATGAGATACGTTTGCATACAATGATTCTAAATGTATGCAAAATGTTTTTCATGCATATTAATAGGGGAAATTCAGAAAACACATCAGGATTCCGGTCCTCGAGGCCTGCAGTTGGACAACCCTAAAAATGTAAATGTTCTGTTGTGTGAAGGCTATATAGACGGGGCTGTGGCCACTGGCTAAGAAGGGGTTTATGTGCACATAGAAAGAATACATGTTTTGCGATCTATTGAGGGTTAAAGGGTTAAACCTCTCTGGAAACCCATTCAATGAAAAGAAAGGGATCAGATCAGACGTCTTCAAGTTAGGTGCCTAGGAATAGATGTGTTATTAAGAGAATATGTTGCTGTGCCAATCAGCAATCTGTGAGGTAAAAGAGATGTGTTCATGATATCTGCCCTGGTCATGCATGTGAAATGTTCTATCCTTGAGTATACATCTGCATTCATGTTACAGCACATGTCCTTATTGTGGTTTAGGGACAACCATCAATGTAGTGCTCTTGTGATATGATTATATGTTGTGGATTCTTCTGTGGGGACAGTATTTTGAGAATAAAATGACTACTGGGCCGCAGATCTGCGACATGCAGTTATTTGATGCATAGTAACAAACAATAAAGATCAAGTTTGAAAAGGACATGGGAGAACACAAACAACCATGCAAGGTGACTGGTACATGACGATTGCCCAATAACAGATCAGGGAGACCAGACCTGGCATACGCTTTGTCACCAATCGTATTCACTCTGTATAGCAAGCCACTGGCAGATCTATTTGAAGACTGGCATTCCCATCAACAACCATGCTGATTACACCTAGTTACTTCTCAGGGTGCCAGTGGAGAAGGATGACTGCAGCTGGGAAAATACAATATTTTTCTCTTCTTACATAGGGTGAACAGTGTCGTTCAATTTTGCACATCATTTCTGGCTCATAATGGCATTTAACCAAACCTGTTACTCATTGAATGATTCATAACAGTGTTAAGTTGCCCTGGAAAGAGTGTATGGATAAGAAAACACAAAACATGACATTTCAAATTGGCCTGATCTATAGGGTTAAGCCGCAATTATCCATGAAGGTGTTTCAAAAAACATTCCAAGCGTTAAATCTTTCCGATATTGGGGCAGTGCCATTTTGAAGAGAATGTCAAAACATTCCTCATGCAACTTAAGTACGCCTTTCACTCAGCAACACGATTGGTGGTTGAGGGAGAAGCGTCAATCACATCTCCTTCATTTCCAGACTAGGTTGTGCTGGCTGCCATGTGCTCATCACAACAAAAGACTTTACAACAAATGAAGTATTTTTTCTGTCCTGAAGACGGCTACATCTGTAACAACAGACATATTGTGTAACTGTCTGATTCTTCCCGTTGTCATTAGCCGAAACATATGTCGACCATCACAAAAAGCCTAAGGTTTCTTATAGGCTCCTTTCATGATAGAGTTGCACTCCCTTAAATAAGAGTGCTCTACCGCTGTGGCTGCATCAAATAGTAACGTAAACAAGACACACTGCCTGGTTCATTGAATTATTTGCATGAAAAACGCAGATTTGCGCGCCTTTCTGCCCGAAAATCCCCATACTTCAAATAGGGATTTTTGGCCAGAAAGGCACACAAATCTGCGTTTTGTACGCAAATAATTCCATGAATCAGGCTGACAATCGCACGTACTAACCCCACCATACTCTTATGTTGAGGGGTGGACTGGCCTATAGGGAACTCTGGAGATTTCCCGGTGGGCCTCTGCACCCTGGGCCTCTTTTGTGTAATATTTGCAAATGTTCTCATAGGAAACACATTGGGCTTGCTGAAATTGTGTCGTATGGGGCCTCTTTGGACATTATTTCCAGGGCCTCTTTTGGTCCCCAGTCATTATTTCCAGGGCCTCTTTTAGTTCCCAGTCCACCCCTGCGTTATGTTTTGTATATGCATGCCAGCTCGTGTTTTGGCTACATTTCTATTTAAGCCTCTTTTAGGTTATTTATTCTACGCATTTTTTATTGATAATAGAAATTATATTTTGTGGTTAAGACTTGGTTGGTCTCAGAATTGATGATGTTTATTTATAGAAATTGACTTTGTTAACTTGCAATTTGATGAACACTGAATCGCTTAGCATCTGTGTTCTGTAAGTTTATGACCTCTCCCGATAATAGGTACCTCTACCATTAGATTGCAGAACTAAGAGACAGGGTCACCACCCTCCTTGTGTCTCTCTTCAGCCAAGCACCAGTGTAAGAAGGTGTGCTTGTCTTTTAAGTGTATCTTACTTAAGCAACCCTCACATTTTGCTTCAAAATGGCGGCCGTCCAGTGGTTATCATGTAGAAGAAAAGTACTGTCATGCCTTGATATTCGAAGGTATAGGAAAACCTATTCACGAAACATTGCTTTTTTCTTGCATTAGGCTCTGTATGGCTCTGTATTTCTTTGTAAATGTTGTTCCCCATTGTAAAGGCATACAATAAGCTTACAGAAACAAACATAAACGATGGCATTGTTCCTTACAGAGAGGTATCTCCAGCCGATATCAGGCTCAGATTACCTTCATGGCCTATGTGTGTGTTAGTAGATCTGCACTCCACAGCTCCCTTTGTTCGAAGCTTCACGATTCCCTGACCTTCTGTTTTAATACTTTTCCTTCATCAATCTTTAGCAATAGACATTGCTTAAAAGGCTGTTTTATTGAAGGCTTATATATTAGCTGTAATTTCCAACCTTGAACTTGCAAACATTTTTTTTTCTCCAAATCTTGCAAGGTTTTGTGGTAACACCTGAAATAATGGTTCTTTGTCCTTGATATTGACCCACGCTCTGGCAATTCGAGAGCAGCTCCCAGCTAATGTTCATATTGCTGGAGTCATTATTTTACAGCAGCTAACAATGGATGACCAGACATCTGTTGCTATGAAACATGGTGCCTTCTAATTGCATTCATTTCAGTAGTGATGTTCTTTCCTGTCAGCGGGCAACCTGCTCTCCGGTCATCCATGTTTTTGTCACTTAGCAGATTACCCACTGTGTAATGACCTCTGCTTGAAACTTGCATGAAAACACTACTGTAATATTGACACGGATCCTCATCGCCGGACAATGCGGGCTCTACAGGGTGCAGGGGAAATGGCAGAAACAGTTCAGTAAAATGCTAATTGCAAGGCAGCGAACCCACAGAACGGTCTCAATCAGCCAGGCAGCCGCACACACCCTCATATACACATTAGCACCTGCATATGCCACAGCCAGGCCCTATTCATGGGCAATTGCACTGAACAATGGTTTCCAACCGCCCTTTACATGTGCTGTCGTCCACTCAAATAAACAGAACGTACAATACGTGCTCAATCAGCAAGCAAAAGACCATTGATGCGTTCGTTTGTCACTATAAGGTAGCCAGCCTTTGACTCTTCTCTGTCCTTTACTATAAGACAGCCTCCATGTCCCCAAAGGGCAGGCATAGAACGAGCAGTAAAAACACACAATTAATGGTAAAGGAATGAATTAGGTACAAGCTATCAAAAGACCACTACCATAGAGAAATGGCGACTTGGATAGAGCAGCATGTTCCAGCTAGTGAACGTAAAAAGGCACACAACATGGAACATAAAACTAGCTACCGTCTGCGGCAAAACAAAAAAAAACTAAAAAAATACCTCCTGGATCACTATAACATTGTACATCATCAATAACATTACTTAAAAAAATACAGAACCATTGCCAACAAACATGTCAGAAACCCGAACTCAATGGCTTCCAAAGTGCAGGCGAATTCACTCTTTACCAAACAGATCAGCAGTCCACAATGTTCAGGAGATTGTTTCAAAAAGTGGGCGTTGCATGCCGCAGGCTTTGGAGCTGCTGCTGTCTAATTGCACAGAGAGACACAGGAAGTGATGGCAAGTCGCAGCACAGGTGACATATTTGTCAGTCCAAGTATCCGACCTGACAGTGGCAGACACTGAGGTTGTCTATGAGTATTCCGCACAGTGTACCACATCGCAGGGCTGTTGCTAGGTCTGGGGGTATGCTAATGTTGGGACTCGGGGCTGGCTAGCCTTTTGGTTGTAGGCCCTGAGTTTCTATACGGGGCTACAACCAAAAGACCCGGGGCTATAGCCCCCTCAGACCGCCCCTAGCGACGCCTCTGCCACATCGGCTGTTGCAGTAATCAATGCACGTGATGTGGCGCAGATTGATATTTGCTATCTCTGCCCCGTTCCATAATCACCCAGGAGCTAAGATATGTTACACTGTAGTTGAGGTGTGTTTCTGCTTCTATCACGTAGTATAGTCAATCTGCGCTGCCAACCGGTGGTGATGTTGAATTGGTAACATCATTGTCAATATTGTGCGAGACCAACAACAACACATTTTCATCTTGTTCGAATGTAGTCAATGCAAGGTGAAGTATGTGTGAAATCCTACAGGTTAGTAAGATCATTAGAAAGATCACAGGCAAAACAAGAGAGGTTCAGTGTCGTATATATGTATACATTGTTGGGTCTGCTTGTCTGAGATTTATTTTTTTATTGATTCAGATTAATTCAGATATTTTAAACACTAAGTGAAATCATCGAGGGGGGTGCCGAGTATCAGCGAGAAATTCCACCAGAGAGGAATTTTGCATTAAACGAATTGTCGCCCCCAAAAAACCTTAACTACATGTGCTTTATGAGGTGATGCCCCAGGGATGTAGACACCCCTGTGTGGCTGCATGACCCCCCGCAGCCTTTTCTATGGGCATTGCAGCCTGCAATGGAGTCTGAGATTGCTCATGTTGATGCATGGCTGAGATGTGTCTGAAAAGCCAGGGCTGATTATTGCTTGGGTTGAATTGATGCCTGGTTTCAGGTGGTTGAAGCCAGTTTTGCCTATGGCAGTTTGGGGTTCAGTGAGTTATTTTAATATTTTGAGGTGAATACCTCGGATTATGTATTAGGTCAAGTGTGGCAAGCAGGTTGGTCCATATATAATTTGCAACGTCGCTATACCCCAAATTGTCAGGTGTGTGGCAGATCTCACAAGTATGCACAAAAGACGTTCATGAGTCTTTGCTGTTCTGTTTGGAAACTGGTCCATTCACAGCCAGTGTGTATAAGGAGTCAGTGAGTGTGTTTGTGAGTCATGAACTGTACGTTTTCAAGGGGCAGTCAGGGAATGAGTTATCAACTGTTCCTCTGGGTCCATTAGTTGGAGCATTAGTTGCCTCTTTTTGCCATGCTGGTGATAGAATGACCATACTTTCTACAGATTTGTTTTCATTTCTGAGGGCAACAACAGTAGTAGGCCTTGCCAATTAGATGATTTAATTATGCGTGTCTTGCCATTGTCATTGTTGGACGTGGTGTTGTTTTTTTACTTGGCCACAGTAAGGTTTTCTGGTAATATTAATTGAGAGGGAGAACAAAATAGAACTGCAAGTCAACAATTGTTCAATACTTTTGCACCATATTCTACACAGGTGGGTTTCCTAAGTGATTCATTTGGATCTTGGAATGAGGAGAAAGGAATCCTAAGTGTGTGCATACATATATGCCTTATTTTACACATCTCAAAACGCAGAAAGAGATTATGTTTTAATGTACAAGGTGTGATACACCTTTAGTGAGTTTCACCTATAGTATAATTAATGTTTTATTGACAGATTGAAACTTGAAATATGAATTCTGGTATAAAAGTTATGTCTTATGCCACCACCAAAGGAAATGTGATATAATAAAGCAAAGTTAAAAATACAACATGAATATAAGGATAATACATATTCTGCATTCAAGAAGAAAAATCACAAGCAAGAGGTGCATTTCGAGATGCACAGTCAACACGTTTCAGGCGTGTTTGTCTATTACACATGTGACTTTATCAGGGTACTCAGTTAATACAAAAAAATGAACAATTGGGCCATCAATCCCTCTTATCATTGTTTACCTTCATTTTCAAATGACCTGCAGGACGAATAGTGATTTATTTCCTTGTCATGATTGTCAGCATACCCTAAATTAATACAGTCTAAATGAATGGCAGGTTTTGCAGCAGAGAATAATGCTGTTCCTGAAGCAAGGCTTTGGGGAGAGTTAGGTCTCTGTATTTTAGAGAAACTATTATCCCTAAGCACCTGGCAGGCTTACTATTTGATCACAATATTGTGTGAGTCCACCTTCTGGGTGAATCTGTGAAGCAGTGGTAATTACCCATGCATGCATGATAAACCTTACATGCTATCAATATCTTCCCTACACTTTTGTATCAATAAACTAACACCTGTTGACACTTGCAATATAGTGACTTTTGCACTCATAAATAGCAGCACATTGCTCTCACACTCTTTTTTTGCATTTATGTATATGTATTATCCTGCAGCGATAATATTTGAGCATTAAAAAGAGACGAGACAAGAATTAGGGTTCAGGAATGACGGGCGGACAAATATGTAAAGAGTTTTCAACTTTGTCCATTTTATTAAATAAAAAGCTTTGATAAACACCTCACTATCCCTACCCTGATGAGGATTTCCCGGTCTAAAATAAAATAAAGGAAAGACCTTAACACACTTGTGCAACCGATAAAGCAATATGGAAATATATGGCAATTCAAGACAACAATAATATATAACATATGATTGGATTCACAATATGATGAATGTCTCTTCTCATAAACTGAGTGAGTTTCTCTGTCCCAGATCTGAACAAGGGTTTTCTCCACAGTTCAAAAGAAACAAGGAAATCCAGTTTGACACAAAGTTCCAATAGAGTTCTTAAGGATTTGCACTTGGTCACATAATAGTCTATTTTGACTACCCCTGGAGTAACAACAGGTTTCACCTTTAGATTTGTTAAGATGAATAACAACAAATGTCTTTGTTGGAAAGGTTTACCACAACTTTGGTTTCAAAAGAATTGTTACATTTCCTCGCCAAGCTTTCACAATTATTATTCAAATGTCACTAATTAAAATGAGTTGTTTCTGTTAGAACCACAGTCCAGCACTTGCATCAACTGCTACCTTTTTTATTCTTTCCTAGGCCCTTTCAGGCAACAACTTCTAGCCATACGGGTATACTCGCCAGCCCGTCTACTTCTTCACCAAAAAGGAACAGAAAATGCTTCAGTGGTAACTTCCAAATTAGAATAACAACAACTTCATTGAACTTCTTTAGCATCAAACTTTAAACAAATTGCGGGGAAACAAGGAACCGCATTTGTGCTCTTTAAGACTCTTGGCAACTATGCTCCTCTCCCTCTGCATAACCTTTTGCAGCCACCTTTCTTTCCCTTCTGTGCCAACAACAGAATAATGGCCAAAAGATGGTCTCACTTTTATTCTCTTGACTTTGGCAATGTAGGCTTCTATCACATGATGATCTGTGTTTCATAGCAAATTAGCAGGAGGTTTACCACCATTAAGCCTCTCAGTATTCCCTCTTGCCTTGAGCACTGTTTGTAATATTGGGATGTCTGGTTATTAATATACTCATGGCTTGGGTATTACTTGTAAGCTTTTGGACTTTCTATAGCTTACCCACAGGGTTTTTGGGCTTTCCACAATTTTATGCGCTTATTTACACAGTCAATTTGCTTCAATAGGTTTAGCATTTGTTGGTTTTGACCGCTAATATTGTCCAATGAGAGCAGCTGGAGCTCATGAAAAGGGCAGCAGTCACAGTATAAATCAACTTAACATACATTACATAATATGAATATTAATGAGGGATATCATGAAAACCCACCATGATTCCAGCCCCTGAGGCCTGGAGTTGGACAACCCTGCTTTGGGTTAACAAAACCAGAGGTAGTGGCACACTTTGGTTCCCTGCTCAGTATGCCTCTTAGCTACTTGTTGGATGACCTGAGTGGGTTGAGGCAGGGAGTTTACGGAGGATTAGGGAGGTTTAGGGAGGTGGTGGTAGAGAAGTTGGGCCGGTGGTAGACTGGTGGTTTAAGGGTGTCACCTGGTTGTCTCAAGGAGTTGGGTTGGGGAATTGTGGTAAAGGGCAGTGGGGGTTAGCGGGGATGTCTCCAACATACAAAAGGGGATGGGGAAGCAGCAGCCCATGAGAACGTTTTCCCACAGCACCAGATGACTTGCAATAGATCTTTGAACTGGCGGGACTGCGTGGCAGTAATGGGACACAGTGCTGATTTTTTGAAAATGTTGGGCTCACAAATATTAAGTAGACGGTTTGTAAGTTTGCAGGTAATTGTTGCCTGTGGTGAACAGTTTATCAGTACACTCCAAATGAAGCACGTGTGTGCTTTATGCACACAGTATAATGACACAATGCTGTATTTAAAAGTATATGGTAAATGATGCTTATGGTTCCATAGGTGAAATGGGTTATTTAATTGATTTTTTTTGATCCATCCACCATAAGCCTTAAAAGCATTAAAATGATAAACTGGATAATTATTTTTTTATAAATGTTTTGATCTGCTATATTCAAAAGCTGCTGGAATGGCACATGTGACATTGTGGGACAGATAAATGCACAATTCATTCACTGGGCAGAATCAAGGTTGCAGAGGTTTCATGTATGCTTCCAAGTGTTTGCAATCTATAGACTGCCATGAACAATAATGTTTTCTTTCTCTAGAACTGCTAACAAATACATAAGGCCGTTGATCGTCTTTTGAGTTCAAGTTCAATTTAACAAATCCAGCCCTTGTATTCGATGCCCAGTACTGTATGACTAACACGTCTTGTTCCTTGACAACTATATCAAATCACTGTGGCTTTTACCAGGGGGCTTTGTTGAAGGTTAACCTATAACGTTAGGGTGATTAGGGGCCTATTCAGCTCAGTTAAGCCAGATGACACAATCTGACCGACACAGGTAAGAGTAATTAACTTTCTTTATTGGCGAGACCCCGCAGCCTCTAGCTACGGCTCCCCTCGCTCAACGGCCACTGTGGAATGTTGATTGCAGAACATGCATCAACATTCCACCAGTGTGCCTATGCATGAGCCCGTGCATATTACAACACCAGACAATCCCATGGTCACAAATCATTTTTGTTTTAATTTGCCATATATTGAGTATGCCATAATGGCACTGAATGGTTGGGCAAGAATCCCATGAGCATTAATTTATGGCTTGAATGGGTGAATATTCGTTCGGAGGCAGGGGCGGGATTTAGGTTTGGCAGGGGAACAAAAGATCAGGCCTTTGCATTTGATTATAGTAAAATATGCTGTATCAGGAAAGACACCTTGTTCCTGGTATTCGTGGTCAAGAAGCAGGCCTCCAGTTCAGTTATTAAGAAACGAATGTGGGACACATTCATTAAGGTGGGAAAGGACATGCAATTTGGTGGACATCTTTAGAGTGTTGCATGTAGTCAATCTAATTTTTGTGATTCATGTTGTTCCAGAAGTATTTTTATAACTCTAAGAGTGCAGTGGTATTGAGATGGCTCTTATAAAAGCATCTATATCAAGTTTATTAATACAAATTATTCAGGGAACTTAGCCCTTCTTCGTTTACATGTTGACAACATGGCCAGGGTTCACTTTGATCCTAAAGGTGTACTCTCCACGGCAGAAAGTGTTGAGTCTGGAGTAAGGCAGGGGTGTGCCCTGGCTCCTCCATTCATCAGGTTCTCTCAAGTACATTTGTTTGCAGGTGATGCATTATTACGTGCCAAGGAAAATGGCTGCCTTGGATGACCTCCTACAAAGATTCGGCCAACATTGCACAGAATAAAGCCTTATTGTTAACATGCCAAAATCTATGTAGCTGAGACTGAAATGTTGAGTTTCTAGTACACCCTTTTAAGTAGTTGATTATTACAAATACTTCGGGAATAAAAATACTTGCGATAAAAATATTCTGGATAATAAAAAGAAGGATCATTACTGTATTTCATCAAGAGGTGTGTTGCCTAGCCATATCTCCTGATATTGAGGCTTTTCAAGGCACAGTTACAGCTGCTGCATGCCAGGGCACTGAAATGAGGGAGGTGCCAGCTTACAAACCTTACAGGTGGCAGAAATTAAGTTGTACTGTACCTCAGTGCCGCTCCCCAAATATGCTTATTAGCATGCTATGGGTTAGAACGTGGTGTCAGAGCAACTATTGATATCGCTAAAACGTGCCCCCTTCTCTTTGATCAAAGTGCGGGGAATACATCTATCACATCACATTGGAGGAAGGGTTTAACATGCAGTCTCGGGAGGATATCTCAGGCGCAACGTGCTGGCCTTGGAAGCAAGACAACACGGAGCACCACAGGTTTGATCCCTGGGTCTAGAAACCTCTGGGTATTAAGAGCATTATAAATACCCTATCATATCAGGGAGCTACCGATTTCCTCTAGTTTCAAACTGTAAGTGAAGTATGGTATGACATTGGTCTTTCAGAATTTGGCTACACCCAGACGGTTTCATTAAATCTTAAATCATGTTAGCTATTTAGAAATTCTCTTCATGGTCGTCGGGAAACACTTTCTAAGATCAGTTATTTTGCTACATGACCCCTTGATATGGAAGCAACAATTCTTTCTGGAAGGGAGTTGTACCTGGACACTATGGAACCCTGAAACTCAAGAGTTTGTCTGTTCTGTCTGAGCATTTTGCCTGTTGGACATTTCACTGCTAAGCGGTCCAGATAGACGAGCCAGAGCAGCCTTTATTTTTCTGACCAAATAGAGTCTGTACCATATTTCCTATTCTTTTGTGAAGGTTATAATTATGAAAGAAGGAATTGGTTGATAACCATTTTTAGAGGAATGGAGATGTGTGCTGTTGTTTCTGTTTTATCTGTCAGAAAGACTACAACCGATTATTTTGGACCCTTTCGAGTTTCCCAGCATATTAGTCAGATTTAAACATAAAGATTCAGGGCCTGCTGAAAGGGACTTTTTCTTATCTAATAGTGGAATTTATATGCAGCATTTTTTCAACCTGAGCCTAATTTTAATAAGGTTGGTATTTGTGTAATTTTCGTTTTTTTTGTAGTTATTTATTTTTCTGAACTAAGTAATGTTATGATTAAATGTTTATGTTTAATGAAAGTTGAATGCTATGTTGTTAGGGTGTGGATATCACCCCGAAAAGAATTCTCCTCTACCTCTTCTCTGGAGGCCCATTTCCCCCCTGTGTATGGATGACACGGTGGGAGCCTTCAGTTCAATCCTCGAGCGGTTCGATAGTTAGTCGCTGTCCCTCTCTCACCTCTGGCACTGGTGCTCCTCTCATCAGGAGTTGGAGGAGGCTCGGCCGAAGAGTGAAGGGGAGCCTTCAGCAGAGGTACCCATAGGAATAGGCAGGGCGCAAGTTGCACTAGTAATGCTCTTTCCTGTCTAGGTGGTGTTACGGATTGTTACAACACTGGAAGAGTGAGTGAGTGAGGGGGTCCCACACATGATCCTGGAGAAGCCAAACAGAAACTGGTAGAGCACATTGCTCATCCAGCCCTTCATCACCAAGAGCAAGTAGGCTCTCAGACGTCTTGGAGAGGAGCGCAGGGAGAAGACAACGATTGAGAGAGCTGAGAACGGGAAACATGGAGGATGTTGGAAAGGTTATAGAAGTGAAAAGCCCCAGAGGTCATACTGGGGTACAAGAGATAGAGATTGGAGGTGGTCCCTGGCCCCAAAACCCACATTTCACTTCAATCCCAGAAAAATCACAGGGCAATAGTATCTCAGGAGCATATCCGGATTGTGCTGACTGATTCGAGGTCTATCAAGCTATCTTGGAAATCTAATGTGAAGCCTGAAAACGATGATGGAAATGTTGGTTGTTTCATGTGACAAATGGACCAAAAGGGAGTCACATCATTAGGATTTGCTGTAGGAGCAGTGGGAATTACAGTGGTCACACTAACATCTGAGAAGCACCTGTCGCAGCCCCCTATGAGAGTGGCTGCAGAAGCTCCATTACAGCCCCAATGGTGCAATATCACTTCAATCCAGCAGAAGACTGGCTCTGAGCTGAGAGATTCCTCTTACTAAGGGAGAGTATTACTATAAAACACCACCAGACTGCAAATTTAAAGGGCTATCAGCAATGGCACAAGTCATTCATTCATGGAGAGCTCAAGGTTTCACAGAGAGCAGTGGAGAGGTACTGCCAAACTACCATACGTACCTCAACCATGGGCCAAAATTTGGTTAGAGGAGAAATTGGCGACAAATGGCAGGGTAAGCATTAACCTCTGCTCCTGTCTTCTCCACTAGTATCACTTCCAAATATGGCAGGTCAATTACATTGACCAGTACAGCCTCAAACAAATCTAGTCTGAATCACTAATCAGAAGCAAAAAACTTCTACGTCTAGTGATCTTCGCTTAAGAAAAGCCCAAACACTGGCGATCGCAAACAACAAAATAAGTGAACTAATTTAGGAGAAAAGAAACATAATTATCACCAAGGTGGGGAAGCCAACTGCAATTAAACCAGAGAAGCTCTAAGAAACCAGGTTCTATCCTGGTTGCATCAGTAAGTGGGGCACCGGCTAATAAGAACGCATGTCTTGAAATTTGTACACAGGTTACAGATTGATGAATGCTACAGATAATCTGTATGAAAGAGTTGAACTGATTAGTTTGTGTCCCAATATGTTAGCCAGACTTAAGCATAAAAAGCAGCTTTTATTTTGTATTCAGGTCATAGGATATTTTTTTATCTATCAGTGGAATTTATATGTTTCTTTTTTTCAACATAGGCAGAATATTATTAGGGTTGGTATTTTTGAAATGTTCGTTTTTTATGGAGTGATTTGTTTTTCTGCATTAAGCCATTCTATTATTAAATGTTTATGATGAATGAAAGTTTAACAATACTATGTTAATGTTTGTATAATTTGTGGATATTACTCCGAATAAAATGTACTTAATTTATAAAAAGTGTTAAATGGACTTGAGTGGTTGGGAGAATAGAAACATTTCAATATGTGTATTGAAGACTGTATTAAACTATGCTGAGCAAAATATAGTCAGAAAGACAGATTTGGAAGAGAGATAGATAAATATGTTGGAGTAATGTGGTGATTAGCAATGAACTACAAACAGTGAAAGGCTAAGTCCAAATTGTACACCTTTTATACAGAGTAAGATTTTTACAAGGGGTGTTAGTTTTTGTGTAATGCGTGTGTACACTTCAATGCTAGTGTGGAGTATGACTGTGCTATGATGGCAGAGGTATTAAGAGAAGTATACAGACTTTTAGATGGGTGTCTATCAATTAGAGGGCTATATTCTACGGAGAGGCTGCAAGAGATACATCTGATAGACAATGAGAGCGACGTTTAAGTGAAGTGAAATTCAGGTTGTCTATGGTGTCACTTGAAATGTCAAGGTGCAGTATACCACACAGATGAAAGCTATCATTTTATAATGTTATGTTGGGTATGCTTCCCTTGCTTTCCTTTTCCAACCCTTGTCCTGTCCCCATGAATCAGTATTTCTGGGTGGTTTAAAAGGGAGGCATAAGAACTACACACAACATACAAAATGCCAGGATTCTTCTTTCATCAACTTTCAAATGTTGGCAGCAGATGATTATGAATTCCATGATCCTACTTCCACGAGGGTCACAATAGGTTAGAATAGGAGGATACAACATTCAATGGGAAGTGGTTGTTAATGGATTCTTGTGGAAGACATAAGCATTAAGATAACTTTTCAAAAAAGCTTTGTTTAAGAGACCATGTGGGTAAAATTTGAAAGAAAATAGAATCACATTCATAAAAAATTAAGTGATTTACTTATTTCTTTTCTAATGAAATTAGTGTGTTGCAGCAAGGAGGTTACTGGATGTTCCAACTTTCAGATGAAATAATGAAAGAAATGTTTAGTAAAAAAAGATGAGAGATTGTCTTTTGGGAACGGTATGTGGGGGAACGATTTCACTTTACTACCAGCAAAAAAAGATGCACAGTTTGTAAGGCAGCTGTTACAGTTCAAAACTATATTTTGTCTGAAATAATAGTACTTTATCATAACGGTCCCATTTGTGTAAAGGTCATAGTTAATCTCTACATGTAGAGTTTTCACGTGTGTCCTAGTAAAACTTTCTTTCAAAGAGGTTGCCATGGGGTTAATATGTTAATCCTGCAAGTGACAGAATTAGAAATACAGAACACAAACACATTTTTAAGTCATTCTGTTCATATATGTGACACCAATGTATTATTTTTCTTTTCAACAAAGATTAGCCTTTGGAATGTATCCTGTTTTGAAGGGTGTTGCCTTTATAGGTTTTTTGGGGTGCACGCTTTTTAGCTACACTTTTGTGTGATGATGCACCTATGGAATGTTCATCTGTGTGCAAAAAATGCAATAATTATTGAAAAAGAAACACTTGCACAATATAATTTTAATAAACGCAGTACAGACATTTTAGGGCGTTGTAGCAGGGTCACCAAGTGTTGATTCATCTAAAGGGGGCTCTTTTAAGTTAATGCAATACCTTTGTCTTGTTTTGGATAGCTCAAGTGGTAACGTGCTCGGAAACAAGATGACACAAAGCGACACAGGTTCGATCCCCTGGTCGGTGCTTAAAAACCTCTGGGTATTAAGCGCATTATAAATACGCAACTAAGGTATTGTCCTGTAACAGCGCATCAATGCCCCTGGGCTGTGTGAGCGCTTTAAAAATGAAAATAAAAAAAAAATGTAAAAAACAGTCTTAGCAACATGATCCTTGGCAGTGAGTGATGAGCTAGTCAGAAGTGGTGGTAATGTTACATTAAAGATAATTATTTAAATATAAGGGAAGATATTTTTCATTTTAGTTTTCCTATGTTAAGTTTTGGCTTAGAAACCACCTACACTGTTTCTGCACTTTAGATAGTTTGGAGGTATTCTTACTTTTTATATCAATAAAATGCACTTTCATAATGTGCCCTGTAAATTTAATTTAAAGTGCTACAAAATATACATGTTAAACTATGATGTTTTACACCATGTACCACTGCCAATCGCATGATCTCCAGGAACGCATGTGGCTCTGTAAGAAAGTGGGAGGCGTTGGTTAGTGACGAAAGAAACATAGGCTACAATGGTGTCCTTCTGTTGATGCTTGCATCTAGTAGATAAAGTTAAAATGTGGATCTTTCATATGTCATGCAGAATCGTGTACAACATGTTTAAATATGCCCAAAGACACAGGATACAGTGAGATACTGTGGGGTATTTATCTGAGGTTTCTATGTCACATCAGGTTTTTCTCAGTTGTATTGGTAGATTATTTGGTGTTTGTTTGAAAAGTGATCATGGCACGTAAAGGGAAGGATTCTGTCAGAAACTAAATAAGGGAATGTGTTTGTGCAGGGAGTGCCCTACACAGACTGCCTCATGGCTCACAGACCAACAGAGTCAGGTGCATGTTGTTCTGGCCTTAAGAACATTACAATCACTAAGAAGATGCATGGCCACAGGTTGGTCTGCAGACCTTGCATTGCTTGTTAGCAACCTAGTTATTATCACTAACTGGGCTGAAACACTGCAAGTAGTGACCAATCAGGCACTTTGTTTAGAGAGGGAAACATTAAGTCAAACTAAATAGTTTGTCAAATGGCATATTTATTTTATTTCCTGGTGAAGACATGGAGCTGAACCTCACCAGGGTTTAGATTAATGGTGATTCCTGGGTGCATTGGTTACATTGGTTGGAGTGATATGCTATGTGCCTTGACTTTGTACTGAGCATTGGATTTTCAGACTTGGAGGTGTTCTGGTATGGAATTTATGGTAGGAAGTGTAGCCAGGAGCTGCCACTGTGCCAGGTATGGTGGATTGTGGACACTCACACATGGCGATTGTACATTGTGGGTGAAACAGCCTGGACTATGCAACTGGAATATCTTTGCAGTCTGCAATGAAAGAGATGTGCAACATTTTCCCCACATTCAGCAGTTGCCTTTCTCAACATTCCATAAAGACAAATGTGTAAAGGTATAAGGAGTTTTGCCAAATAATTGAGAAAGGTGTGTGCAACAAATACAGGTATTTTGAGTATTCCTTTGAAAATAATGTATGCCACACATTCCTAATAGTGACATAATCCATAATGGAGTTTATATTTTACAAAGGATGGTATACATCTCTTCAACCATGGAAATGTGCTTTGTTGGGGGTGGCAATCAGATAAGAGCATACGCCCCTGTCTCATGTTCCAGGTATGATCATTAAAAGAGCTCTGGAATGCAGTCATCATAAAACATGGTGGCAAAGAGAGCAGAATATGGAAGGGTGTTTTTTGCAAAATTGCAGCCAGGTCTACCCATCTTTATGTGTACTTGTTCATCTATCTTTATCTGATGGTATCCCTTGTTAAGATCGAGTTTCGAGAATAGCCGGGATCCATTCAGTAGGCTAATCATGTCCTCTAGGTGCATTCCATGGTGTCTCTTATGTCTGATCGCTCTATTAGCCTGTCTTATGTCGACACATATGCGTATTGTGCCAGGTGTGCCTTTCATTGGAACTGCCACTATGTGAGAAACCCAAGGGGTAGGGTCACTGGCAGGTTCAAATATGTCTTGTTCAAGCAGACTTTGTATTTCTTTCTCCACTTGTGCTTGGAGGTGAAACGGTATCCTCCTGGGGTGCTGAGCGACAGGGGTGATAGATGTGTTGATGTGTAAAGTTATGGGGTCTCCTTTGAGGTACCCCAGGCCAGTAAACAGTGCTGGAAAGGTCTGTGTGATGGGACCGTCCTGAAGCATGTTGTAGGTCACTGCTGAAATTTCCGTTTTAAGGGCAGTAGGGCGGCCTAGCAGGTAGGGACTACGCCCTGTATTACATAGTACATGTAGCTCTGTGACGATATGTCTGGCCTTGTACCAAAGAGTCATGGATAATTTTCCATGAATGGGCACAGGGCCCTTTGCTCCCCATTGGAATATTTTCAGTTCGGATGGAACCAGTCGTGGAGGGTTCAACATTTTTTGATACTCTGATATGTATATGATGTTGGTGGGTGGCCCTTGTGTCGATTACAAAACTCACTGGGTGGTCTCCTATCCTCATGTTAACATCACTCTCAGCCAATGTTGTCACCGCATTCACCGTGTATGCAAAGAGACGGTTCTCTCTCGTTCATTGTGCATGCATAGTCACAGGGTTCTCTCTCATTCGCTAGTGAGGGTGAAGGAGATATTCCTGTTATCTGGCATACATGCCTCACAATATCTCGTTGCGTGTTTGCATCTCTTCTCTGCCCCATGCTGTGTGCACTTTGTTCTTGCCTCAAAATAGTGTAGTTGGGCCCCTGAGATCGACTTGGGGGGGACATTGCACATAATGGCCAGATGATTTTCATAACAACATATGGTGCATTTCGATCCAAATTCCAGGCATTTCATATCTGGATCATGTGGAAATGACAATCCGCAGTGATAGCACCTGCTCATGGAAACATGACTTCTTGTCTTGTTGACTTCAGTGTATCGACTGCATCCCCCTGGAGTCATCTGCTATATCTGTTCCTTCCTAGGTCCTTTGTTACTATTTGGCTCGCCTGCATGTCGGCGCACACTTCTGTCCTGGTCATCTGTAGAATGGTATTTAGCATAAGTTGCTCTCGTAGCAGCTTCTTTCTGAATGATGACAACAGACAGCCACCCATGATCCTGAGATGTAATGCTTCTTTAATCGAATATTTGTGAAATTTGCAGTGCACCACCAGCTTGCGAAGCATGGTTGCAAATGAGCCCATGCTTTCACCTGTGAGTTGACATTCCGCATTGAACGCGTGGCTTTCATGGACAATGTTTCATTGTGGATTAAAGTATGCGCATAGTCGTCCTTCAGACCAGCGAATGTTTACACTTCTTCTAGGGGGAAAGTGGGGTTGATGTCTTCCACGTTGTCTCCCACAAGATTTATAAGAAGTCTTCTTGCGAAACGGTCAGGGGACTGTTCATCACGGGCCGCCAGGTTGTTTTCAAAGCGCATCAGCCATTTCTCCAACCTTGGTCCAAGAGATTGTTGTATCTTGCATGCCCCGAAAGGTGCCTGCCTACGGAATGCGCTTGCACCTGGCATGTCGTCCTCATGGCATTCTCGTTGTCCCTGTCCTTGCTTTGCCATTTTGCAGGTGTAGTGGAGCACGTGTTTATTGGGATGGGAATGCAGTCACACAAGCCTATCCCATCCTTGTTGCCATTGTCGTGTCCTTTATTTGTATGTGGGCGGTTCCAAAATCGTGATGGGAAATAAAGACACAGAGCCAAGTACAGGGGTGAACTAGCTCTTTATTTCTTACGCGGCAACTGCCTGGAAATCTAGCATGGGGCTTTGCGCATGCGTTACCTTCCGGCCTCTGATCGCAGGCAATCGTGACATCAGGAGCCTGGCTCCTTTAACTGTGTCCTTGCCGGACACGACAGCCACCAATAGCGGCAGAACATCGCTTTGAAAGACCACTTGCATTGCATTATTTGAAACTGTCCCTCATCCCAATCCCTTTTTGTTCCTGTCTGCTTTGGTCAGCATTGCGCCTTCATTGCTTAGAGTCCCTGCAGCTCCCTGAATGAAATATCAGGTCAGGGCTGTGTTATATTATGTCTATTAATTGCTCTTCCTCTGATGTAACATTAGCATATTAGGGAGCAGAGTATTTTCATCGTTTTTCCACTGCTGAATAAAATGGGACTACACATGTGTTCCAACAAACAAACTTCATGAAATGCGTTGCAACTGCACGTGGGCATTCATAGTTGGAGTAGGGGGGGGGGTCTAGGGAGCTAAATGGTCAGGTGTGGTGAAGGAAAAGATGGATTGCGATCTAAATAAATACATGTCCCAGTCATTTTACCACCAAAAAATCTCCCAAGTGTTGATACAAAGCAGCCACATGCTTTTTATTGAAAGCTTTTCCTCTGAAAGAAGCACGATATACTTCATAAACAATTATGAAAATGAACTGCAAATAAAACAGCAAAGCCTTTTTTAGACAATGTATTTAATCTGCATTATCATGTGTAATGCAACTAAAATAGACTAGCTATTCATGCGACCTGTGCGTTTCATACTCTGAACACACTTCTCTTCCCATGTTCTATTCGTAGTTATAAGGGGGCCTGTTCAACATAGGCAGCTCAGCACACAACCCAAGAATGGCTCAACTAACACAGAGAGGCAGGGCGGCCTGTCGAGCACATGCTGGCTTTGTGTACATCAGTCCACCCCTTTAGTCGTACCCAGTCCCCTTCACACATCCTTTCAGAGGCACAGACTGGCGGAGGTGCTGCCTGTGGCGAGGGCATTAGTTGTCATTTTTATTGCGCCATATCTCATATTTACGAGTCCAGGCTTTGGCTGCACCCGACCTTGAAATGTCCGTTCCCTTCCCCTCCTCACATCCTTTGTTGTGGGTGGCTTTTTTTTCCCCTGTCTAAAGTGTGAATGTCATCACCTTGCCTAAACCTGCCAGCGCTTTTTTTTGCATGCATATTTTTGATTACCACGCAACGCTTCCCACATCAGGTCACCGGCGCCTCATTAGTATTCCAGTCAGCTGCTGGATGCACACGCGCTCTCATGAACGCTCCGCTGTCAAAAGGCGCGCGCATTGAGACAACCGTCACAGAGAAATGCCCTTAAACATTGCATCCGTTCAGTACAAAGGGAATGCAAACTTTAATCATCATGAAAATATTTCGCAGTTGGCTTGTGCCCTGGCATGGTCGCTTTAATCCGCAGCAGGAACGTGCCGTTTTCTCAATGGTGGTTTTGAGAACACATTCTAAATCTGGCATTCTTTCTGCCGGCGCACACCGCTTCCAGCCGGCTTAAGGTGCTCGTGTGAGAGAATGAAACCATGGCTTGCAGGCAAGCTGTTAACTGCAAATATGGCATTACTTCCCAGTGAATTGGCCATTTACCCGAGTGTTTAACTCTGCCAAGGAGCAGCGCATTACCAGATTTAATTGAACAGTTCAACAAGGTAATGTGTCACTGCACACATATTTCAGAGGTAAAGCTTCAGGCATTAGAGGCGTTCAATGAATCTGAAATAAGTCTTGTGGGACTTGTGGAGAAGACATAGTAAAAGCTAGAGAACGAGAGGGACAGATAAAAAGGAAAGGAGAGGGAAAGGGAGGGGGGCAAATATCAGGTGGAAGTGAGGGAATTGATTTTCGACATTAATGTTCATATTGCTTTGACCTTACACACTTGTAGCCGCCTATTGCTCTTCTCTGAAACATACTCGTCACTACCCCATTACTTCATAAATTAGTTTTCATTTTGGCCTGATGTCACAGAGATTTTATGTTCGCCATAGGGAATTCTAAACTACCATGCGTTTGTCTTATCCACTTCAGTAGCAGCTTCTTTCACCTCCAATATAGCCAAATAAAGTGTTGACAAATGTAAAGCAACGCAAAATGCATTTCAGCTTGTCACATATATTTGAGAGATGTCTGTCTTTGGCTGAAAAAAATCTCTTTTCATGGGGTGTAACCTTTATACTACTACGTTGTTTTGCACTTTCCCTCGAACATACCTTAAGCCCCACCCTTTTCATTGTTCATCATATGACCTCCAATTCTCCATATTTCTTCAAGACGTTCTTACTACAGCATGTAATATATTATATATTAAAACAACAACTACAGCTATATACATGTCCAGTACATCATAAGTGATAACAACAAGCATCACATGACATGCCAGTAAAGATGTGGAAGTATTTTCATCCAACCACATAACCATGCCACTCCGATGGAAACAACTGCATCCTATCACTGTACTTGGCACCCATACTCGGATCCACGCACACTCACCTTCCACAATCTCATCATACTTCAAGTTGCCACCATACATAACAATGTCCTTCTGTGTCCACACCTGTACAGTGTATAATCCTCCCCAATACCTCTCATATTGCAACCCCATGATACCAACAATGGTCTCCCCTAACTGGCATTTTTGGGCTAAACTGCACAAAATACCTAGACTCGCCATTAGTGGAAAAGGTTGTTTTAATGTGACAGGCCACGGCTTACAAATTACGCTAAACTCGCCCGACGGCCTTACAGACTAAACACAACATTAAACATGTTGATGAACCCACTTCTGCCCCCATTCCCTCCCTTCAAATATTCCTTCCCCTTTCAACTCCCCCACATCTTTCCAAACTTTATTCATGTCCTTTCCCAGAACCACCGCTCGAGGAATTGGCAAAGGGAGTCCGTTTAATGACAAGTACAAAAAACGGGGAGTTATGAATATCAGCAGTGGCACGATCTTTCTTCTCGCTTCAACTCCAACGAACTTCATCAAAATCAGAACATTTATACTGAAAACTCGTCATCATTGACATGTAACGCTTAAAAGTTGGCATGCAATTCTATTGGTTCAGGAAAGGTAACTTTAATATAGGTACTATATCTGTATATGGTAACAGAGTGAGGGGATTGGGTAAACACTGTCAGGTGGGGCATCTAAGCCCTTCCTTCAAAATGGCTACTGCAAACGTCACTAAAAGTATGACGTCCTATTGGTTCTACTAACCATAGGACCCTAGATTACTTGGTCCATTGTGATTGCGTTGGCACCAACCCCATGCATACTTTTCCACTTTGCTTAGCAGCACGGAGAATGGTCGGCCAGGTGCAGGGTTCCCCTTAGCTCCCCGGCCTTCCTCCAATTATTGTTACAATCAATCATCACTGTAGTAGCTATGTGTCAATTATTTCACTGTGGTTGGCCTCGAGACTGCATCTTCTGTCTGGAAAAGTTCTGATATATGCTCCTGGCCTGTTGCCATGCGTAGGTGTGAAGGTCTGACTTCTGCTCGCTCAGCTGGTCACGTGATTCAGACACCATGAAGTTGCCTCTTCTTCTTCAATTTGTGTATTTGATTTTCGTTTCACCCACCAACTGCCTCCAGTTTCTTATCTTGACCTTTCTGAAGCAGGATATTCTTTTCTTACTTTAAATTAATTGTAGCTACTGTTCGTCTCTCCCACTGATATGACCTTGGCTTTTCTGGCATGAGGTGCCTCTGCTGAGTTTTGTGTCTGACGTCTATTCTTGATTTGTTGAATACACAGCTTTCCTCGTGTGGCCTTTAGTAACCTTTGGTTAATTCTGCTTCTTGTGCAAAGTGGAAGTATACTTATATAATGTGCTTCTTTTGAGGTAGATTATGTATAGCTTGCCACACTATCTTTCTACTAAGCATAGCAAGCTGTACGGTTTTCTTAGCTTTCTTACAGTTCCAAGCATATGTACATGTGTAAACTGGTTGAATATCTTCGTCTTGCTTACAGCTTAAGCTTATTACATTTGACATCGTCCTTTCACTTTAGGTTCAAGATAACCTTGGCCCATGGCATTTCATCTCCTTACGTCATTCTCTGGTTGTAATTTCTTCTATATGTAAGTCAGTCTGGGTTCTCGTGTTGTCACCATTCGTCTTTCATTAAGACCTTTTTGGTTTCTTCAGGGACTGTACTTAGACGATCGTCATTTCGTTTCATTTGTTGATATGGTTTTCTCAATTGGTACCTTACTGTCCATAGTTTCCTTGGTACTGGTACTTCAATAGGTACTTTTCTTCTGATAGGTACTGGACAGAGCCCTACTGCGGCGCTCTGTTGGTTTATTTGCTCATCATACGTCACATATTTCGGTGTGAATGTTCCTGGTACTTCACAATGGACAGTTGGAGTGCAGGCTGTATTTGGGACCTCGTCTACAGCTTCAACCAACCATCATGTAACCAACCGTGTCCACTGCTATCACTCCAATATCCCCAATCACCCCAATCTCCTCAAACCCCCAATTCACCACCACTCTCCTCTTCAATGAAAGTCAGGCTGACCTGCCTCATCAGCAACAAAGAAACACCACAGTACAAAGCTTCCTTACCACGTGACTCCCGGACCTGTCACCAAAAAAACACTGTCTCTCCTCATTACAAACCTCCCCTGCCCAGCACACCCCCTGAAGGAAAAAACATCCCTAAAGGCAAAGTTAGCAGGATGGGTGGGCGGGCAACAGGGAATGGTGTTAAATGGCAACTGTTCCTGAACCTTCTCCGGCACCCCTATTAATAGTTTATGGAGGCACTCTACCCCCTGTGCGGTGCGCTGGCCGGGGTGCAGTGCCCAAAATCTCCCAAGGGAGCAAGCAACGCATACTGCATGCTCCCCAGGGCCCCCCTCTTTGGGCTAAACTGCACAAAATACCCAGGCTCGCCCTTACAGACTAAACAAAACGTTAAACATGTAGGTAAACACACTTCCTCCTTCAAATATTCCTTCCCCCTTTAATTCCCCACATCTTTTCAAACGTTATCCATATCCTCTCTCGAGCCACCAATCCGTCTTTCTTCCTTACCTCTTCTGCTCTCTTGTAACCCCGGGCTATCCTGTCCATCCAAACAGCACTAACTACGCTCCTTACTGTGAAAATAATCATTTGGCTTCAACCAACAATCATTTAACCAACCGTGTCCCTGGCACTCAGTAAAATCCTCCCCAGAGGTGTTCTTTCTGCCCCCCTTTATCTTCCTCTTTACTCCTTTGTTTAATTATTAAATCACCTTTTTTTTATATACACTCTCCCCACCCAGACATTAAATACCAGAACTGGAAAAAACGTTTTTTACTACTCATTCCCCCATAATTTCTCCTTCTTCACTTACCGCTAAACCACCCCTTCAAATTTCTCACAATGCCACTATAAACATTCTTATGACCCTCCTCTACCTGTTGATAGCATCCCTACCTAAACCACACCCTTAAAGGCCAACTCCCCTTACCGTCATAAACACCCCTTTGTAACTTCATAGCTGTCAAATGACCACAGACTGCCACGGCCACCCTACCTCGATAAACAATCATATTAGCCATCATCCCCTTCCATCCCCACCACCTAGGAAAACACTTTACCCAAACTGCACTGAAACCTCAATACCCCCACATTAATAGACACCCTCAATAAAGTACAGGTCCCTTATTCTCTTCTTCAGAACACCACATCCTGCTGCATCTGTGAAAGAAAAGACAAATTAAGAACTGCATGTAATTGAACTCAAACCACCTTACTGCACTCTGGTACTCCTCCTCTTCCATACCTAATGCTCAGCACTATAATCTTCTCACTTCCTTTCATCCCCCAATCGTTCCCTGTACTTCAAACCCTGCTCCTTTTCCCTGCTCACCAAGTCCCCCCTCTGGCTTCTGGCAAATCCCCCTGTCACATAACACCAACCAAATTGTCCCTTTTTCCGTGCCGTTCATGCTCTCACAACCACCTACGACAATTCCGTGGTGTCCCTTTCTCCCACCCCTGACCTGATAAACCAGCACCTTTTCTTAGTCTTTACGTGTCTGCACAATGTTCCTCTTCATAACAGGGCACAACACTGCCCCCCCCATTCCCACTTTACAAAACCAATACCTTCTTTTCCCTTTTTTTTAACATCAACTTGACTATCCCAAACACCCCCACATTTAAACCAGCATAAACCTGCACCAGCACCCCTTTGATGCACAACCCCCCTGGACGCTACGCCCTAAACCTTGTTCATCCCACTTCTTCTGACATCTCCCCTTTCCCTGCTACCCCCCCTTTCACTATCCCCTTCACCTCCTTTCTACTCATCTAACCCACTCATTCCCCAGTATAAACTCTATCTCAGAGTTGTAAAAGACCCTTGCCAGCACCTTGGAACCTTTCACCGTCTTCTTTTTTTAACATTCTAATATATATATTTTTTATTTACTGCCGCACCCTCCTGTCCTCATTCCACATGCTCATTCACTCCTGTTTCCCCGATACAGCCTGCCTGCAAGCCCTTTGCTGTCACCACACAAATTTGTTCCAATCCCGAGCCACCACTGATGCCCCCTTATTTTCACTGAGGCAAACTAAGGTAATTTGGTATCAATGTAATAATTGTAATTGGTTATTTATAACGTAAGCACAATTGAAGACATCCGCCCAGGTCTACCTTATCAACAGTATGCTCTCCCCTTAGTGACACACAAATTTTGCTGTGACCATCCTCTGTACTTTCCCATATTCATCACTCCAACCGTAACCTGTCTCCACTCCTCTCCCTTACCAATCACTGTAATCCCTTGTAACCCCAGGTCAATCCCAGCCACAGTTTGCTAAGGTGCCACCCTATTCAACAGCATCTCACGGCCATCTACCAACCAATGTAGTCCTGCAT
The DNA here is from genome assembly GCF_040938575.1 of Ambystoma mexicanum. NCBI lineage: Eukaryota > Metazoa > Chordata > Amphibia > Caudata > Ambystomatidae > Ambystoma > Ambystoma mexicanum. The sequence continues at coordinate 840,206,381 of NC_090927.1, forward strand.
GGGCACTCCCCTGTACTCACCCCAACAATACCAATTGCTATGCCGCTCTTTCCAATTCACCCCTCATTATTGCTCACCCACTGCACCAGGAGCCGTACCTGTACCTCCATCCATGCAGTTTAATTCCCTCTCTCCACACCACACAGCCTCCTCCTTTGCCAATGCGTCCCTGTCTTCACCCTTGTAAATGCTTGCTCCCCCACTCTTTGCCATGCATCTCAGCCTGCTGCACCCACCATTGCACCCGTGGCTGTACCTGCGCCCTCTGTCCCTGCAGTTTACTTCCCTCTTTGTACTAACACTGCATTCCTGCTTCTTGGCCAATACGCCCCCATGCTCACTGTCATGGTTTATTTGCATGGGCACTCTTAACTCAGGGAGCTCCTTTCACCACCAATTAAGGTGTCGCACAACAAAGCACTTAACAGATTCAAATGTGGTTATGCCTCCAACTTGTATAACACCATTCAGTGGATATCCTCTGTATCACCAATAACCTAGGAAGTAGGCCGCTGTATAGAAATAATAGTGTATATTCATTTACATTTCTACAATGAATAATAACAAATCACAATAACACCAGCCACCAGCTCCATGGCACAACACAATAATCCCAAATGAAAATTACTTGCACCAGTTGACTGACATGTATTTCTTGATAGACTTTCAGTTACCACAACAAATACAGTTTGAATTTTAAATCAAAACACACATAGGATTTCTTTGCACATCAACAGATAGGAAACTTTAAAACAGTGCTGTGATTGCAGGGTTCATCACAATGCTCTTTTCTCCCAGCAACCCCCAAACCCAATGCATCAGATATATATGACCTCTTTGGTTTGAAGCAAAGGTACAGGGATTGGGAACATAATGGGAATTTCGTTTGGGCTTTTTATTTGAAAGGAAAGGTTTGGGAAATGAACTCAATGGCGAAATCATTTGGAGAACACACATTCATATGAAATCCAGGGGTTTGGGAGTCTGATTTGGGAATAATTGGGAATAAATGGGAGCATTCATATTGCAACACAGTCAAAAGAAATGCAGGGCTTTGGGATTCTTGTTCCGAATGAAGGGGAACATTTGTTTTTCACACACTACATTCACTTGAAAGGCAGAGGTGTGGGGATTCTTATTTTGGGATTAAGGACACCCCTCTTCTATAAATAAGTCAGTGTTTACAGGAAAATAGGGTCACCCAATTACTTTATTGACTGTAATGGCTGTAACACACTGGGCATGAAATGTGTTAGTTTTGAATTGTAACACAAATCGTGATCTTTTCTATATGGGAATTAACTTTAATTAAATGTGCTAAGGGTCTAACAGTTTCACCCCATCACCCACAATTAAATAGAAAGGATTAAGGCAGGTAGTTCTCAACACAATGCATAGCTTTGGGGATATATCTACTTACATAGGAAGTCTCTGTTCTCAGCTCAGCCAGATTTCAGAACCTCTTTTGGGAATAGGTAGGTAGCTCACACCTCTGGTCTCTATTCACAGCAAGGTCCCTCCAGCCACCCGTCTCTCTCTCTCAGAACGGGCTCCCAGCAACCCAGGCAGAAGTCCCCAGCAAGTGTTGCAGGGTCTCCTGCCTATCTGCTCTCCTGGTATTAGCCTTGCTTTTTCCATCAGCTCTCCGTTGTCAGTCTTAGCTTATCTGGCTGCTCTCTTCTTTTGCCCTTCTGTCCCTCTTTAGATTGAAAACGCATTTTATATAGTGCGGATGACAGTTAAATATTATGATTATTCCCATGCTACGGAATGAATACTGCTCTTCCTCCCTCTCCCACCAATCCGGGCACGGGCAGCCGATAGAACAAGGTGTTTTAGGAGGTCTGTATTACAGATAATGTGGAGGAGAGAACTGCAACATAACAAATGACATTTCTTTTTTACATATTTGGTTTTCTTAGAATCCCAGTACATGGCAACTATCTTCTTTCAGACAACTGCATAAACATACATATTTTTGAATTGTGAAATGTATGACAAATCAGGGAACAGTCATTTTATGGCTATACAATCTTCCTGGGGGGAGCTATCATTTTTACTCTTGAGGCGAAATATTTATTAACATCAAACGTCACAAAACACACAATCATTTTACTTTCTATCAGCTCATCAAGTTTAGGATTTTTTTCCTGATTATTAGGAGTATCACAAACCCATTTTCATCTCTACATTAAATTACACAAATGGCATTTGGTTAATATTTACATAGAATTGATGGGTATTTTGTGATCTTTAATATGAGTCCTGGATGAGTCCTGGATGGGCTCATTGTGATGCACAGTTCTCCTGTTATTAAGGAAAAAGGAGTCCAATGTTAATCAAATGGCAAGACATAATATCTGCCATCCTTGAGTTTCCATTTCTCAAAACCCAGGCAGTTTCATGTTATCCACTTGGACATCTGCTTGTCTCCATGTAATTCCAGCTTGGCAATTAAATGCCTTAAGAGGTCTTTTGTTTGAAGGTTAATGCACAGTTGATTTGGAGAGACAAACCAGGCCTGCGTTTCTTTATCCGATCCCTCCATGAGTTTGATCTCCAAAAGTGTATTTCTTTGCATTTTGCTAAAACAGACCTGCATACCTGGTATGCATCACCCCAAAGGTCTCTGGGGTCCGAGATCTAGATACACTGTCCAGAAGTTCAATGGGAATACTGCTAAAACAAACTACCATAACATTTGCAGGCTCAAAGCAGTGTCTTTTTAAATCAACAGATGTGTTTTACATGTCATACATTGTATTTCCATACATTGCATTTGGGCCTTCTTTCAATGGGTAAATATATTTCTTTGATCAAATGGTTAAAAAGACATGAGTGTTACTTCTGAATTGCCCACGCAAAGGCCATTATGTAACATGGAAAACTAGTGTCCATTTTAAAACAAAGTAGGCCTTTCCATTCAAACAATGTCAGATTGTGTGTTGTAAAGTAAGGGTTTCGGCTCATATCAAATGAAATATATCATCTAGCTTTGCTTTTCAGATATAAGTCACTGTTCCTTTTTATTTCCCAAATGCACAGCATTTTAATGCATGTCAGTCTCATGCATCATGCTGCTGTTTCATTTTCTCAGTCAAAATGTGCATATTCCAATTTTACATGAAGTCAGCATTTGCAGAAACGCATGTCTTTTGGAATCCATCAAGCACATTGTACTGAATTATTGTTTTAAGGCACGCTTTCTTCACCTTCCCATTTTGGTAATACTGAGTGTGGCCCGCTTTTCTCATTCACTGGGCCTCACGTTGGAAAGCAAGTGTTTTGTACTGGCCTGTATATCCTAATGGGTCTCAACATCAGCAAGCTTTATTCTCAAAATAGGGCCTTGCATGGCCTCTCAGTCTCTGTCACTTTGGTGCTGTATTTGCACCCCATATCACCCTTGCAAATCTCCATGTGATCACTGTTCCCCCACTGCACCACGGGCCACCCATGCCCCCTCTCTCCATGCAGTTCAATCCACACACCCTGCTACTTCACGTAACACCACTCCCCCCAACCCCTGGTGTGCCACTCTTTTTCCACCACTTCACCAGAGCACACACACTCTGATATAGCCCCCTTTGCACCACACCATTTTCCCCTCACTAAAGATCCTTAAAACCTTCCTTTCCTTTCCTTTTACCTTTTCTCCTCTTTCTTTGTTGTTGAAACCAGTAGCTCCATCCACGTGTCTAGAAATGTATAACTATCACTTACCTGCATCATTGAGAACTGTGACTGGAGAGCCCCCACCAATTCTGTCCTTAATTCCCACGACCTATGACTCCAGACCCCAACAGAATATCACCACGCCACCACCAGTGCACCAGGGGCCGTCATATGCCCTCTTTCCATGCACTTCTCTTTGCACTCCCAGGCAACTCATTGTTATGCAGCAATGCTGCCACAACTCTGCCCTATTATCCCTCCTTAGCTGTCCTTCCGTGCCCTTATACACCCCAGGCCCGACCCCCATGTAGATGCCCTTGCCTGGGTGTCATCCCTTCCCCTTTTCCACCGCTCTTTACCTCATGTCCTCTTTGCAACATGCTAACATAACCTCTTCCATACGGGACCCTATTGAACATCCTTTACTCTTTTGTTTTTCTTTTTAATTAAAACATTCATTTATTTATTCCCCTTCTCCAGCCATACCGAAAAAACTCCCCTTCACAACCTATCCCCCTTCATCTATCTCATCCCCTCTCATACCCTCATTGCAACACTGACTGCTCTTCTGCACTCCTCATCCATTGTCTCCAATAAGCCCTCCCTTTGGAACTCCTCTACAATGCTCATGTTACATCCCGTATTCGGCGGACCACTGGCATAGGTGGAGTTGGATGCATTATGTTGGTGCCTGTTGCTTCCTGTGTCAGCCAAGCTGTCTTCATACCTGTGTGTCCTGTCATCACTGCCTCTCTGTCGGCATTGGAGCAGTACAAGGAAAAGCTATATAAGGGTGGTTGCCATGGACGACATTGCATTACTACTTTTCTTGCAAGATGCTGGTAAGTTTGCTTGCCCCTTTTTCCCTGAAGTTCATACCTCTAGTTTCTATCTCCTTACCTTGCATGCTCACTCGCTCTTGTTTCCTCTACCTACCTTCTACTAGATACAATTCCCCCCGATCGAATATCATGGTGCCAGCATTTTCCCCACCTCAGTCTCGCACTGACAATCTGTGGATCGCACACCCTGCTGGTAGGAATCCTTCATCTTCCAACACTAGTACTTTCACTTCTATCGAGGCATTCTCTTTTCTTCCACTACTCAATCTAATCCTCTTCCTGTTGCTTGCTACAGCACTCCAGCGCAAGGTCCCTGACATCTCCTAGCCTTGAAGGATTATCCTTCTCCACTACGGAATCCTGAAACCAGATGAAGTGGAATGACCTTTCATCGGAATTGGACGAAGTTCTTCTAAATTGACCAGACCTGCAGGGTTTTCTTCCCCACAGGGTTTCCCTGAGACTCCTGAGACTCCTGTCCCCCCCTGTTATTCTTCAGGGGGGATAGGGGTTTCAGGGCAATTTCTCGCCCTCGGCCCGCCCTTGCTGCATCTGACAGGTCAGTCATTCATTACACGTCTTGTGTTCACAGCTCATCCCCTGTCATTCACCTTTACTTCTCCCTATCAAAACCTTCCCAGTTAAATGGCATTGTCTGCATCCCTGGACATCCGAGTTCCCCATTATTCTACATTTTACTGTTGGCCTGCATTTATCCTGCTGCAACCCCTCCCCTGAAGGTTGCTGGCTGCCCTCTGCCTCCTGTCCCCCCCAGCCCTGTCCCAGGTTGGGTGACCATTAACTGGCCCGGAAAAAGGCACGGGCCAGGCCTGCAGTATCAACAAACTCCTAAACCACAAGGCCCAGAGGGGCCATACAACCACAACACCCCTCTCCCGCTCTTTGCTCTATGCTGGGTCTGGTCCCAATCATGCCCCCCAACACTACAGCAGGCCACCCCCGATTTCACCTTTGCTGCTGCATGCTTCTCTCATTTACCCACTTACCCCTCACCTTAACACCAAATTCCCATCTTCACTTTAAAATAGAACCCAAAACTATACGCATCCCCCAACCCAGGCTGACCCACAACTCTCACTCTCTTATTCCTCATCATCTCTTTCATCCACCTTCCTGACCCTCAAGCTACCCAATGCCATTTATTTTTTTATTATTATTACCTGTCTACTCCTGTTCCAACCTGGGATATCTTCTCTTCTTTTATAGAGTTATTATTTATTTCTTCTTTATTATTTTATTTATCATATTAATGTATTTTTGCACCCTTTAACCACCAAGTACGCCTACAACATCACCTTCACACCACCAACCTTAACGTTGCCCTTCACCAAACACAAATACACCTTTAGTTCAATCTTTGCTCACCTCCTCGCCCACTGGAGCCTCTTTGACTATTTCCTCTGTGCCACTCCTCGTCAACCAATCTTTCTCCATCCCACCCCACTGCTGCAAAATAAAGGAAAGACCTGTTCTCCACACTGTCGTAGCGTGGGGCACACACACCAACGCCGCTGCACCGCCACTGGGCGGAGCCGTCCAAACTCTCCCCCCACTTTCTGTGGACCCCATCACTGCTCCACCGCCGCTGGGAGGGGGCGTCTTAAATCTCCTCCTACTCTCTGCAGATGACAGCGTTCCGAAAATCTCCCTACAGCATGATATCCAGCCCATGGGCGTCTCGTTCTCCTTCTTCCCCTACTGTAGGGGGGACCGCCTTAGCCCCCCGATGCTGCTGCTCACTGGGATGATGGCTTTCCACCAACTCCCTTCACCCTCGTGGACAAACTTGGGGCTGTACTGAGCTCTCCAACACCAACCCCAAAGGTCCTCCTTGGGTGGCGCCCACCCCACCATACCCAACACACTGCGCCCTACACCCATTCCCCATACCTGCTCTGGCCCTCCTCCCCCTACATTACCGGCTGGTTGCCAACCCTTCATATGGCGTGTGAACTAGAGGGGCAGCCCTAAAAGTGGAACATGAGGCTGAAGTATACAGTATATCACAAAAGGGGGTAGCTGCCAGACAAAGTTAGAATATACTATTGATTTGATATGTTACTATTTAGAGCAAAAATAGTTGTGGTCTTCAAAGAATCACCGGTGGTCCATACTTGTGATATCATCTAAGGGACCCCATGGGGTGAAGAATAGAGGCACATTACTTTGTACATGTATACACAATGTTGTCAGGAGAGAAAGCTTTTGTTTGGTGCAAATTTATTACATCAAGCGTCTTGTACCAAGACAGCAATAAACCATGTGGGACATCCTGGTACATTTATAAACAAGCATATATCATTAGAGCATGTGTCTTAAGTGTGCTCTGCAGTAAAGGTATTTCAAAAGCATGAATTGTAGTGACAAGTTAGTCACATACATTTGCATAACATTATTATGTAGATAATAGAATGAAAAATATAAGAAAAAAACAAGGAACAACATAAAGGTGAGTACATTTTCAACAACTTAAAGAAATGACACACAGAATTAGACTGCTACAAAAGGAAGGCAGGTCTAATAGGCACTAGTTAGTAGTCCACAAACATATATAGTTAGGGGACACTTGTCCTTGCAATGTCAGGGCAAGTCCCATAGGTTCGTGCATTTATTTGAAGTCTATTGGTGACCAATCCCCTTCATATGACCCCATGGGAAACCCATCATCACTGGCATCCCCACGCCCTGTTAAAGCCAGTCTAACCACACCCTACTGGCTGCCCCAACTCATATGCCCCCACAAGAAACCTGGCCCCCATCACAACCCCCCCAAAACCCGAGGCGTGGTTGGGGGGGAGGTTGTTCCCTGATCCCCTAATGGACAAATCATGTTGAAAACTGCGAGCCTGGGTGGGAAAGGAAACATTTCCAATTCTCGTCTATAAGCCAATAGTGGAAGGGATCGGAAAACCGACAATGATCCTTGCAATATCTGTAACATCACTAGCCCAACCTTACATACATGCACCACTTTCTTTTTTTTTAAGCCCTCATTCCCCTAAATGCATTGCTGGAACATCAAAGGGGGACTCCAGATCAGGCCCCTGGTGCCTCGGCAGGGCCATTATTTTAGTTTGCTGGGCAGAATAACAGGGGTTGCTTGCTGAAGACTAAATTCGTTTTGATTATCACTGGATCTCAAAGCCATAGCGCAGGGTTAAAAGAAAGCTCCCTGAACTTGGGTCACCAGTATACCAGAGTGGTAGCAAGAGTCTTTTAATGTTGTCTAGGGGCTACCTCTGAAACCTAAACCTGATCAATCCGTCTTCATTCAAATGCTGGCTGCGCCCCACCAACTCCTGACTACTCAATCAAGTGCTGCCAGGGATCAATAACGTGTTTCTTATGGAGGTTTGTCTCCCAGATCTCAGCTCATATCCGTAACTATGGTAACGAGTCAAAATAGTACTGCTGATTCTTGGTAAGAAATTGGCACATACATATTGATTGATTACTACTCTTGCCATCATACATACAGGAAGGAGAGTCTGCATGTTCAGCTTAATTAATGCAGGTCACCCTGTCCCCGACAGTCATTTCCACCCACACCTCATGAAAGTACAACGTAAACAGATGTTGCTTTTGCGACAAGTCTGAACCATATTTCATGAGACATTTTCCACCTTTGTAATTTTAACAAATGCACAATTCGCTTTTCAACGAATTGAATACTGCTGAAACGAGGATTATTTTTTTTTATTTTTTTGCTCTTCTTCCAAATGACTTTATTCAAAAACCAGACGGGATCGAAGATTTTGCGTGTTCCTGGACTAGTAAACCTAATCCACAGAGATATCTGCTTATGTCAGCACACAAAGACAAACTACAACTTTCAATGATCCCATATGTGATTGCATTTTTAACCATGTGTAGCAAACAAGCAATTATTTATTTTCATCAAGATTTATGTGAAATGTATGCACAGAACAATTGAAATTAGAAAATGTAATTTATCAAGCTGTGCAACAGAGGAGGGAAATGGAACGCAGTCCTATTCTCAAGCGGCCCAGAGCATCCTTCTGCATCTGCATCTCCATCACTTGCAGGGTTGCTTTTTTGTTGATTTACAAAAGCAACAAATATTTCCATACCAATTGTTGTCAAACTTGTTTGTGTTAAAGAGTACAAACCAAGCCTGTGTTACAGTCACGCCTTAACTCTATTATTTATGGAATAATTACAAGAGTGCATGACTCAAATAAAAGTAACCCTTTAGCCTTAGGTGGATTTCCAAACATCCTTTATGTGTTTTGTTGTTTTTTTCTGTTATCAATTATTCCGTGATCAAATAATGGTTGTATTGAATGCAAATGTTACATTTAAGCAACAATACTCCAAATAAACGGTAACATGTTCACAGTAATTCACACTTAGCGCGTCATAAAAATGTATTTCCTATTTGATGCAGCAATTTACACACATTAAAAACTAGCTTGTGTTGAAAATAAAAGACACACATCATGACCACCAGTGCAGCTTGTGCACGTGGCCATTGAATAATAGTGAAGAAAGCCATTTTGGAACAGGGAAAAATCAGACTTGGACCAAATGAAGAGATTGCACCCTCTCTTTTCGCCTGCAACATCCAGGCTCTCCTTAAGAGCTACCAGAGCTGCAGAACAGCACGGGGGACCACAGAAGGGGTTGAGGAGTTGGTTTCCACTGTCTAGCAGGAGCAATGCCAGCCACCATCACAGCCCGGGCACATGCCCATTAAATAACATTGAAGGCAGACATTTCAAGCAAGGGTAAATACCTATACCTTTCACAGTATGACTCCTGCATACATGTTGCATACAAGTTGCACTTTGGAATGCTCGGTCCATCTCTAAGAAAACTCACTCTATCCTTAATATGTTCATACGACTTAACTTGCACTTCTTATGTATTACTGAGACCTGGCTTTCTTCCTTCAACCATGCTTTACCTGCATCCCTGTTCACATCTACCTGCATCTACCTGCATCTACCTGCATCCTTCCACAATGCATTCTACTTCTCACTCCTTACATAACTTTACCTCTTTTGAATACTCTCTTTCTAGATTCTCCAAGTCTTGTCCTGTGAATTTTCTCTTGATGTATCGTCCTCTTGGTCACCTCTCCACTTTCTGTGATTTCATTGTGATGCTGGAAATGCATTGGAGGGAAAGGGCCTACGAATCCTTGTCCTTTATTGCTTTGTATCATGCGTTCTGTCTTGTTTTCCACGCAGGAGTTCATGTGGGATTCCTGGCAGTGTGGCTCTTCCTGTATTTGGTTTGGTGAATAGACCCGTGGGTCTTATGGAACCCATGGGTGGGAGAACAACACTGTACTTCTAGTGTATGTTTTTGGGGCACCTGTGTGTGGCGCACAGAGCAGGGTACGGGCTGGTGGCATCTCTGTGCTGAATTGACAGGTGCCCTGGGTGTCCTCCATTTTGGAATGCCCAGGCCCTGTCATTGGAATCAGTGGATTCCTGACATGAAACAAGATGGCCCTGGGGCCTCTTGCTTTCTATCGTCTGTTACCTTACTTTTCCCAAAATCCCAGGAAGCCCTGACCCTGTCTATTCCCCCTGACTGGCTGTTGGGTGGAAGTTCCATATATGGTGTTGTGGGGAAGTCCAGGCCAGACTGGCTGGAGCCTTCCCAATGACTGTATGTTGTGGGTACGCCCTTGGGGTGGGACCTGGGTGAATGTAGTGTGGGACCAATACGCATTGTGTGTTATGAGTGTCTAGTTTCTGGTGGTTGACACACTGATTGAGACAGCTCTGCCCGAAACTGGTATGAATGCAGTGTGTAGTGCTGAATGACAGAGTGCTTGTCTGAATCCACATTCTGTGCTGTGAGTGTCTGGATGTAGAAGAATGGCCTGAATCCACCACGCACCCGTATGGCTGCCTGACTGCCTGAATGCCCTTCTGAGTGATTGGTTGCCTGAGCGTGACCCAGCAGAATGAATGGGAGATCAACAGCATATCTGGGGTCCCCTCACTACTAGAAATCGTTCAGAAGTAGAAGTTGAAACTGAAGCTTAACTTTGAAGCCCACTGGAAGAAGAAGAACTGCTGCTGCTGTCCTTCGCTAATCTGAAAGCTGCTGTGCCTTCAAGGAACTGATCCAAGAGAGATCCTGGCTAGGAGACCTCTTCCCGAGCTACGAGGGACCATCGTGCACCAGCTGATCTTTGCCAAAGCTGCCTGGTAGGCAGACCTACAAAAGGCTGCTGACCGGAGAAGCGATCCGCTGAAGAGAACGAAGAGGAGCACCGGACACCCATCCACCGTCGACGACCACCATCGCCGAACAGAGCTGCTGTGCTCCCTTTACCTAAGAACATTTGATCCATGGTCTCCCTTGTTCAATCTTGTTGACCGCTTTCGTCCTGCCCGAGAAATTCAAGGTTGTCGACAACCGAGGAGAATCTGCCAGTGGGTTTCCCGCCACCTGAAGACCTCAGAGACGCCGACGAAGCTACTGAAGCCAGATGTGGTCACGTCCAGTTCCCCGACGCCAGACGCTGACGACTTGACACCCTTCCTGGGCCAAAGTTCTTCACTGACTCTTTGCGGCAATGAACTGTCGTCGTCGAGGTGCACTGCATGCCTCCCCTGTTGCAGGACGTTTTTGTTTTATCGTGAATGAGCATCGCAAGGACCGAAGCTGCTCCCTCCATGACAACGTTCCCTGTTTCTTCATCACGGAAGTTCGACGACCTGTGGCTCCTGCCTGAAAGGGAACGCACTGAAGAAGGGCCAGTCGATTCCATGACGAAGAACTCTCCAAAACAAGGTACATTTGGGTTGCAGAACTATAGAAGAAGATAAGACTTTAATAAGACAATATATGGACTGGGCTTGTAGTGCATCTTCATTTACAGGTTGCCCAGGTGGGGGGATCCTCATACAGAACTGTGTCTAGGTATCAGGGCCAGTATTCTGCCAATTGTCTAACCAACTTGTCTTCCTCCTAAATCTATGGTTGATATCGTTTTGCTGTATTGATTTGTATGCTATTTGAACTGAGTGCAGTTGATGTATTTTAATGGAATCAGAGTAATAGTGGTACCACCAAGAACTGCATATATTTACCATTTTTTAATTCTCGGAGCACAAAGTGTATTTTTGTGATTGTGTATATAACCTTGAACCTTACTTATATAAAGACTGTGTTTGAACTAATACACTGTGAACATTCCTTTGTGGGTGTTTGGGGACTACACTGTACTTAAGAACCAGCCTACATCACCTCCTGAGAAGCCAGCCCTTGATTGCTCGCCCATTGCTACCACCAATAGAGAATCTTGGCTGGGGCCCTCTGTGCCTCTCCTCTGCCGTATAGAGAGCAGGAGTACAGACATTGCCCTCCGGTCCTTTACAGTCATTGGTGCCCTACTTAGTGTCATCCTGCCTTGCTAATCTGCATGTCTCTTCTATTCATGCTTCTACTCCATTTCTAGCTTTTATTGATTCTTACTGTCTCTCTCTCTCCTCCTTATTTCCCCTTCTCACATCTCTGGATCCTGTCTGGATCTTATTTTCACTTCTTCTATGTCTACGTCGGATGTTTCTATCTATCCTCTCTATTCCTTTGATGATCATTTGCTTCTTTTTTCTATTCAACCCCTGTTTCTGATACTTGCTTATTTCCTTCTCTTGCTATTCCCTTTTACTGCTTTGATCTTCATACTTTTAATACCCCTCTTTTTATATCTTCTTGCATTGCTACTTTTCCGCCTCATCCTGCTTTTTTTGCTCTTTGAATGGATGAAACTACCTCAGCTCTCTGCACTTCTTTTTCTACTTCTCTTGATACTTTATATCCTCTCTCTGAATTCTTTCCCTCTCATAAACCCTCGCAGCCTTGGGTTACTCCTCACCTTTGCTCTATGAGAAGGGCACTCCGTCACTTTGAGCGTCACTGCCATAAATTTCCAACTATGTCCCATTTTGAGTCATTCTCTTCTCATCATACTTTATATAATAAAACACTTCTCTCTTCTAAACTTCTCTACTATTCTGATCTCTTGGACTCTCAATTATCCCATCCTCGGCCCCTTTTCCAATCACTCTCCTGTAGACTGACTCCCCCTTCGCCTGACTATTCTCTTTTGTCGACACTTACTACGTCTGACTTTGCTAACTTTTTCACTTCTAAAGTGGATTCTCGTCGTTCAGCCATTTCACTTAGTTCTCCGTCTTCCTCTTACTCTGGATCCTTACCTTCCTCTACTTTGGTTCTTTCTTCTTTTTCACCTATTTCTAATTCTGATACCTCATTGCGCATCTTGCAGGCTCATCCCATTGCTTCTCCTAAAGACCCTGTCCCCTCTATTCCTATTTCTAAAATCTATCCCTCTCTTAATTCCTATCTTACTAGTCTTCTTAATATTTCTCTCACTACTTCTACTTTCCCTCTTTTATTTAAACATGGCATTATTCTACCTATTTCGAAAAAACCTTCTTTGGACCCACCTATTCTTTAACATTTTCATCCCATCTTTCTCCTTCCATACCTTTCTAAACTGTTGGAACATCTTGTTTACTTCTAGGTTTCTTCCTTTGTCACCCTTTATTCTATTTTGCCTAATTTTCAATCTGGTTTTCGACCTCTGCACTCGACAGAAACTGCCCTTCTTTCTGTCTTTGACTCTCTGCTCTCATCCCACTATGCTAAACACTCCTCTATTCTTATGCTTTTGGACCTATCTGCTGTCTTTGACACAGTGGATCACTTACTACTTCCCCAATCTCTTTCCTCTTTTGGGTTTTCTGGCTCTGTTCTTGCATGGTTTCAATCTTATTTGTCTAATCGCCCCTATGTGGTGTCTTGGGTTGTTGCTTGTTCTGATCTTCTTCCTCTTTCATCCCTTTTCACCCTATTTCTCTATTCTCCTTATACCTCTCCATTGGCTAATGTTATCTCTTCTTGTGGGTTGTCTCATCATTTGTATGCTAGTGACACCAAACTATTTCTATCTTTTTCTTCCTTCACACCTATTATTCACACAAATCTCTCAGCCTGTTTCTCTGCAATCAAATCCTGGGTGTCTGATCACTTTCTTCTCCTCAATGCCTCAAAAATAGAAGTTCTCTTTTTCCCAGCTAACTCAATCCCTTTGCCTGCTCCTCTTCCCTTTGTCTTGTTTTCTCCTTCCCATCTGCATATCTCTCTTACTGCCTGTAATATTGGCATTCATCTTGATACTAATCTTTCCTTTGCTTATTACATTTCAATCACATCCCACTCCTGTCGTTTGCATCTTTTCAACATTCAGAAAGTTAGACCTCTTCAAACTTTTAAAGCCACAAAGCTTTTAATCTCCTCCTTAATTGTTTCACAACTATTCTATTGCTCTGTACTTCTCTTTGGTCTCCATGTTTCTCACCTAGCTCCTCTAAAGTCTGCTTTTAATTCCTCTATTTGTCGCTTGTATTCTTTACCTAGTCACGACTCCATTTCTATCTCTCTGGCCTCTCTTTGATGGCTATCTTTTCATTCAAAGCTGTAATCCGATTTTCTCTGTATTGTATTCAAGGCCCTCTATGGTCTTGCTCCCATTTATTTCACATCTCTTGATTCCTTCTATCTTTCCCCTCGTGCCCTTCGCTCCCAATCTCACTTTCTTCTAACTGTACCCATCCTGCACATCATCACCAATCCGCTCTTGTTTTTTGCTGTCTCCTCTCTATTGGAACTCTCTCCCACTCTCTTTACTGTCCATTCACTCTTATCCTACTTTTCATGCTGGTCTGAAAACTTTCTTCAATCTTAATTGAATTTTAGTTTATTGTAGTTTTTAATTATTTTCTATTGTATTATTATTTTCACTCAATTGCACTGTAAATTGGTTTTGTACAGCACCTTGGCATAAGGTTCTATATAAATGACAAACAAATACGAAATACGAAAATACAGATGAAGAATATCCATTTGCAAGTCAGTGTGGACTCTAAGAACAGTGAACAAGGAATCATCATCTGGATTACACTTAGTAATATAGGTAAAACCTAAAGCCTTTCAAAATATAGAAAAATGTGGAAGCCCCTCTACTAAGAACGAGCACGACCAAATAACCTGATCTATTGGAGGTTTACGAATGTAAAGCAATTTGCATTACATCATTTCATACTTTCTTAATAATTTCGAGTTTTATAAATTACTCGCTATTTTCCAACTTGATAATTAGAAAGACTGCATGACTCGAAATTATGGCTTTCTAAATAAACACATACTACCTGGTTTTACAGACCACAAGAGCATTGCCTATTGTAAATGTACTGCACATGGTGTTGTATCACAACACCGCAAGTGGTTTATCATGGGAATACCACATGCAGGAAATACTGTCATATACCAGGTGAAATACCTCGTACTTTAGTAAAATATTTGTATACACACACTTTAAAATGCAGCCCAACGTTTCTCTGTTTTTTCATCCATTGAAGGGAAGCAAACATGCTTCAATTCATAGGAAAACATACATTCCTGAATGTGGTCACCCAACTGGACTGAAACAGTGGGCATCACTGATGATCACGCTGTCACACTCTTTCCAATCTAATGCAGACAAGGGCCAACATTACCACTTTCCTGCATTTTAAAAATTGAACAGTAGTGGTATGATCAGCTGCTGTACAAACTCCATATCCATCCTCATAAGGCGGAAATGGATAAAGAAACAAATGTTAAAGAGCATGCAGTTTTTCTGAAATACCACATTTGGGGCCTGATTCACAGAGTGTTTTCCAATGGGATTGCACCATTATAAAATGCTGTGAATTGGTGTTTCTAGAAATAAATATTTGCTGCGTACAACCTGACAGATGTCTTATAATGGTAAACATTTCATTAATTACTTAATGCTTAAATTGTGATTAATACATGTGGTAATGCTTTAAAAAAAAAGCTGAACTTAACATGAGGCCCCTCGTGTTTTAGTGGCCTCTGGTCACTTTTCCCACTTGAGGGGGCGTGCACGCCTGCTGTGAGGCAGTCACATGAAGGATCCCGTGACTGCTGCACCAGCCATCGGGGACTTCTGCCCTGGAACTTTTCTGGGCTGCATCTACTACATTGCGGCCGCCCGAGGACTGAAAACATTACAGCTCTTCCTGCCTGAGTCCTTCCCTGGGCACTCCCACCTGAGGCAGTGCACAGCCTAAATCTCATTCCCTCAATAACTTTGGTGCTTCATCATGGGTTCCCTTTCCTCTTCTTCTCTGTTTCCTTTCCATGCTTCCACCGCTTGCCAATCATATGGCGCCACCCAATTCTTCTTCTTCCTATTCTCAACCAAAACCTACCTCCCATTGTGAAGACTCATTCTATTCTCGACTTATTCTATGGTCTGAATGTTCCATTTCTATGTGTTTCTGAAAGCTGGGTCTCCTCTTCTAATTCTGCTACTCCTGCATTTATTTCAACCTCTTCTACTTTTTCCCACACTCTCGTCGAGGGGGCAGAAGCATTCTTTGACACTCTTCTTGCCCTCCTTTAACCAATCTACCCCACTTCTCTTACTTTGAATATCACTGTTCTGCCTTTTTGAAGTCTCACTCCCTGGCCTATCTTAATATCTATCATCCCCTGAGTCTTTCAGCTTCTATGATGACTTAGATTCTCTATTTAATTTTCTTCTTCTGATGTCAATGCATTCTATCTCCTTGACAAATTAAATCTCCAACTATTTTTAATCCATGCCCCTTATTCCTCTTTTGTTTTTCTACTCTACATCTCCTATTCCCTGCCCCCTCCCACATATTAAGTTCTTCATTGATCTTATTTTCCCTACATTGTCCACAAGGCCTTCTGGGGTCTAGGTCCTCAATACCTCCAACACTCTCTTCGCAAATACCTTTGTACTCGAGCTCTTCGCTCCTCCACCTCCAACTTCCTCTGGGTCAGTCACTTCTCCAAGTAACGAGTTGGTGGTAGATCTCTTTCTTCGGTTGGGGTCTCCCTCTGGAAAAGCCTCCCTGCCTCTCTGAAACTTGAGGAGAGCCATCTCTGGTTCCGGAAGCACCTCAAGACCTTCCTCTTTGTGTCTGCCTTCTCTCTTCCTCTCCCCTGCTGATTTCCTGTCTGATACTGCACTGGTCACCTGGCTACCCTCTGATTCGGACCCAGGTTACTACCCCCCCAGTTGCACACCCACACTGCCTCCTGGCAACCATTGCGCTTGGGTCTTTATCTGTAACCCTACAGTCCCACTACCTGCACTTTTGGACACCTGCTGTATGCACTTACCCTTGCACCCTCCACCTGCTGTCTGCACTTCTTGTTATTGTTTTGATCCCATGTACAGCACTGCTCCCCTTCCCCTTTCACCCTCCCCTGCACTTGCACAATCTCAATGTCACTTGGCCTAGTAAGATCATTGGCTCTGTCCTCCCTCTGTTCCCCCTTCCTTGCCTCATCGCATCTTGAAACACTTGTGTATAAGTGCGCTACAAATGCCATATCATATAATATAATACTATTCCTCCCAATTCTCCAGTTTTAGTCCTCCCTATCTATTCATCTGACAAGTTTCTTCTTTCTTTTTCCTCCCAACCTCCCCTCTCTATCTCTACTTCTCTTCCCACCTCCCTTTCACACCACCCTCATCATCAACGTATTGATAAACTACTCTGCTCCTCTCTTGATCCCTCAATCTCATCTATGCTCTATGACTATTTTACCTCTAAAGTCTCCACTCTTTGCTCCTTATTCTCCCATAACTCCCCTTCTACTTCCCCCAGCATAACCATCAACCTACTGTGGTTCTCTCTTTTTCCTCTTTCTCTCTGCTAACGGATGCTGATACCTCACTCTTTCTCTCTCATTCCCACTCTACTCACTCCCCCTTGGTCCAATCCCTGCTTCACAATTTTCTCAAGTCTATCCTCTATTACTACAATATATCACTGCAATTATTAATGCTCCCCTTCTTACCTCTTCCTTTCATCTACCATTCAAACTTGCCACTATCATTCCTATACCTAAAAAACCCTCCAAACTCTTCCAGCCCATCCAACTTTCAACCTATCTCCCTTCTCCCTTTCTTTTCCAAACTCTTGGAAAGAGTTGTCTTTTCCCAAATATCTTCACATCTTAAGCAATATGCTCTTCTACCTTTTACCCAATCTCACTTTCATCCTGCACATTCCACTGAGACAGCCCTTCTTCGCCTTTCCAATTCTCTTCTCTCTACCCAACACAATAAACTCTCCTCCATTATAATTCTTCTAGATCTTTCTGTGGCTCTTGATACTATTGATCACCCTACTCTTACCTCTGCTCTCGCATCTCTTGGCTTTTTTCTGGCTTGGTTCTGTATTAGTTATATTCAAATCTCTCTGCCCAGATGTACTCTTTCTCCTGTTCAGGTAATACTTCACTCCATCACCCCATACTTTATTGTGTTTCCCAAGGATCTGTCCCGGGCCCCCTATTAGTCTCTATTTACACTCTTCCTCTTACATCACAAAACAAGTATTTCAATCTATCCTGTCACTTTTATGCAGAGGACTCCCAGATTTTTTTTCTCCTATTCCTCCTCTTCTGACTGCCTCCACTTTCATGTCTACGCTTGCCATCAGGCAATTCTATCATGGATGTCATCTCCCTATCTCATCCTTAACCCATCTAAAACTGAGAACCTCTTTTCCCTCTTTTTTTCCTGCTCCCCAGTCCCTTGAATCTTCTATTTTCTTTCTCTCATCCCAAATCCCACTCTCCCCAACTGCCCACAATCTGGGTATTATCTTTGACTCTGCAATTACATTCTTTCATCATATTTTCTCCCCCCCATACTTCTAGTACCTGTCATTTCCATCTTTGTACTATATGTGTGATTCTCTCCTTTCTTTCATTTCCTGCAACTAAGCTCATTATTTTGCCCTCCATATTTTCCCAGCTAAAGTATTACTCTGCACTGCTAGCAGGACTGTGTTCTTCATATCTCACCGCTCCCCCTTCTAGCTTCAGGTCCACCATTTGTCTCTTTTTTCAACTACCCCAATGTTCCTCTCTTAAGCACTCTCTTCTCTCAATGTCTCTTCTTACTTTTGACTTCATCTTCATTTCCACTTTTTTTGTTTCATTTTCAAATGTTATCATGACCTGGCTCCTCTGTATCTTTACTCCTATATCCCTCCCTGCACCCCTTACTGGTCTCTTCGCTCTCAGCATCATCATCTTCTCACTTCTCCAAAGCCTAAATTCGCTCCTTCATGATTCCATTCCTAAATTATGGAATCCCATCTGAAAGCTCATCTGATGCTCTCACTATCCTCGTCCTAAATTGTTATCTGCACATGTGAACATCTAAAATTATACTGTACTGTTATTATTCTTGTAAAGCACTTTAGTGAAAACACTCAATAAATGCAAATAAAATACAAAAATACAAAAGTACATTTAAAAAACAAATGCAAAGAAAGGACCTTCTAATACCCAAACATAAAAATACACAGACAAAGGCAGATGCAACTAGACAGATAACTAAGAATAAAGAGTTTAGCCAATGCATAAAGACATTACCTATACTAAAGCACCCACCCTAAGAACTGCACTTTGTCCATCACACATGATTAACAAGCAACCAAGGCTGGACCGATGGGCAAGGTGGAAAAGAAAAAGACAATAGCAGTGAACTTGTGATCGATGACAACAGGAATATCCACACTAATCAATTCCTCAATTATAAAACCAAGTTTGATGTGTATCCTATAATATGTGTCTGACAGAAAATCTGTATTGTTAGCACCATAAGGAAACTATGGATCAGAATCTGTGAAATATCAGCAAGTTTGAAAGTTAGGGCCATAAGCAACCACTTGCAACACATTGGCAGATGTCACATCAACTGGAGGATAACAACACATTGCTTTATGGGTGTGCCATGATTAATTGATGGGAAAAGAGGTGGTGACAAAGAGCTCAAATTGTGATGATTGTAAGCAAGATGAATCTGTAGATTGAGAACGTTATTTGATAGACTCAACAGAGAGCACAACATTTATGTTTTTCTGTGACCAACATCATATGCACAATTTGACACATGATAAGAGTAGTACTGTTAACACAAATCAAAGGAATAGCATGCAAACCTTGCTAATAAGGTCAAATGAAGATTAGAACATGTGACTCTCCAGGGTTTTATTCTATCTGTCACATTCTATGGGACACAATAGAAATATTTGTATAATATCGCAAAATGTATACCAGTTCATATGTTTATAACAGGGCCTTTATACAAGATTACAAGACACATCAGAATGGTGCAATAATTGTGATCAATATTCGAGTGCAACAATATATGATATACTGGAATTAAACTTGAAGCATGATCAATATACAAGTAGTAATTCCCACATTTATTTTTTGTTTATGAGACATATTCATGAACCGGAAACCGTATCCTTCTTAGAGTACTGTTGGATGTATTTTGGTGGTATTTATGGTTGGTATTTTTGGTACTTTGTGGTATAGTGTTGAGCATAGTTTCAGAATACTGCCTTATAATTCTTCTACTGGGGTCACTAACGTTAAGCAAAGACTGGACTTAGTACCTTCTAAGTGTTGATTTTTTGCCCTTGCAGTATTTTATTTACAGTACCATATTATGCCCTTTTGGCTCGCATCTCAGAATACATTTACCATGTACATCAAATACTATCATCCACAGAAAGCCCCAAAGAAAAAAAACACTTCACTGTGACCAGTTGTTTTTATTTTTTACCACATGTGATAAAATGAATTACAGTCTGCAGTAAAATGAATTTACCATTTGTTCTTACCTCAGTCTGTATACTACCACAAATATCCAAGACACATAATAAACTGACCGAGGCTACTTACACTTTTTAAAAGCACTTCATATGTAATTGAGATTCATGAATAAAATACAACAGCACATGTAATGCACTGAAAAGATATGTGCCTTTTGTTCACTTGCCCATGGTGACTTCACAATCTGTTAAAATAATACAATGAGTTTACAGTTCCAGCAGCAACATTTTGCACACGTTTCTCCTCTCTCCCACCCCAGGTGAGTATCTCCCTAGAAGTTCAGAGAATTACTGTAGCCCTCTCTCCCATTTATAATTTGGCAGAGAACACTATGCAACGACCTTGAGACACAGAGAGCGGTAACTTCTATTCTTTGCAATTATCATTTTTTGGCAACTGATTCCACATTGGGAAATACACTTCACTTCAGTACAATGGGGAGAGAACAAACTTTGGGATGCCCGATTTGTAGAACCAATGCAAAATCGGTATCTACACTGGGTTGGCTGGAACACACCTGCAACGATGCTTCAGTGTGGGATATTTCAACCCATGCCAATACACCACACTACATCCCTTTGCCAAATGGGGGAAAGAAAACTGCCAAAAATGGAGGCGCTAACCCCTGTGTGTGCCAAATCTGCAAAACTGTGCATGGTTCATAAACCACAAAAGAGCTACACACTCTGCCACACACAGGCAAAGTTTATGTCAAAACAAGAACTCCCTGCAGGAGAATGCCAGTTGGTGATATTACCTGTTACATGAATTAAGGCCACAGAAGTGGGATAAAATCCGAAAATGCCCTTAAATACATCTTCCTAATCAATGGCAACCTTCAAAGTGCTGTTTTGGTGCGAAATTCAGTCATTTTCCCAGTGAATTATTATAAGGAAAAGTGTGCTGAAATCATAGATTCTCGAGTGCAGTCAGGGGAGTCCAGGCCTCACTGACTGACAGCTGCATCAGAAAATTAGATGTCAAACCCAGTTAAATATGTTTTGTTTTCTGGAAGAAATTGCAAAATCTACCTCTTTAAAGCATGTTTGTGAAGGGCTAATTCTTTTCAATGTCTAAATCCCTTATAAACTGTACTTATATTTTATATGTGTGAAATGAAAAGACTTTAATTGAAAGGAACCCAGTCTGGAGCTAATCAACTCTTTAATTCTGATCTGACAGCCCAGCCTGGGAATGATTCACATTTCAGCTTGACACTCAACTGCTATAGGAAGGCTTAGGTGATGCTAATGGTTCCCGCATATTGACAGCAAGAAGCACAATAAGACTTCATTAGATATTCGTCTTCTGGCTGAGCCAAGAACAAAGGACAGGCTGAGCATCGACCTCTGCTGGGAGGGGCAGAAGCTTCCATCTCCAGGAAGGGGACACACCTCCCTGATCAAAGGGATCTGACAGCTGTTGTTTGTTGAAAGGAAAAAAAAAACTCTGAACTTCTTGGTGTTAAAATCTGTATTTGGGGTTAAGTTTGCAACTCTTTAACTGTGCAACCTAAAGAAGGATAAATCTGAAAATTGGTAGATGTTAACCTAATTTTAGGCTTGTGCTTTGAAGACATTGATGAAACCTGTACCACTTAAGGGACCAAAGTTACAAAAAAATCCCTATTGTAGCAGAACTATTAATGTTGCAAGCCTAAGATTTTATGTACATGAGCCACTGATAAGCGCCCACAGGTGTACTGAATTAGAAATTATTAATCCAAACTGTTATGATTAAAATTGATGAAATCCCATAGAATGATAAAGACAGCTCTCACGAGATGGAAATTGGACGCCACGATAAACCGTAAAAAATGTAATGCATGGGTCTGATTTTAGTAGAGGGCATAATTGTAAAAATGTGCATTTATGGAAAAGTTAGGTTTTAGTCAAAATCAATGGTGGAGTTCCTAAATCGC
This sequence comes from Ambystoma mexicanum, assembly GCF_040938575.1. Lineage (NCBI taxonomy): Eukaryota > Metazoa > Chordata > Amphibia > Caudata > Ambystomatidae > Ambystoma > Ambystoma mexicanum. Next base: position 840,228,602 of record NC_090927.1, read on the forward strand.
ATCATAAAGATGACAGCTCTGTTCAGACCGCCAACCAGGGCAAGGCAAGTGCCTGTGGCCACACACAGCCGTGGGGAAGTGTTTTGAAATTTCGCCCGCACCATAAACTTGGGATGGCATTTGATATTATAAATATAGGAACTTCACAACACATAGAACACTTCTTCCAGAACCCATCCAGATTTCTGCGCCACACTTTGTTCCAGAACTCTTCATCTTGTAGCTGACTCCAGACTTCTTTGCAGATCCAGATTTCCTTGCAGAATCTAGACTTTAGCATTGCTGAACTCTTGCTAGCTAGACCCAATTTCAAAACATCCAAAACTTAAAAGAATAATTCTAGGGGGCGCTAGCGAGCCGAGCAAGATGGCGGCTTCCTAGGGAGCTCCCTGTGGCTCAGAATTAATCCTGTCTAATCCATTCCTCTGTGGGAACGTTTCCGCCACTGATCGCCAGAATCTGATTCCTGAAGCCGAGCTGTGCGCCCCGACGCTTTCCTGGGCTCGCACCTCCATCCACATCCCGAGATACAAGCGCCTGGCTGCAGGCCGCGATCCACCGGTGATCGGCGCCCGCGGGACTTATAAAGCTGAGGCAAGAGAGCCGCCTCAACGTGAGCACAGACAGCGGTCCGAAGAAGTCTCGACTCCCTCCCGCCCCGAGCGAGCCCGCGTCCTGTAGCCTGCCAGCTCCCTCAGCTGATCGGTGCGATCCCGGGAGGGATCGGAGGTCTGGAGCCGGGCGTAAGACCCGAGGCCCGTGAGACGACACAGCGGAGATCCGGGCGCCCGCGTTCGAGCCCGACGCCGAGCGAGGGGAGGTCCTTCGGAGCCGAAGAAACCCACGCCCAGCGGGGGACCCGTGGAGTGGCTTCCGTGTGTGTGCGGAGCCCGCGGCCCTGCGGCGCCGCGGATGCGAGGCGCGGCCGTCCTCCACTACACTACAGTGGAGCGGAATCTTTGGGTGGCGGGTTCGCCGGGCTGCGGCTGAGGGCACCCGGGCCGCAACACTCCCCCCGGGCCCACGCCGCGGGGGTGTGGAGACGGCCCTGCAGATCTGGCTGCCGCGACAGGGAAACACCATACGCCGCAGCCGTGCCCTCCATCGGGAAGAAGGCCCAAAGGAGAGCGGGTTGACGTGTCCACCCCCTGTGCACGAAGAGACCGGGTGGTCTCCGTCCCCGCACAAAGGTAAGAGCCCTGCCGGGCACTTCTGAAGCTACACCGGACCGTATCCCGAGAACAGTGCAGACGCCATTATTAAACTCCATCACTCGGAGCTGTGCACCATCATTAGTGTTCCTGAAGCGTGTATGTAAAGAAACGCCCAATCCAGCAAGTCCCTCCAGGACAGCAACACGCCGCTCACCCTGACGGAGCACAGTGTTTCTACGTGGTCATAGCTACTCCTTTTGGGACTCTGGCACAATAAGAACTTTGCTCTGTGCACTCACTCTGCAGAACATCTGACAAGGGGCTCACCAGGACACGCCTGTGTCCCCAAATTACGCTGTGCCCCATTTGAACCTTCCTGTTCGGGGAGAAATACCATGATTGGCCACGCTTTATCCTCGCACTCCATCCCCTTGCCTAAGGAGACCAGCGCCAGATAATATACGATCACATGCCAGTCACTGAGCGAGGAGGTCTCCACCGGCGGTGTCGGTGGCGGTCACCCAGAGCCCTGCTGATACACGCTCCCCGAACGGAACGATGGCCGACGGGCAGTTGTAGTGCTGCACGGGCACTCCCTGGCCCAGTCACGCCCAACCACGACAGGGAGTCCAGCAACTATCAGCAAAGTTCCAAACACTACCGAGACCTCATTACGCTGACCCTCGCTTCAACTTGATAGTGCGTTAACCACGTGCCCTGTCGGGTGAAGGTGCCTTGGGCGGTCACATATCATGGGGAAGAACGACAAGTCCCAAAAAAAACTGAATTTTGAGGCTAGCTCCTCCACCAGGCCAACAAATGCCACGAGCAGACCCGCGTCCCCGGCTGCGGACGGCGGTTCCACCGAAGTCCAGATCCCTGATCTCGACATCAAAGAAATCCTGTTGGACCTAAAAGCTGGTATAGGTGACCTGGGAAGCAAACTAGATAACTTGTCGTCTAAAGTGGATCGTATCCAACATCGCCTCGACCAACACGCCGAGAGACTAGACACTGTCGAACAGCGTGTGTCCGATCTGGATGATGGCGCAGTGTCCCTGGCCACTAGGGTCTCTGCGCTGGAATCCCAGGTAAAAAGCATCGCTGCTAAAAACGAAGATTTAGAAGGCCGTTCCCGTAGGAACAATATCAGAATTATTGGAGTCAGAGAGCAGCAACTCCAGATTAAGATGGAGGACCATGTTGAACACATCTGCACTGAACTGTTCGGCCCGGAAGTTCTCTCACGCCTATTCATCGTGGAAAGAGCGCACAGAATCCCTTCGGTTAGACCGATCCCAGGAGCGAACCCACGTCCAATTATAGCCAGATTACTTAATTACAAAGACCGTGACGCAATACTTAAAGCAGCCAGAGAGAAAGGGAAACTCCAATTTGATGGCGACTCTATCCAGTTCTTTCCCGATTTCTCACCCTCGGTTCAAGCACAGAGGCGTTCCTTTACAACAATCAAACGGCGACTACAAGACAACCACATACTCTATTCGATGCTGTTCCCCGCCAAACTCTGCATCCAGCATGAGGGGAGAGCTCACTTCTTCGCCTCACCAGAGGAAGCTGCAGAGTATTTAGATCGAGCCGGTTGTCGGCCTGCTCCCAACAACCAGAGCCCGCGGCGTGGAGAACGCATCCGTAGGAACCCACCATAAAGTTCCCAGACTCGGCAAGATGCAGCGACACAGATCCTTCAGATGTCATCGACATCCACTATTCACCACAGAATTTCACAACTAACAGTCTCTGAGCCACATTGCTTCTCGCAAGGCATCTAGCGCCCCAAGCACAGCACTGTCTGTAGCTCAATTGTTAAGGGTGGGCACACCGTGGGCGGGTTGGGGGTTGCCCACGCAGGGGGGGGGGTTGTAAAAGTTACTCACCCCGAAAGGAATGGGGTGGGTAATCCACAGGCCTGTTGGGGGTTGCCTGCGCAAGGGTGGGATCCAGGAGTTACCAAGTTGGTCTTCCCCTATCGACCACGTTCTAGCACACTACAATTACAAATCCTTATGCCCAAACCTGTGACCAGTAACACGCCCATCAACACCCTCGAGCTTTGTACGAACTGCAGGGTCGAAATGGCACCGGTCCCCTCCATTACATCACTGCAATCTAGGGTTACTTAAAATTGCAACTTGGAACATCCGAGGTGGAAACCAGCCCTCCAAACTCAGGAAAGTCCTACAGTACCTACGGCGGCACAAGGTCAACATTGCAATGTTGCAAGAGACCCACCTTACTTCGACAGCAGAGCAACTTTGGGCCCGTTCATGGGGCTGTCATAGATACTTCTCCTCGTACTCCTCGTACGCGAGAGGAGTGGCAATACTGATTGACAAAAAAGCCAGCTTCAGCCTGATCAGCTTCAAGAAGGACGAGGAGGGCAGGTTCCTGTTAGTGAGAGGCCTGCTTGCTGGGAGAGAAATAGTTTTGGTGAACACTTACGCCCCCAATGTCGACGGACCGAATAACTTCAATTGGATCATGTCCAACCTTGGTACATATACCTCTGCGACGGTCGTCTGGGGTGCAGATCTCAACACCCCGCTCGACCCCCAATTCGACAAATCACACGGCTGCAACAGCAGAACTTCCAGGGCCAGCCGCCAAGTCACAGAGATCTGCCAAGCCTTTGAACTATCCGATATTTGGAGACACACTCATCCGAATTCCCAGGACTATACTTTTCATTCAGCGGTCCACAATACCAGCTCCCGCATTGATTATCTTTTGGTGTCAACACACAGTCCATACAGTTGGGGCCCCTGCCACATCATGCCGCGAACCCTCTCCGACCACTCCATGGTTACACTCGACTTTACACTATCTGTGACTCCTAGAACTCCCGTGAATTGGAGATTTAAACCTGGCTCACTCTCAGATCCTATCTTCGCTGACGAGCTTCGTCAAGACATCACCACTTTCCTTGCGATAAACCAGGGCTCAGTCGATTCAGCCAGCACGTTATGGGAAACACTTAAATGCTATGTGAGAGGCGTGTGCATGGCCAAAGAGAACGGCATTCTAAAACTAATTAGGCGCGAGTTGACAGAATGTGAACAACGCCTGAAAGATCTAGAAAATACTCAATCAGCATCCCCAGACGTGCGGACCCAGGCCAAACTAAAGATAGAATTAGACAAATTCCAAGAGACAGCTGAACGTGAACTGAAATTTCTGAGCCGGAAACACAAGATTAAACAGTATGGAGAGGGGCAGAAACCAGGGGCGCTCCTGGCCCGCCTTTTGAGACTAGATCAAACACCCCCCCGAGTTGAATGTATCCGTGACACGCAGGGAACCCTATCATACACTGAAGAGGGAATCACTAATACATTCCATAAATTCTACCAAGACCTGTATAGCTTCAATATCACTAGTAACCCCAAAGAGATTCAGAACTACCTGAACGACACCGAACTGTACTGGGTAATCCATGAATTACGCGAACCACTGAACGCACCTATCACCCTAGAAGAAATTACTGAAACAATAAAATCTCTCCCGAACACTAAGGCAGCCGGTCCCGATGGCTTGACAGGCGAATTTTACAAAACTCATGCAGCCGTGCTAGCCCCGATACTCCTGCAAGTATACGAAGAGGCCCTGGAGCGTGGGATACTCCCTCCCACCCTCCGTGAAGCCAATGTAATTCTCCTTCATAAATCAGGCAAACCACAGGACGATTGTGCCTCTTATAGGCCAATTTCACTGATCAATCTGGATAACAAGATCCTGGCCAAGATTCTCGCTAACCGTCTCCTTCCCCTCATGCCCGCACTAGTCCTAGGTGACCAAGCCGGATTTATCCCAGGCCGCAGCACGACATACGGTATTCGACGACTCTTTGGCGTCATTGCCGCACTCGACCCCTCACAGCAGGCCATTGCGGTAATGTTAGACGCCGAGAAGGCGTCCGACTCTGTCGAATGGCCTCATATCTTTGCAACACTCACACAAATGGGTCTGGGGAAAACTTTCGTCAAAATGGTCTCTCTACTTTATAATGGCCCCCGCTCCTACATCACCCTCGGCGCCACCATATCTCCTGGAATCAGGTTGGAACGCGGAACTAGGCAGGGGTGCCCCCTATCCGCCCTTATCTTTTCTTTGCCTTAGTTATGGAACCACTCACCTCTAGATTGAGAGCACACCGTGTGGATAGAGGCATCACTCTAGGCCCACACAGGCTGATCGTCTCCCTCTATGCGGACGACGTGTTGCTTTTTATTAAAGACCCCCAAACAAATCTTAATCCAATTATGCGCGAGGTAATCCGATTTAGCGGCATCTCTGGGCTCAAAATAAACCACTCGAAATCGGTAATATTTCCACTGACGACATCCACACCTATTTTTCGCAATGACCACGGTTTTAAGTGGGAAAGCACCAGGGTGCGTTATCTTGGTATCCTCATGTCACTTAATCACAACGAAATCTTTAAAGACAACTACGGCCAGGTGTTCCATTCCCTTCGTGAGCGCGTCCAAAGATGGAAGTCACTTCCATTAACACTCTGGGGGAGGGTTTCACTCACCAAGATGGTGATTCTTCCCAAGCTCCTCTATTTGTTCACAAATATACCTCTAATACTCCCACGCGCTTTTATTCAGAAATCAGAACCCTCATCTTGGAACTAATATGGGCGGGCAAGCCAGCAAGAGTCGCATATACGACACTGACATTACCGGTAGCTCAAGGCGGCCTCGCACTTCCCGATATAGAAAAGTACTATTGGGCCGCCCAAGCCCAATTCCTAGGCCATTGGTATGCCTCTGAACATATCCGCCCACATGTTCAAGTTGAGCGCGCCCTGGCGTCCCCCGACTTCCTAACAGCAGTCATCTTCAGCGAGCAACCGGTTCCGCACAACACATTAAACACAGTCCAGTCCTCATACTTCATCTGGAAGAAAATAGCCCGCAAATACGAAATACAGATAAGATACTTTCCGCTATTACCCATCAAGTTTATCCCTGGTATATCTCTGACTAAGGAAAAAGTCTTCCTGATCTGGCTGGACAAAACTAACATCCAAACATTTGGGGACCTCTTCCCAGAGGATATGTTCATAACCCCACAAATGATCAGAGAGAGAGGGGGCAACACCTCGCTTGACATTTTTCTTTACTTCAGGCTGCGGCACACCTTGCAGGCCCTCCTCCCAACATTCCCTAAACAACCACCGACATGGACCCTCTTACACAATGTGATACAGGCGGGGGGAGGGGGGCGGTTGGTTTCCACGATATATAGATCACTGCTCGCCGACACAACTATACCCGCCGTAATTGCGAAACAGCATTGGGAGAGAGCCCTCCATGCCAAGATACCCGACGTCGAATGGACCTACATCCTTCAACAAACCCAAAAAGTAGCCTTAAACACTCGCTATAAGCAGATACACTTCAACTTCATCCACCAGACATACTATACTCCCCAAAAGAGGCGGCGCCATCACCCCGAAGTCTCCGATCACTGCGAAAGATGCGGCACCCCAGCCGCTGACTTTGTTCACCTTGCATGGCAGTGCCCGGGTGTAGCCCGTTTCTGGTCCTCAGTTTTACAACACGCAAGTGATGTGATCGGTGAGGTGATTGCCCCGCATCCGACCATCGCCCTCCTGAGCATGACAAAACACCTACAGGGCCCGGGGAGAAGGCTCGCTTCTTTGCTCCTAGTACTTGCCCGCAGAAGAATAGCACTGACTTGGGGTCACGGCCCCCTTCCCTCACCAGCGGCATTCAAAAGCGACATTCTTTACTGTCAAGATATGGACGCTGAATTCCTCTACACACACGTCCTCCGGATATATGGGCTCCTTACATCAGCTATCTACTCTCTACTTCTGATGTCACTACCTCTCAATCCTCACCCATGAACCATAACATCGCTGATAGTCCGACCCCGGCTAACCTCCCCAGCCCTCGGCAGAGCACATTGTCCTAAAGGTTATCTAAGCTGATGAGAAAATGACCCACAGACTGTGAAAATTGCATTGTAGGTGTAATGAACGCACTGTTCTTCTTTTGTTTTGTTGTCTTGACCTGTCGTCAAAGGTCGTTATTGTATGCTCTTGTTAAAACCCAAAAATAAAGGTTTTAAAAAAAAAAGAATAATTCTGATTCAGCTTGGCTTGCTACCGTTAAGGCTTGCCCGCTGAAACTTGCATCCTGCAATCTGCCGTGTCCAGTGACCAGAAGGGCCCATCCAAACCCAGTCAGAGGCGCAGTCCACAATTGACCAGAACCGCGTCGCTGATCCAATCCCTCCATAGGTGCCCTGCGGCCAGTAGACCTGAACCGATCCAATGACCAGAACCGGACGGTCCAAATTTTATTACAAGGGACTGTAAGTATTAATAGGAAGAACAGTCACCCATAGTATATCTGCATTGTACTATCCCAATCTCAACCCATCCCATCTTTAAATTGAGAACCCTAGTATCATTAGAACCTTCTTGCGCTGATTTTTCTCATCTGTGTTACAAAACCATAACTCCTTAGCGATTTTGAGTAACTAAAGTAAATCCCAGAACGAAATTGAGTATCCACCACATGAATGGTTGCGCTGGCCACGTAGCTGTGAAGATTCATGTGTGGCCTCCTCTTTTTCTTAGTCAATAATATAGTGTAATAAAACTTACCTGTCATTTTTAAAACCGAATTCCTGTTCCATTTTCGCACCTATTTTACAAAAATGCCTCTCACTAAAACCTCTATAACTTCTTAAATTCTAAAGATAGAAATGAAATCTCAACTCTCACTGATACCTAAGACCCTACGCTACATCCACAACTAAAAACGCATTGCGGAACAGTGTATTTGACCTGTTTTTCTCCTATATCGCATAGTAAAAGTTTGCCATGAATTTGCAGTTTTCAAAAGTTTACACGTATCGTTTTCCCATTTCAAAGTGTTTCTTCTATCCCATCCTGATCTAAAGTGTGTACCATTGTTTATAGCTCATGTGTGTTAGGACCTGTTTAGTGTTGCTTTCCTTAGAAATGTTCTCCATTTAAGCATTTTTGCACCCTTTTGCATTATTTTACAAAGCGATTGTCACCTGTCAGTTTAAAAGTATCACTTTCCATAAACGGTTTTCTCTCTTGTTTGGGGGGGGAAGATTGCCTTTAAACCATAGACATGGTCTTTCATTCCTGAATACCTGCTGATTACTTACATCTGTGTAGGATTGCTCATATGTATTTAAAAAAAACTTTGCAGGGGGAATATTAACCTAAACGCTATCTGTTCACAAACCAAAACTGTTCTTTTTCCTGTGTTTTCTTCTCTGCCTCATTATAAGTGAATTCAATTGCTTTACTTATTTTCTGAATTGTATTGTCACCCCTTGGTGATTGCTGCCCCATATACATATATATATTAAAATTGATGTGTGATTTGAATATTAAATAAATAAATATTTACCTTTACGAACTAGCCTGATTCCTGATCCAGTGTGACCTAGGGGGTATTTTGAGACTGGTGTGATATGAGTGGTATATCATTCAGAATATTTAACATATAGACAAAAATAAATAAGGGTTTCATTGCGCACTACATGGTAGGCGAGACCTGGGTGTGTGCCTGATTGAAATCCCTTACAGCTGCATGGTGGGGCCCTGGGCACCATTGTGACTGGCAGAGAGGCAAGTCTTGCTCCAACAGCATGTCAGCCCCAAAGTGATCTCGGGATGGTTAGGGGACAAAGATTGCCTCTGCCTTGGAGTACCTTTCTTCACCTCACAACTGGAGCACTTTGGAAAGTACTGCTCCATCCACAGGGTCCAAATGAAATCTTCTTCAAGGGCTGAAGTCCAAAGATGATGCAAAGAAGTGGGAAATCACTTCTTTTAAAGGCAAAAGTTCATAGGTGATTGGAAAAAAAGCAAGCCTGCAAGAACAAGTGGTTTTTGCTTTCCAACTTGACACCCAAAGTGCTTTGTGTTAAACAAAGTGGAGGGGACAGAAAGAAAGACAGATACAGATAGAAAACAAGGTGGTGTAACCTTCCTCCAGCTAGTCCAAACTCCCTCTGTCTACACTAGTCCAACCCTCGTCTTTGTCAATATCACCAGGATGAATCTTTCACATTCAGGGCATTTCATTTCTGTACTTCCAATTTCTTAAAGTGCATTTTTGTTCGTTTTAGGAGCCTTAGAGTGGTATGTCTAGTGCTTTCTGGTCCAAGAGGACCAAGACGTTTTGGTATGCAGCAGCTGGAGTGAGGCTAGTCCTTTTAGGTGTAACGCTCATCTGATTCTCGCAGAGGCGCCAGTCTTGACTGGGCGACTACCGTATCTTCAAAAGTGATGTGTACCACCCGGTTGGCTCTTTGGGCTGGACCTCTGTGCACTGTATGCCTGACTCGAAGAGTAAGATGTCTTAGGTAAGTGAACGCCGAGCTCTCCATCTGCCTCGGGGCAGGGTGCTGTAACCAGTTTCTTCACTGGATAGGTAGCGCAGGCCTCTTGACTTCAGAGGACTGCTGTCCGTCGTTTACTTCACGAACGGTGAGTTCCGAATATTTCAAATGTCTTTAAAAGTCTTTTGTAATGCTGTCTCTTATTTTGCAGGGTTCCGGCGATGGCGGTTGACTGGCTGAAGTGAGTTGAGGATGGACCCGTATGCGGAATAGAAGCGCCTGGAAGCGCGTAAGTAAGCGCTTGTTGCTTGCTTCACGATGCGCACTAACTGTCCTTTTATTTTGCAGGTACCAGTTCGGAGCTGCTGAAGGATGCCGGAATGCCCACCGAGTTCGGCGTGGATGGAGTAATGGCACGTGAGTATTTAACGTTACCCAATGTCTTTAAATGCACCTTCTTTTGTCTTACAGATGCGGGATGCAGCGCCGAAGGCCTCCGGAGCGTGCGAAGAGTTGGTAAGCTTTTGTCTTTCAGATGCCGGAATGCAGTGCGATGACCTCCTGAGCGCGTGAAGAGTAGGTAAGCCTTTGTCTTTCAGATGCAGGAATGCTGCGCGAGGCGTTGATGACAGCCGATGGACCAGGTAAGAGATACGCTGCCACTGAAGACCGTAGTGCTAACCTGTTCTTTCTTGTCTTTATAGATGTTGCTGAAGACTGGATTCAGGATGGTAAGCCTTTTTCCTTTAGGCCCAGGATCAGATGCAGAAGACACGATGAGCGTTCTGCTGCAGAGGATGCAGAATAACGCAAAGCAAGATTCATCCATCGGGTGGGGTTTAAATAGCCTCCTGTAGTGCTTAGGTGTCTCCTTCCACAGCCACGCCTAGGTAAGAAAAGAGTTCCTGCTTTCCAGAAGAGTTCCAGTGTTCTGAACCTAGGGAGTGGCTCCTGCCCCACCCAACAGGAAAAGTAGTTCCAAACAGAAGAGGATCAGGGGTTCAACTGGCAGGTAAGTAAGCAGCATGGTCTGCTGCAGGTAAGTCCACCCAAGCATTATGAGCCCGGCGCTTGCAGCGCTGGATTGGGCATATTTATGAGCCTGGCGCCACTGGCGCCAGGACAGGGTCCAAAAGGTCCCAATTGGGACTGGCTGGCACTCGGAACCTGGGTTATGGGTCTGCTTCCAAGGGAGTTGGGTAAGTCCTGGCCTTTTGGAAGCAGAGATCATGACAGTACCCCCCCTCAAGGCCCCTCCCAAACCGGGCTTCCCCGGGGGTTTTGGCTTGTCAGGAAATGTTTGATGAAATCTTTTGATTAGACGAGGAGCGTGGACATATTCTGCAGGTTCCCAGGATCTTTCTTGAGGGCCGTAGCCTTTCCAGTAAATTAGGTAAAATAGCTTAGATTTGGAGATCTTGGAGTCCAGGATGCTTTTGACTTCAAACTTGAGTTCTCCATCAACTAGGATAGGTTTTGGGGATTTAGTTAGTTGGGTTTGAGGTTGCACGGGTTTTAAAAGAGAGACGTGGAAGACCGGATGTATCTTCATGTGAGGGGGCAAGTCCAACTTGACCGCTACTGGGTTTACTATGGTAGTGATGGAATAGGGACCAAGGTATTTTGGGTTGAATGTGCGTGGTCCTTTTAGAGGTAGATATTTGGTGGATAACCAGACTTGATCTCCTACTTGATATTGGGGGGCTTCCTTCCGATGTTGATCTGCTCCTTTCTTGTATTGTTCCTTAGCCCTTTGAAGGTGAGAAACGGCTTCCTTAAAAGCTTGGGTGATTGTAGAGTGCAGGTAGTCTACTGCTGGTGTTCCAAGATCTTGGGGTGGATCCAACTCTGAAGTTCGAGGGTGACCGCCGTATAAAAGAAAAAACGGGGTTTTCCCAGTTCCTGAGTGGACAGAGTTGTTGTAGGCATATTCGGCTATCCAAAGGATATCTTTCCAAGTTTTTTCAGTTTGTTGCAGCATGCAGCGTAAATACTGTTCCAGAGTTTGATTGGTCCTCTCGGTTTGTCCGTCGGTTTGAGGGTGGTGACTGGTCGATAATCTCACATCAATTTGAGCCGACCGACAACAACTTCGCCAAAAATGAGAAATAAATTGACTACCTCGATCCGAAATTAGCACTGAAGGAAAACCGTGCAGTCGGACGATGTTTTCGAGAAATTCTCGGGCCAGAGTTGTTGCTGTTGGCAAGCCTTTGATTGGAATGAAATGCGCCATCTTGGAGAATAAGTCCACGATTACCAGGATCGTATTGTATCCGGAGCATGGAGGTAGGTCGGTGATGAAGTCCATAGAAAGCGTATGCCAAGGGCGAGGTGGGATGTCAATAGGGCGTAAGAGGCCGGCTGGTCTTTCCTTTTGACTCTTGTTTTGGGCGCATACTCCACAGGACATTATAAAGTCTCTGATATCTTTTTTCCAAGACGGCCACCAGAAGTAGCGGTTGATCTTTTCTGAGGTTTTGGCCATACCGGGATGTCCTTCCATTAGAGACTCGTGATAACAAGAGATCACCTTTTTTTGTAAATCTGTGCTGGGCAGGTATAATCGTTCTTGGAAATACAATAAGCTGTCCTTTACTGCAAAGTCCTTTCCCTGCAGATGCCAATTCTGTATTTCTGCTGGAGTTATAAGTTGCCTGGTTTTATCCTTAATTTCCTCTATGGATTGTGTGGTTATTACACCCAGAATTCTTTGTTCGGGAATGATAGGTACAGGTTTAGGGTTGGTCAAGTGTTCCTCCACTCCCATCCGAGAAAGGGCATCAGCTTTACCGTTTTTTGTACCCGGTCGATAGGTAATTATGAAGTCAAACTCGGCAAAGAATAGTGCCCAACGGAGTTGTTTAGAGGATTGGGCTTTTGCGGTTTTCAAATATTGCAGGTTTCGGTGATCCGTAATCACAGTAACGGTGTGTCGGGCCCCCAGAAGATAATGCCGCCAAGCCTTAAAGGCAGACTTGATAGCCAGAAGTTCCTTATCAGTAATAGTGTAATTGATCTCAGGAGGCGAGAATTTGCGAGACCAGAATGCCACGGGATGTAACTGATTGGTTACTGGGTCCTTCTGTGATAGAACTGCCCCCATGGCAAGGCTCGAAGCATCAGTTTCAACGATGTAGGGGAGTTCGGGGCGAGGATGTTTTAGAATTGGTGCAGAGATAAATTTTGTCTTCAAATTCTGGAAAGCTTGTTCCGCCTCGGTAGACCATTCAAAACGTTTGTTTTTCTTTAACAAGGCGGTGATGGGCTGGACTATTCGAGAGAATTCGGGGATAAACCTGCGGTAAAAGTTGGCGAAGCCTAACATGCTTTGAACCCCTTTTAGGGAGGATGGTGATGGCCATTTGAGAATTGCATCGACCTTCCTTGAATCCATACGCACTGCGCTAGGTGATAATATGAATCCCAAGAATTCAACTTCAGTCACGTTGAAAACACATTTTTCCAACTTAGCGAAAAGTCTGTGTTGACGCAACCTCTCGAGGACCATTTTCACGTGTTTCCGATGTTCAGATTCCGATGAAGAATAAACGAGGATGTCGTCAATGTAAACGACAACACATACATCTATGAGTTCTCTGAGGACATCGTTCATAAAATATTGAAAGGCGGCCGGGGCATTGCAAAGCCCGAAGGGCATGACCTGATATTCAAATAGCCCATACTTGGTGCGGAAGGCCGTCTTCCATTCATCGCCCTCTTTTACTCGTACCAAGTGGTAGGCTCCTCTAAGATCCAACTTTGTATATATGCATGCTCTTCTGACTTGGTCCAGGAGTTCAGGGATTAAAGGTAACGGATATCTATTCTTAACGGTGATCTGGTTCAGGGCGCGGTAATCTATACAAGTTCTAAGGTCCCTTTCTTTTTTTGGAACGAAGAACAAAGCTGAAGAAGCAGGGGACTTAGAAGGACGAATAAACCCATTCGCTAGGTATTGATCCAGGTATTGTCGGAGGTGAAGGTTCTCAGGCTCGGTGAGGGCATAAATTCTGCTACACGGAGGAGTAGATCCAGGTATCAGGTCTATCTGGCAGTCATAGGACCTATGAGGAGGTAGAGAGTTAGCCTGATCCTTCCGGAAAACATCTTGGAATTCTAGGTATTCGGGAGGTAACTGGGGAGTCTCCGAAGAAATTGCTGCTAGAGCAACACCAGGTGGAGGGTGACAAGTAGAGACACATTCTGGGAACTGAACCGTTCTTGCTCGCCAATCGATCCGGGGATTGTGTTTCTCTAACCAAGGTATCCCTAGAATAATCTGGAACTGAGGGGCCTTGATCACATCGAACACGATCTTCTCATGGTGTCCATCTTGACTTACTAGCGTCACTTCTTGAGTGGTATGCGTTACTGGTCCGGAGGCTATCTCCGTACCATCCACCGTAGTAATGACGTCCTTTACAGCCTTGGGACAAAGAGTTAGATTCATCCTCAAAACCATTTCCTGATCCACATAATTGCCGATGGCACCGCTGTCGACGTAAGCTTCAATCGCATGTAATCGATCCGGATGATCAGGGCTAATGAGGACCATAGGTATCACGAAATGCGAGGTCACGGAACTGGTTTCAACGCTCGGCAAGAGGACCTCTATTCTTGTCGGGCGAGGTCGTTTCCCTGCTCAGAGTTTGTGACCTTGGTAACTGCAGCTCCTACCGCCTTCTTGGCTGGTTTCACCGGACAGTCTCGAAGAAAGTGCCCTGAGTTTCCGCAATAGAGGCATAATTGCAACTGTTTTCTCCTTTCCCGCTCCTTTTGTGTTAGTGGTCCTTTCAGGCCCCCTATTTGCATGGGTTCCCCGGAGTCTACTCCTTTGGAAGGAGTTGGTGGTTTGGAAAATACTCGAGCATCAAACTTGGAACGATCGGCCTTCCTGTTCTGCAGTCTGTGATCTATTTGAACGACTAAGTCTATATAATCCGAACAGTCTTGTGGGGGATTCACTACTTGGGCTAAAACGTCTTTGAGCTCTCCACGTAGACCTCTATAAAACAGCGTAATCCTTTTGTCCTCAGGCCATTGAGTTTCCACTATTAGTCTGTTGAAAGATGCAATATAAGCCAAAAGGTCTGGATTACCCTGTCGCAACGAAAGAAGCTCATTGTCCAAGGCCTGTCCCTGTGAATGTCTTGCGAACAGTTTTTCCATACTAAACTGAAAGGCTTGAAAATCATGGAGAACCGGATCATCTTGATTAACTAGAGGAATCGACCAGTCTGCCGCATTGCCACTAAGGTACGAAAGCACAAAAGCTACTTTAGCTTGATCAGTTGGAAAGGCTGCTGGCCGGCATAAAAAATGCAACCGGCACTGATTGATAAATACTGCAAACCTCTTTGGGTCACCAGAAAATCGTTCGGGCGGAGCCAGAGGTACAATCCCAGGTAGGTTGATCTGCACTGGATTCATAGGGGATGTTGAAGGAAGATTTGCCCCTGATGCGGGTAACGGGGTCTGTCCGGCTTGTGACTGTAGCAATTATCTAGCAAGATCGTCTGTTCGCTCCTTGGAAATAATTAGTTCCCTTCTTAGAGCATTCGTTTCCTGACGAGCTGCATGCACTTCTGCCCTTAGTTCCCCAAGTAACCAGGCTAGGTGGTCGGTATCCGAGGTTTCCATAGCGCCTGGGCGAGAGTTTTGCGGTAGGCTTTGCGTTCTGTAACGCTCACCTGATTCTCGCAGAGGCGCCGGTCTTGACTGGGCGACTACCGTATCTTCAAAAGTGATGTGTACCACCCGGTTGGCTCTTTGGGCTGGACCTCTGTGCACTGTATGCCTGACTCGAAGAGTAAGATGTCTTAGGTAAGTGAACGCCGAGCTCTCCATCTGCCTCGGGGCAGGGTGCTGTAACCAGTTTCTTCACTGGATAGGTAGCGCAGGCCTCTTGACTTCAGAGGACTGCTGTCCGTCGTTAACTTCACGAACGGTGAGTTCCGAATATTTCAAATGTCTTTAAAAGTCTTTTGTAATGCTGTCTCTTGTTTTGCAGGGTTCCGGCGATGGCGGTTGACTGGCTGAAGTGAGTTGAGGATGGACCCGTATGCGGAATAGAAGCGCCTGGAAGCGCGTAAGTAAGCGCTTGTTGCTTGCTTCACGATGCGCACTAACTGTCCTTTTATTTTGCAGGTACCAGTTCGGAGCTGCTGAAGGATGCCGGAATGCCCACTGAGTTCGGCGTGGATGGAGTAATGGCACATGAGTATTTAACGTTACCCAATGTCTTTAAACGCACCTTCTTTTGTCTTACAGATGCGGGATGCAGTGCCGAAGGCCTCCGGAGCGTGCAAAGAGTTGGTAAGCTTTTGTCTTTCAGATGCCGGAATGCAGTGCGATGACCTCCGGAGCGCGTGAAGAGTAGGTAAGCCTTTGTCTTTCAGATGCAGGAATGCTGCGCGAGGCGTTGATGACAGCCGATGGACCAGGTAAGAGATGCGCTGTCACTGAAGACCGTAGTGCTAACCTGTTCTTTCTTGTCTTTATAGATATTGCTGAAGACTGGATTCAGGATGGTAAGCCTTTTTCCTTTAGGCCCAGGATCAGATGCAGAAGACACGATGAGCGTTCTGCTGCAGAGGATGCAGAATAACGCAAAGCAAGATTCATCCATCGGGTGTGGTTTAAATAGCCTCCTGTAGTGCTTAGGTGTCTCCTTCCACAGCCACGCCTAGGTAAGAAAAGAGTTCCTGCTTTCCAGAAGAGTTCCAGTGTTCTGAACCTAGGGAGTGGCTCCTGCCCCAGCCAACAGGAAAGGTAGTTCCAAACAGAAGAGGATCAGGGGTTCAACTGGCAGGTAAGTAGGCAGCATGGTCTGCTGCAGGTAAGTCCATCCAAGCATTATGAGCCCGGCGCTTGGAGCGCTGGGACTGGGCATATTTATGAGCCTGGCGCCACTGGCGCCAGGACAGGGTCCAAAAGGTCCCAATTGGGACTGGCTGGCACTCGGAACTTGGGTTATGGGTCTGCTTCCAAGGGAGTTGGGTAAGTCCTGGCCTTTTGGAAGCAGAGATCATGACATTAGGATAGTTGTGCTCTTTGATTTCTGCTTCCCAGTGCCAGTGCCTACTAGGAGACTTGCTCACTTGCGAGCAGTGTTTAAGGGCCAAAGGTAGAGGAATAGCAAGCCAGTTTCCTGCCCTGTCACTTGGCAGGGCCAGGCTGTCTGACCAGAAGACATATAACCCTTCCAGGGCTGCACTGGTCCCACAGTGCTGACACATGTGTGATACCAAACTGATGTGGGCTGAAATAAATAGGACAAATGCTAGCTGGCATGTCAGTGCCACTAGAAAACCAAATGGCACCCATTGTGGACTTATCGGAATTTGAAATTCATCAACATAATCACCCCCAGACAATACGTATTCACATTTCTGTCAATAATTTCCCTTTGCAACACTTTGGACTGCATGTAACATGTCTCTAGGGGATATTTCCCCTTCTCAATCTCATCAGCTATCATAAGAGTCATCACCTAATAATTCCGGCTGTGGTGAGGCTTTAGTCGGTTGACATGAAAGACCTTGCATGTCTGCCTTGGGGGTCTGTGTGTCAATGTGGTAGTTAACCTCTCTGATCTTTTCTAGCACCACATACGGCCCAGTCAATTTATCATGAAGAACTGACAGGTTTCATAATCCAGATCATCTGTCCTGGAATATATTCTGTCACTGTGGCCTTCTAGTCATTCCAATGCTTTATGAGCTCCTGACTGGCCTTCTGATTTTGAGTGTTCTCTTCTCTGTATTTGGATATTTTGGTTCTTAGTCTGAGTACATAATCTACAATGTTGTCGAAAGGAGTTTTGGAAATGCCCTCCCACCATTCCAGCAGCCAATTTAGGCGACTCCTAATGGGAGGACCGAACAAAAGCTCAAAGGAGTTGAATCTTACTGCGCTCTGTGTCACTTCCTGGTAGCCAAACGGCAGGCATGGCGGAAGAATATCCCATTTCCTCATCAGGTACTCTTCCAAAGCCACCTATCATGTCTTTCAGGGTCTTGTTGAACATTCAACCAGCCCATTGGTTTATGGGTCAAAGGCTGTAGAGAACGTGTAAGTAGCCCCACACTTATCCCACATATCATTAATTTATGCAGATATGAAGTTGAATTCCTTGACAGAAATAACTTCTTTAGTGAACCCTACATAGGAGAATATCCCATCAAAGCACCAAAGTCTTTGCCACCAGTGGGGCTTTGATGCTTCTCAAGGGTACAGTCCTGCCTACTATGGTCTACCACAACCAAGCCATACTGGTTCCCTCAGGTGGTTTTAGGAACCAACAGACCGACAACATCATGCCTATTCTCTTTAAAGGCCTCCCAACTACTGGTAGTGGAATTGAGGGGCCCTTTGTTGCCCCGCCAGACTTACCAGATGCTTGGCAAGTCTGATAGGACCTTACAAATTCCATGATTTCTACATCCATCTGGGGTCAGTTCAAATGGGCAGACAACCAGTCAGCTGTCTATGGCCTCTCCTAGATGACCTGCCAAAGGAACCTTGTGAGCCAAGTGCAGTAGGAACCTCCTGTGACAATGTGGCACCACATACCTCTGACTGCCCCCGCCACAGAGTTCTCTGTATGGGGCACCATTCTCCCAGTACACCGTAAAAATCCCAGGGGCTTCCTGTTGAGCCTTTTTTCTCTTCCTGCTTACATAGATCAGCCAAAGTTTGACTGTCACTCTGTGCTTGACAGAAGTCAGACTGGCTTGGGGCTCCAACTAAGGACAAGTCACTTAGTTCTGCAGGCCCTTGAGATCTGAAACCACAGTGTCCACCCCCCCCAGGTAGTAGTTCAATGTCTGTAGGCAACACTGGGATCCCTGGGTCTAGTGTCATGGCAGTAGGCACCTCAGTGGCCACTATGTACTCTCCAGTAGGAGCAGACCGTCCTGTGGACTTGGGATCTGGACTATGCAATACCAGTAACACCAGTCTTTTTTGTCTTCAGCTGTAAGTGCCCCTGGACCCATGGCCATGAAGCGTGATACCCGTGCTGCTTTCTTGGCCCTAGATAATGTGACCACATCAATGATTTCAGCAGCAGGCTTTTCGTTCCCTAACAAACAGTCCATTGGAATTACATCTTTAACAGCAACATGGAGCTGATAGGTTTCAACCCTGCAGATAAACTCCACGATAGCCAGCTAGCATTGGGAAAGGCCATCAAACCAACTAACTAGCTGGGGAGAACCACGGATCTCACAGCAGTATCACAAAGTGCTGGAGCTCTGCCCCCATTTATGGACACCTGGTCCAAAAATATCTCTGTTGCTGGATCCTGGGCCTCTGCTGGAGAGCCAGCACCTTTCACACATAGAGATATCAGGGTGCATTCAACCAACTGCAGACCTACTGGGAGTTCCTCATCTACGAGGCACACACAGACTGTTGCTTTGTTCTCCATGAAGGCAGCACTAACTAAGCCCTGCTTGGCACCACTGTTTTAAACTGGATCTCCTCTCCTATGAATCATGTGCCCACATGAACGCAGCCTCTTAGGGCTGTGGAGAAAGGTACCCTCACTCATTCTTCCTGTGGGTGATGATGAACCATGAGTTAGGGAATTCCCTTAGTGCTTTTGGGTCCCTTTCGTGTCAGCGGCATGTGAGCCTGGGTTCTTGCTCTCTTTAGGTGTGCTTTTATTAATGGATTTTTGATTTTGCTGCCTGGGCCTTATTCTGGACTAGAGTGCATACATACCTTTCAGTAGCCTTTGCAAGCTCTTCCTGGTCTGTCATACTCTTGTCCAATAAATGCTGGTGTAACTCCATCTCACAATACTTTAGTATATTCTTGCATGCAATCAAATTAAACATGCCTTCAACAAATGTTTCAACTTTGTTACCTGTAACCCATCCACTCAGACACTTCAAATAATGATGCACAAACGACTTAAAGGTTTGACCTACTTTTTTGTGAGCTCTCTAAAGCTCCTGGGGTACTTATCAGGGGTCTTGCAGAACTTCCTGAGGACTCCAGCCTTAATGTTATTATAAATGGGCCTCCTCAGAAGTCAGCTGAATAATCACATCAGTTACAGCCATTCGTAGATG